>NW_010973244.1:2687189-2812732 GCF_000737465.1 Haliaeetus leucocephalus | reverse complement strand
CGCGGCGCCGGGAGGGACGGTTGGGCAGCGCCACCTGCCGGCGGCCGTTGGGCGCGAGGGAGGGAGGGAAGTGGGCGACCGAAGGAGGGCGGCGGGCCCTCCCGCGAAGTGACGGGATTTAAATAGTAATGAAGCTGCGATGAGCGCCCGAGTGACGCGCTGTTGGCTGGCGAGGCACCACCGTTCAGGCTTTCCTCGGTACCTGCGCGACCCGGGACCTCGGTCTGTGGGCGCTCAGGGGTGCCCCGAGGGAGCGGTAGGTCAGAAGGGGGAAGCCTGAGGTGAAACCGCAAGAGCGGGTCGTGAAGGGCATGCCCTCGTGGGGACGCTGGGATGCAAGGCTGGAGGAAGGCGAGAACAAAAGGGGCAGCGGCAGCTCCGAAGGGGACAAACACGCCTAATGAAACCTTGGCCTCTGTGGTACCTAAGGCACAAGCTCCAATTAAGACTTTCCCACAGCTGGGGCGTGCTTAGCTTCTCTCCTCCATGCATGCCTGAGCTCCACGTGTCTATACGAGGTGCGTAGGAACTGCCTGCCAGTCATCCATTTGTCCAGGCTGGTGGAAATGGTTTCACGTGAGTGTAACTGGAAGAGGCTTGAGAAATGGGTGTACTCGGCTCACTTCACAAGCCCTTTGCCATCTGGCTGGCTTAATGTACGGGTTTAAGGAACCCATTCTGCCTGGCAGTCTTTTATCGAGGCAGTGCTGCAGCATTTGTCTCTATTAAGGGCACAGAATATCTTTGCCATTGCCTGCCAACATCCAGAGCACAGAGGAGAAGAGACTAAGAGAGAAACAGGCCAACATACACGAAAGGATTCAGTCCAAACCTGGGTCATTGATCAGGATGGGAGTACAATTGCTGACAAGGCATTTTTCCAGAATTCCCTTATTCCCTTAATGCCAAATCCGATTTCTGGAAATAAAGAGTTTAGGAATAAATTCCAGAACCAGTATGTAGTTTTGAGTGTATTGCTTCTTCCTATCTGGAAGAACTTTTACTCCATATAGTATGTAAGTTTATCTATTTTTCTTCCATAGGGTGGAAACTACCAAAGACATGAGAAGTGTCTTTAATATAACAGGAAGATGGATTTGTTGCATTCTTAAAAAGAATTATCCACAGAACAGGAGGACAATGACAAAAAGAAAAATTGTGCTTTACTGTCTTGAAAACTGACCGAAATAAAATCTTTTCCCACTTTACTATGCACTAGCCAGACTATGCTTTGCCTAGTCGCACCAGAACATTGTGAAGCTGATATATGTTGTATTAATTTGTTTTCCCTGTAGAAAGGATAAATATAAGCTTTATGACTCACTGTAATTTCACCTGTGCATCCAAACAGCACTGATCTTAGTCTTAAATACTGCAGCATAAGCTTATATGTGCTACACACACAGGGAGAAACATGTGCAGATATGAACAATGCTCCATTTATTTAGAGATAAGCTAACAGACCTATCTAGGCTGGTTACTCTCATATGTTACCTCCTGATAAAATATATATGCTTTTTTTTCTGTTGTTTGGATATTTGGCTTCAATCACTGAAATATTATTAGTTGTTGTATGCTCAATTGCACTCAAATGGCATAACAAACGATTTCTGCTTGTATAGATTAACATTGACTGTTTTACATATCAACATATTTTTTTCTTTTTCTGCCAGCAGCATCCAAGGAATTCATTCTCATGAGCTGTGTTCGGGCTTCAAGCTAAGAGGCAGGAGGTGAGGTGGAAGACACTACCACAGGTGTTCTGTTTAAAAGAATGTCCTTTTCAATTTATGTCTGCGTGCACTGGAGTGAAAGAGTGATTTCTATTCTGCCCTGAAGTTGTGGATCAAACGTTTTGCACAGGGACATAAGCTTTGCTCAGTTATATCTGTCTGACTAGCTTGATCTTCACAGGATGTTCCTCTTCCCAATATGGATGTATTCAGGCAACTTGTACATGATGGAAGAGTTACCCGAAACCATCATCATCATGGTCCATTTATAACAGAAATATGAAATCCAACCATCCCTAGCTTAGCACACATAACTTAAGGTTGTTTTTCAGGTGCTAAATTCATCCTTTGAACTTCCCATGATCTTCCATGGCTGGAATTTCTGCAGGCTGCTTAAGTTCTGTATGAAGTTAGTTATTTTGCATTGATGAGCTACTTATTTCTTGATGTGATTGTTTTATATACGAGGAAGCAGGAAGAGGACACATTCCTCACTTGAGGTGTTTCCTCAACTTGTATTCCTCAAATGCTTCTTGTCATCACGTAAAGGCACTTACACAAGAGCTCCGAGTACCCAGCACCAAGAAAAAGGAGTCCCCTGCTACGCTTTTGTACAAACTGAGGTTTCTTACCGCTGCAACAAAGGAAGTGTTACTAATCGTCACTTTTCTAATTCAAGGAATGAAAGCACAGCTCCACTAAGTGGCAGCACTAGGCATCATTACTGCCAGCTTTGCCGAGTTGCTTTTATATTTGTGAGAGATTTAATATAAACTGCTGCTCATGTCACAATAATATGTATGTCTCTTTTTTTGCTCATAGGGTTTGATTTCACCATTTCCAGGACAGATGAATAAACTCGTGCTCAGAGAATCTACGAATAAACTTTCCAAATACTTTCACTTGTTCATATTTTGCAGAAATTTCCATTTGTATATGAATTTTACATATATTATAAAAACATTAATTTACCAGTTGGAAAACACATCATATGGGTCCCCACGCATTATATCGGGTGCTCCTCAGATCAGTTTCACAGCCTCTCTGCAGTGCCAAGGCGGTCCCAAAGATTCATCTTTCACAAATAAGACTATATTTTACAAAATCCAGGGTGCATCACTACTTATTTTATGTCTGTGTCCAGAGCATAAAGATAACCTGTTTCAGTTTGTACGTTAGGAGGACTAAAATATGGAGCTGAAGCACAACTATGAAGTTCAAAAGCCATGCTGTGTGCTTTACATACCATAGTAGAAGGGGTTAAATTCTAAGGTCCCCGTTCTGTTAATGCATGCATCACTAAAGCTGTTAACTTACATGCCTAAAGCAGGGAAGTTTATATTCAATTGCCAAAGACGCCAAAGCTGTCAGTAAACATATCCTCACACATTGTAAGTATAATCTTATATAAGTAATCTATATTACTAATTTCAGTCATTCTTAAAAAGTCACTGATCAGATTTAATTCTAAGACATACCTATGAGGTTCTGAAGTCAAATCACAGCTTGTAACAAAGTTCCTAAGCAGATTCCAGTGCTGCCCCAGCTGCATTCCTGAAAAGCTGTTATCTAAACATGACGACTCCATGTGGCATGCTGGTTAGGTACCTATATTGCTTCGTCTACAGACTGAAGCATATTAAGTGCTGAAAACAGAAAAATAGGAGCATGTGCAATTTATTTTTGTATGCTGTTTTGATTCTGGAAAATCAGCATTAGGAAATCACACTCAACAATAGTTCAACTGCTGTCTGTGGTCCATCTTGAAACTGACTGAACAGATTTACAGTGTCACACTGAAGAGTATTTACACCATTTTTTTCTTACAACTGATTAATTTTGAAACTGGGAAAGAAAATAACCCATACCAGTCTTTTATTTTCATACTGAAAAATTTAAAAGGTGAAGGTATGTCCCTAACGTGTATTACTCTGTACAGAAGGAAAGGCAAGTGACCTTAGTATTGGTCATAATGATACGATAACTGTTGTTTATCATTGACACAGAAAACTTTCCCATGCAGCTCCACTGTCTTCTTATACCATACGAGTTAATTATATGAAATCCTACATGCCAGCAAATCAGGAAAAAAACATCATCAGTTGCAGTCTTTCTGTTCTCCAGTGACTTCTGTTCTATTCAGTCTCAAAGAGTTGTGGGGATGAGCTTCATTTACGCTAGAGTTAAAACAATACAAATGTGCTTTATGCCAAAGCCTAACATAAATAAGAAACAGGGCTTGTGTTTCAGACAGAATAATGTATCATTTTTTTTCTTCAAAACTTAATTGCAAGAGGGTAGGAACTCAACAAACAAAGCCACGCACACTTAATTTTAATATATCCATGAAAGGTATTTTCAGGCAAAACTGATTTTGAAGGTTACCAGAATTAATTAAAAAATAATAAAAGTGTGGCTTTGCAGCTCAAGGAGGCTTTATGATTAGAGGAGACACAGCGAATCCTTTGTGGCTTTGTTCTCCACTGTCCTCCAGAAATGATGGCTATTGTCCAGTCTGGCCTCTTATACGAGAATGAACATCAGGCCACAAGTGGATTTATTGTCTATTGTAGCAAGAAACTATGACTTTGCTACCACAGGGTGGGAAGGGATTATTATTGATTTGTAATATCCTATAGGATTATGGAGTTTTGTTAGCATGCCAGGAAAGACATCTGATGTACGTATGGAGGCTTCAGGCAGACTGCCGCTATATTTTAAGAGAAATTCAGTAACGTTTATCATAGAATGGGTTCTGGTAAAAGACGTAGTTCCAGCCACATATACAGATCACCACTGCAGAAACTGACACCTCTGATGTACCCTACTGATCAGCAGCTCATCTCACTGCTTTTTAGTAAATACTGATTTTTCCTTCTTTTACATGTGAAAATTCAGAGAAACGTAGCTTAGTATCAGAAACTTCCTCTGCCCCCACTTCCAGCTCACATGCATGCACAATCAGGCAAACAAGTTTTGAATAAAGGCTGTGCTGTGAGACCTGGATTTCTTGAGCATGTGCATGGGCGGGTGCTACTCTTGCCACCACCGACGTCCCTGCTGCAGGAGAGCCGGCACTGGCCTCGGGCTTGCGGACCTGCGCTCCTCCACACATGATGAAACGCAGTGCTGACTGCAGAAGGTCTCTTAAGAGCTGTCACAGTCACATAGTTTCACACTTGCTACTGATTTGTCTTCTGCAAGATAGGCTTACCATTTCTGTTGGAGCGTCTTCTATAGGCTTATATTTTTCCTTATAAAAACTGCTCCTCATATTCAAGCTTTCCCATCCTTCATATTGTACCACGATCCCTCATGTGCACCATTTATGTAAGCAAACAGGTATGGTCAGCAAGGTGTCTGCTGACTGTGTATCTGAGGTGTGTGAATCTATCCTGGAATGTGCTAATGAAACATGCCTGAGATATTACAGTGACGAGCAGTAGAGAAATGGGTGTGACATACTATGAATGCCAGAGCATCTTGCTATTTATTTGCTGTCAACACTTAGTGCAGACCCAGCATATGCTATTAAGAAATTATCTTTGCACTTGCCTTTCATACCCATAATGCAGTAATTATACCTAGAAGCGAGGTATGCTTAAGTACTATATACATCTCTGTCCCTCTCTTTGTCCAGATATTTTCTACAGCGAGGAATAAGCTCACATGCTTTCAAGGCAGGGCTGGTCTTAGAGTAGTCTAGGAGAGCATGGGGGCTTTGGTTGTGCACGCTTATGTGGAGAACCTCAAGTTTTAGACATGTACCCTGAGAAATTGAACAAAGGCAGTGGAAGGGCCCGAATGCAATGGTCAGAAAGGGTGAGATCCTGGGAGAGCAATTCCTTAAGTCAGTGGACTTTCACTAGTGCCAGTTTCCATCCACTCTAGTAAAATACATCCTCTACGAAAGAAGTTATTTATAATAGACAGTCCACACAATGCCATAACAAAGTGATTTTATTGACATTCCTCTATAGTGATATGGTTGAATAGAAAGCACAGCCTGAGTATCATGTGACATTTTTCTGTCAATATAAGCAAAATCAGTCCAATAATGAGGACCTTTCCTGCCATTGACTTTATGTAGTCTTTAACAAAAACCATAACAGACATTTCTGTTAGATAAATTGGAAGCTGCAGGGAATTTGGCTAATGGTACAATATTTACTATACCTAGTATCTACTATCTACAGGCATCTGTTTTTCTACTAGAACAAAGGAACTACATGACTCACTAGAGAGAAAGTAACAATCCAAACTTTGGACCTTGTGATAACTGGAAAACCTATCCCAGATTTAGTATATTGCAGTCATTTTTTTCTTTTAATAACGAACACTGAGGTACAGCAAGAATAATAATAAAAAAGCACCGCATTTGTAATAGAAAGATCTGTAGGTCTGCATTTGACTGAAAGTGTTTAATCTTGACTGGGAAGCCCTATTAATATTACTACGGAGGCAGGGCAAATTATTATTATTATTCCAACAGAAATTAAACAAATCTCCAGTCAAATTTGTCCTTCTGGAATTCCATAGACTGTCACAGGATTAATAGCGAAGGATGAGTTTAACTCGTCCTCTGTGCATGTATATTTTAGCTTATTTCTTATTTAATTTTCATGTCCAGATTCAGTATCCTACTGTTTTCAACTAGAGGTATGTCAACTATTTGTTACAGTGAAACTAGAACAACAAAACACAAATCCAACAAACACTCCCCCTCCCCACAGGCTGTCTCTCAGACTAGACTACAAACTCAAAACCTTAGCTACAGTTCATTCAAAAGTTCACGGGCACTTGAGCAAACTGGGTGAAAAAAGTCCTGTATGTCAGACCTGTACAAAACTCATGATTTCTCCATTAGGGGTTAGATGTAGTTTGGACCACTCGCTTCTTGCCTTGTGATAGCCACAGATCTCCCTAGAACTTAAAAGTCAAGTTCTGAATATGCACAGCCACATGATTGAAACTGAACGCTCATGTAACGTACTGCAGACTGAGGTGATGGCATTTGTAAGGTTTAGACCTGATGCAATTAACAGTAAGGTACAGCTGTTTGTCCTGGATCAAATCCTGCATAGCTTAGGTGGTTGAACAGTAGGTGGGACTACCTCGAGGTGGAAGACATACTGATGATTTAAAACACCTATTTTCATTCTCATATCTTCAGCTTCATGCTAGTACGGCAACAGGATTTCATAAACAGAAATATCCCTTTCCCTCCCTCTACCATTAATACCAGCACAACCCCTTTGAGAAAGATATGGTCTCTCTGAAATCAAATGTACACATTACCAATATTTGTTGCTCCTATTGAAAACTGCAATTCACAAAAGCTGTCAGATTGCCTATTCCATTTTTCACTTGCATTTTAAAATCTATGGATGTTGATGTCATATTGTAATCTAGCCACCACCATGTTTAAAGGGAACTGAGGTGAAAGACCTGAACACACTATTTCACTGTAAATCTACCCTATGGAGTATCTTCTAGTCTTTACTGTGGGAAAACAATGAAACCAGAAATTCTATAATTAAGAGTCAGTGTTTTACAAAAGAAAACACAGATCTCGGGAGAGCACAGATGATTATATGAGTAACAGCATTTGAATCGAAAGGTGAACAAGGAAGGGTATATGCCTTGCACATACATAACAACAACAAAGACAATTAATTGCGTAATGGGCAGGGTAAATAACAGGGCAAGGGAGATGGGTTCCTCCCTCTCTCCTGTTAGCGCCATTCACTGCCTCACTTACTCTAACCTTACGGTGCCACTTACATGCATGGCTTCCCCTTCACTCCAGACTGGGACCAGATTCAGCCCATGGTATGATGCAATGAGTGGAGAAATGCACCGTGAAGCGTTAATCCGAATATCCTAGAGATGATGTCAGTGTTTGGGAACCTATTGGGGTAGGGCATTTGGGAAGAGAGAGGGATAGGACTGGAATGGTAGAATGCAAGAAAAGTAGAGTATGGCATTTTCTTTCTCTTTGTTTTATGAAAACAGTCAACTCTCTTCCTCTATTCCCGGCTTTAGATCCAAAAAAACTTGCAAGGAAATGTGCACGACCTTCTTACTTTGATGTCATCACAGTCACCTAAGAAAGCAACCTTTAAAAATACTAGGCTGTGCGCTTGAAAGACAGCTTGGACCAAGGATTTTGATGGGAAGTAGCTGGTCATGCTGTATGTTTCCCAGAGCAGGAAAACACAAGGTGCTTGAGATGGCATCTGCCAAACATGGAGATGCGTGACACCTAATCTAGCTTAGTGTGTGGCAAGTGCCAGAACATGTCGTGAAGAAGAATTTCGGGAGAAAGCCTTCTTTTTTTCAATCAGTGGGGTTTGATGCTGTCTCTGAAATACAAACATCTTTTATTATGCTACAAAAAATAGTTTCACTTCTTCTTAATAAAATATAGTTTTAAAATACTTAAAAAAATTTAACTATACAGTATTGTAAAGATCGGATTTTTTTTTTTTTTTTTTTTTTTTTTACTATATTAATGAGACAGCTCTTGATGCGCTATTTTCCTTGGCCAAACATGGACCAACTAGTTGAATACTTCTATTTCTTTTCTTCTATTGTTGGAAGACATCCAACATTTGACATAGTGCAGGTAACTTTATAACATCACCAGGAATAGAACAAGAACCATACAGGAATCACTGGATTTTGGGGCCCAGTGGTGAAGAGGCAGAAATTACATACATTGGAAGATTTCATTGTTCAGTCTCTCCTGGTGTGACTTGCTCTGATGTAATTCATGTGCACGTGACAGACGGTCTCAGAAAAAAGTTAAGATTTCCGTCTGTACCGTGCAGTGGGGCTGGTCATGTGGAATCGGTGACTGAGAGCGCATTTGTGGAAATAATAAGCGTCATTTTTGGTGTCTGGTACAATGAAGCTGGCCTATAGCTGCAGCCTCCATACGCAACCGTAATATGAGTACTCAGTAAGAATAATAACGTACTATGTAACAGATTCTCAGTAAAAGCCATACAGTAAATTAGTATAAAAGGGCTGAAATGTCAAAGAAATTGAATGAATGGGGCAATTTAAATATCCCAAATATTTTATATATCATTAACAAAAGCCACTGTTTCTGCTTAGAAACATGTTTTTGGGTCCATCACCTTTCAAATACCTATTGACCTAAGAATTAAAGCAGGAGAATGATCTAAAACTCTCAGAATGCAGTTTTTCAAGTGCGATGAGTTTCTCTATAGCCACCATAAAAATATGTGGGAAAACAGGGTCCAATTCTTTTCTCTGGAGAGAAAACTTATGGGAATTAGATGTGTCAGACACTGAAGTGGTCTCCTGATTTTACAGTTTTCTGAAGCGTAGCTAACACAAAGCTACCAGTAACAAGCCCCCAAGGGGGTGTGGTGTTTCATGTGAGCTGCTAGACACTATGATGTTACCTTCTCACTTACCTTCACTCCCCCTTCACAAGTCTCTCACTTCATATTTCACGCATCCTTTAACATATTTAGTGTCAGAAGATACTTTGTATTTCCTTTTCCCAGTTAAGACAAACACTTTCAATCTGAGATTAGTCTTAGAAAACAAGGGCAGCAAAGATTAATAAACAGAACACAATCAGAGCAGTGAGGTTGATCATAACAGCCTCAGCAAAAACCATCCGGAGACAAGCCTACCGCCGTTTTCCTTTTGTTCTCTGGCTTCAGAGTTGGAATACAAAGTACACCAAACCAAAGAGGATTATGCCTGCAGTAACAAGAGCTAGATCTTCAGTTGAGTGGTACTCAACATGACGGGAGGGCCTTTGGGCCTACTCCAAGAGGAAGTGCAACAAAGTCTTAACCCAAAGAGAGTTACAGTCCCCTCCGTTGCTGACAAGCACCCTCATTCACTGCAGCTTCTCATTTAATAGACCCTAGACTAAAACCTTCTGCCTACAACCGCTCTTCAGGTTATGGAGATTTCCACTGAACAAGAAAAGAAAAATGACAGAACCAAACACCACCCCCAGCAACCATAGATTAGCTCAGCCTGACAGAAAATAAATTGGCTTCTGATACAGGGGATGGGATTGTCTGGACTTCTCATTTGGAAAGGAGCATTTTAAACATCAGAAAACAAACACCTGGTAAACAGAACCCAAGGGTATTTGTAAGAGTAGAACATTCTTCCTATTTCCCCTTTTCCTTGTCATATGCAATACTAGGGTAAGGGAGCCTTGTCCTTTATGCTACATAATAAAACATCCTTCTTGACTGTGCACAACCTTGTGCTTCTTGTGTGGTAAACATTACAATGGAGATGCCCCTTCCAATATCTCTGAAGTGCAAGTTCTCTCCAGTACTGGCAAGTAACAATCATAACAATCGCTGTTATGCTTTGCATTGTGTTACAGGTTGTTTTTTTAGTTTTTGAAGGTCTTATCTGCACCATGTATCTGGGCCAGTTCCAGCTGATGCAACTGATGTGGATCATGAGTTCGTATATAAAAATTTCAGTTTTGCTCATAGGTGTCTCTCAGATGGACACTACATACAGGGAAAACAAGGACAGATGAAGATGTATTTGATCAGCTCCTAGTACTGGATTCAATGGTTAAGAAGTAAGATGGGCTGTGAACTGATTTAGAATGTGGGTATATAAAAGCTTGGAATGCCTGATGAGGTTTTTTTATTTTTTAATCAACGTAGGTGGAAGTAAACATTTATTAACATTTGGTCAAGTGTAGTGTAACTTGCATTTGTATTTTCATTGTTATTAATGGAGGTATGTAGAGATATACAGAAACCTTGAGACAGTTGTTTTTCTATTGCATACAGACTAGCAGTCCATTGGAAACAGAGGATGAAAGCATGAAGGTTAGATCTTAGAGGGCGGCAGTTCTTCATGCACAGCTTTTGTTAACCTTGATTTTTTTTTGTTTGTTCTGTTTTCAAAAATAAAAACATGGGAAACCAAGATCAAATGATGGTGGACAGGAAAGGTGACATCATCAGCCAGAAAAACACCAGAAGTGCCTGAACCCCCTCATTCAAGTCCAAAGGTGCTAGTTTCTTCAACAGCTGTCAGCAGCTTTTCATACAGCATAGAATATGAGGGGTAAGGTGGAAGATCCAAACGGTTGAAACATGTGTGTGCCCTGCAAAAGGAAAAATAGGCTACATGTTAAGTTTAATCTAAATAACTTGAGAAAATAGGAATTGAGAAAACAAGTTCCTACTGAGACTCAAGACATTCAAGTTCACTCAAGAGAGAGAAAAAGAAATTCTATTAAACTCTTAGACCCTGCCAAAATCTGAGGTACTGTAATGTACGTGCACATACACATGAATCTTTCAAACAGAAGACACAAGCTAAGTATCAACATAACATCATTCTCTGCTATCCCTGCATTAGATGTTGCAGGGATCTTGCAGGGATCTTCATGGACATGAATGCTGGAGGTCACTGCAGAGCTGGGGTCTAGGCCCTGATAGAGACAAAACTCCACTACTCTAATTTTGGTTGCTTTGGGTATTTAAAAAAAAATGCAACTCAGCTGTACATCTAACATGAGCAGCTAGTAAGTTTTGCACCAGTGGACAAGCACAATGTGATGAACTATACTGACAGAATGGGCTCAGCATGTGTTTTTACAGTGAGGCAGGGCTGACTGGTAAAAGACCATTCAGGGATCTGCTAACTGAAGAAGGAAGGTTGCCGAAAATGTTCCTGTAAGTCAGCTGTTGGCCATCTGCTGCAAGTCTGGCCTTTAAATGTTATTTATTTGTAGTAGCCAAGGCAAAAGCAAAATATTTTGTGCAGAGCAAGCTGCCAGCTTGATGACCCCCTTTTCCCCCAGTTCTATCATTATACTTACCCCCAGCTGGCAGCACCTTCAAAAGAAGCTGTGGAACGGGTTCCACACATGCCTCCACCTTGTTGCAGCTTTTCTGGTAGCAGCAATTAGAGCCAGATGCAGACTGCACTTCACTGTGTGAGGTGCTATACAAATGTGGAGCAAAGAAACAGCCCCTGCCCCAACAATTCATCCATTTCAACCGACTGAAAAACTGTAGAGCTCATTCAACAAACAGGGGGGGCACATTTGCATTAAAATGATTTCATTTTTTTTAGTCAACTTGGAGTTTTACATCGTGCTAGAAATATTTGTTTTCTTTTGCTCCCTCTGATAAATGTGAATTGACAAAACCCTACAGAAGGAAACGTAGTCTCAATGGCTAACAACATCTAAGCTTCTGGCCCCTAGTATTTTTAGAAGCCGTGAAGTTGTTTTAGCTTTTCTATCTCATACTTTAATTCAATGATATTTCTTCAAAACTGAAGCAGAACTGCTATCTTGGAGAAACTATGTGAAACTCTGCTAGTCATCTCTTAGGCCACCCACAAAGTGAGGAAAACATGATACTGGTACATGGGCTGGCCTGAGACTTGCAGATTCAGAGGGAGAATTTTATCAAGCACCAGTGGTGAATCATTAAAAGCAATCAAGCAGCTGAAATAGCCAGAGGCACGTAATCTTCACTGCATCACAGAATTTCTATTAGGAGAGCTTTTACTGTCCTTTTTCCCCTTCTGAATGAAGATTTGTTAGCTGGTCACTCTCAGACAGAGTGTACAATAAACACAGAATTTGCGGAAATGAGCTGGGAACATATGAGTTATTGAAAAAGGAACATTAATAAAGCCATTATTTAATACATCTCTTGAAATTAAACATGGCAGCTCATGTGTATTATCCATGAGTAGCCCTGCACTGTTTATTGTTTATCTCAGCAATCTTTGGCAACGTAAGCTGTTTCTACAGCCGTTGCCAATACGTATCAACCACTGGGAGTTAATTAACTGAAGGATTCTTGTAGTCCATTCAGAACGTGTTTATCATAGGCAAGACAGCACCATTCAGAGACAGCCGGTCTTGAGGAGCTCAGCTGTCTGGCTCCAGAACTGGAAGCAGCATAGTCATGGTGGCTCAGGTGTGGATTCTGCTAATGTAACTTTCCTGAATCTAAAGTAATATCTCTATATGGTACTTAACCGTGGCACATTTAACTGTATGAGACCACAGCACCTCAGATGTTGCTGTCATGCATCCTATTGTGCAGTGCAGACATATCCACAGCCACTGACTGGTGTTTATTTCTTGCAGACATGCATCTTGACTGATCATTATCCATCTCATTTCATACTGGTTATGAAACAACCTTGCAATGCTGTTGACTTTTAGTGATCCTTGACCTAGTCAAACTCAGAAAAAAGATAAATTCCTTTTCCTATTTTGAGGTTTATAGAAGTGGGCTTTTCTATAGAAGGTCTCAAGGAACTTATTGTGGGGAGAAACTATTACAAAGAAAGGAAGAAAAAGTCAACATGTCTAGAAACATGGAAGCATTTTGCCAAGCAACACTCTTGTGTTCTCCAGTTCAACAACTTTATAGAAAAAAAATCCTTTCACTTAAAAAACTGTCATCAAATCAAAAATGAAAACTAATTTTCAGGAGTACTATGCATTACGTTTACACTTCTACCTACTTAAGGTGCAAAACACAATACATTGCTAAGGGCAAAACCCGAGTTTAAATTCTGGTCTGTGAAACTGCTGTGGATCTACTGCAACTCCAATGATGCCAGTGAAGCCCACTCAATCCTACACCAAGATAACTACATGCAAAATTGTCCGGTATACATTCAGCAATGGGCCTAATTGGTTCTTTGCTGCAAAGGTCAGACATGGTGTCTACTTGTGTAACTGAACAACATATTCTGTCTCACCTGAAATAAGAGAGAGGGTTGATTGGGACTCCTTCTCATTCAGTGTTCCCTCTCTCCTCAGTATTGCTGTGCATAGCACCTTTGCCTCTTGCAACTGAAAGCTGAAACCTTTATTTTCCAAACTGGACTAAAAACTAATTGCTCAGCCTCTAGTCTGTCCTGTTATGCACTGCGCGATACTGCAGCACACTGGACAATTAAGACGCAAGGATATTTTCCATAACATCCACTGTTGCCTAACTCTGTGCCTTGTACTCCAAAGGGGTAAATTCCTCCTGACTGGTGTTGATCTACTACTACTGATCCCAGTAGTGACTACAGTAAGCATAATCCAGGGGACACTTGCTGCACATATTGGGGTGAAAATATTACATCAGCAGTGCAAGAGACAGTCACAGCAATGAGAAAAGCCTTTCTTCCCTTGATTAAGCCTCCTACCACATAAGCCTGCTGACATTTGAGAGGGTGTTCAGGGAGTGAGAGGTCTGGAATAAGGATTAGATTGGTAAGAGCTTTTATGGAAAGGATTCTCGCTTCTCTAGAAGAAAACACAAGATAAAGTCATGTAAACCAACCCTGACCCTCATGTGCCCTCATCATCCAGTAATGGACCACTTAAAATTTCATTCTCCCTGGCAGACTTTATTGCTCAAAGTAGTTTTGGTGGGTCTGAACCTTTAATCTTGCTCACTGTTCAAAGTGCTGTGCTATTGCTTTTTCTTTTAAGAATTCTCTCTAAAAATTATAAGATTTTAAGATTTTTGCATTCTTCTTTGTCACTTCCTTTAATCCCCATAACAATGAGAGTCCGAAGGCAGTAAGTGCGCACAGAACCCCCTCCTATCGTATTTATAGCTTGAACCTATCAACTAAAATAAGACTTGCATTCTAACATAACCATGCCTGTCAGGCAGAAACTGGGCATTTCTCCTTTTCACTTTGCTTTCTTTAGATGAACCCACAAACCCATCTTTGATCAGCCTCAGGACCCACAGGTATCAACTTTTGTTCCTTTTGTCTGTAAGAAGGAACACTTACATGCTGTCTGGGAACCACTGCCTAATAGATGAATGTAGATTTGTAGTTGATATTTCTGTTGTATGTGAGAAATGAGGAAAGAGAAGAGGGCTGGGAGATAAGGAATGATAAAAGCCAGCAAAGCACACACACTCAGTCCACTGGGAAAGAAGGAAATGATGAGAACAAAGTTCTTTGTAGTCATACAGAATCTTTTTTCAATTGCTATATGGGATTCTGGGGTGATTAAATACTTGATCATCTAATAGAGAGGGACAGAATTCTCTTACAAAAGATCAGATATCTACTGGTAATCTTTATCATACATAACCCGCAGACAGTATGGTGGTAATCACTAATATTACTCTGCTGAATTAAAATCTCTCTTGATGAAAGGGTAGTTGCATCTCAGCACTGTTGAGGAAAGTGACCTCATTGCTTCAAATCTGATTATTTGAATCACTGGGATACATGCCGAGGTCCTTACTTAACTGATACTCAAACAGAAATAAACTTGGAGCTGACAGGAGTTTTGGCCAGGTGAGGAGCACAACCAGAAGATGGGGCAGTGGCATTTGTGGGCACTGAACACTTTTGCCGGCTGAGGATTTAAGAATAGGGAACTTTTGCCTCCTATAGCTATAGTACAAAAACACTGCTAGTTCTTTGCACAGGTTTGTTTTGGGCCAGGAGTTCTGCTCCCACAATACCAGATGAAGCTATGTTATTCCAGCTAGAAAGCCAGTGTCTGTTCATTAATGTTTGGTGGGGAACAAAGAATAAGTTCTTGTGGAACTACTGCTAAAACTGGTTCCATGTTAAATATCTGCATGACCCAGGAAAGGTGAAGAGAGGCTTTCTGCTTCAGAAGAAGCTATAGCTGGAAGAAATCTCCATCCATACCTACTCAGGCAACCAGCTGCAATAAGTAAAATATGGAACTCCTTTATTTTGGGAGAAAGCTTTGCATATTAGATAGGGAGAGTAAAACTCAACCTTGATGAACAAGTGGTTAAACCTGTTATTTCATATGGCAAGCTAAATCGATTTGGAAGAAACCATGCTGCAGACTTACACTAACAAATCTGTAAATTCTGGCAGTCTCTTTGGAACCTGCTTTAGGGTCATCGTCTAGAGATCTGGGATTAGAGCAGCATCTCTGAGCTGTATAGTACTTTGACTTTCTAACGTGTGTGATATGAAAGTAAATATAGGTAGGAATAACGTGTCTGGTACACATGCATACTCCAGAAATAAACCACTGGTGTAATCTAACTCTCATTTATCTTAGATGAATGTATTACACCACCATTACCCTGTTCATGTAGGGTAACTGGTACTGATGAACAAGCCCACCAATTTAGAATGACGTTACCACATTCTCAACTTTCCTGAAAAAGTCTTGCTTATCCTCGGTGCTTTCAAGAAGCACTCTAGGCATTATGTATTAGTGATTGTTCTTTGAAAAGCGTTGCATTTTAGAAATTTACACCATGTCTCTTTTCTGGGAGTGCCATGTTGCTGTCACAAGTGCAAAAGCATGGCTGGTTTAGGTATTATCACATCTTTGCTCACTATAAGCAAACAGCAGTTGCATGCTTCATTGCCATAAGAACAAGTTGTATGGGAGAGTCGCCTACTTCAGCCATCTGGAGCAGGAGTGAGAGAACACAGAAAGAGTCCTGGACTCTCCTGATAGAGCTAAAAGTTATCTTGATACTTTGTCAAGCAGATGAAAACCCAAAGGCCAACTAACCTATCCCCAGTGACCCACCGTCTACCTGGATGTCAGGAAACCCAAATGCATCAGCTTTATGCAGGCTTCCATAACACCTCTCACAGTACCATATTTATTGGGTCAGGGCGTAAGAACTAAGGCCAGTAATTAAGAGGTGCAATCCATACCTAGGTACATAAACAACTAAATCTGATGATTGCTAAGACACGAGAAAGCTGTTTTTTTTCCTAGAACTTTGAAAACATGGAGCAAGGGTAACTCTCATTGTGAAGCTGTAGGAATTGTTAGAGGGAGAAGGGAATTTGTTGCGGTTTATTTTAAACAGCTAAAGTTAGTTACACTCATATTATATCACAAGGGCCAAAAGGCCTACAGGATATGACATATGAGGTTTTTTTAGCCTCTAAGTCTAACTAAATATGTAAGTAAATCTAAATAAACACGAGCAATCCATAATCAGGCATTTTAAAAAGTTTAAAGTAACATTTATTTAGTTGCTTAACTAAGGATTTAGGGAGCCTCCAGGTTTAGCCTGTGTGTTTCATGTATTTCTTAACACTGTGTATACTTGGCAGCACCCCATAATTTTATAAAAATGCAGGTAATAATTCATGGTGATCAAGCTGTGTTTATTCCCATGAGCAAGTGTTGTTTCTCTTTCCCCTGGCTAAAATGAATGCAGAGCTCTAAGACTTCTAAAAGGTGCTAACAACTTTCACCTGGAAAAGAGGCCTCGTTCAGGGAGAGCAACAAGTTCGGTGATCAGGAGACAAACATAAAGTTGTTAATGTGAATATCTCGGGGCTAACTGAATCTAGGTCATAAGTAATGCCTAGGTTCACAAAGAAAGTTAAGCAGAGCAGAAAGAGGCCAATTACCTTTTCAGAACTTGATGGGTCAGCCCAGGGCATTTTCTGTGCACGCGCCAAGGTCCACCCTCCCATCTCCCCCTTTCCATCCCAGAAGGAGTACAAAGACAGCTCTGCAGAAATGCTGCACAAGTCTGTCACTTCCAGTTGCTGCCTATGTACAGGCAGGAATGCCCCTGGTAAGCTCTGAAACCCTTACATAGAACCAGACTATATATATGCTGCAAAGGGAGGATCTGGCCTATGCATAGCAAACTGTAGCTCTCAGGCTTTCTTTCCACATTGCTGGCTGAAGCTCAGAGGGCATGAGTCATCTCACTGACCTTACATGTTTTCATCTGTTTTTAAATCTCAGTGCCTACATCTAGCTTTCATGTAGGCTCTAGTTCTCCATATAGTCTCTGTAGAGACTTTATGGTCAGTGGACATAAAGCAGAATGTACCAGGTGTGATTCGGCTGAGCTATTTTAGAAATCTGTGTTCAGGTGAGATGAATTGTGCCTTAAAACACTTAACTTCCCTTTTCCTGACTTTAGAGGGAGTCCACATAAGATGTCAGCTCTGAATGTCTGCCAATAGAGTGCCCTGGTCCAGCTCCTGCATCTCCCCACTGCATAAACATGGGCTTGAGCAGGCTTGGACGAAGAGGGGGACCACATTTGGACCTTCCCTCTCCAGAGGACTCTGGAGGTCTGCTCAAGTCCATGTCTTACAGTATGCTTCTGGGTAAACAACATGGATGGCAAGTAACTAGAAAACTGGATCAGACCCATTGTTAATTCATGGTCTGAATATATCTGCAAGGCCTGCGAGAAAAGATTTTTGCTCTGTGCCATGAAAGTAGCCTCCTTTAGGCTGCAGCTGAAAGCACATGATAAGAGCAGGAAGAAAGCATCCTTTGGAGGGCAAATGTTATGCAAAAGGGTCGCGTAACAAAAGTATTTCAGAGGTGCTGAGATGTGGCCCCATGAAAAATGATCTCTAATCTCAATGGAGCAGAGCCTCAGGCAACTGTAAGGACATTCAAGAAAAGGTAACTCACTTCAGTGAGGAAGGATGAGTGCTGGTCACGGATTAAGTGCTGGAGCAGAACTCAAAGCTCCATGTAACACTGGCTGTGCCATGGCTCTCTTGGGTGGCCTTAGCCAAGTCAGACCACCCCTCTGTGCCCCAGTCCCTTTGTTCTGAAAAGGAAGATGAACCCTCCTTTGGGAAGCACTGTGAAGTCTGTTGACTCTGTATGACATTATGGCTCATTTGCTCCTAGCTGGCTGACTGAACTAGATATGACAAATTGGGTATTATCACATGGTCTGAAGTCCCTTTGCTAAGCTTCTTCATGATGAAAAAGTGGAACCATCAGAGCAAATGAAAGGATTACACTCAGGTCTCTGGCCAAAACTCAGAGGCAGATTCTGGCTTTCATGGCTCTCTAAACTCACAAGTATTTTTACTAGTATTTTGGAAGTAAAGGGAACAGAATCAGCTGACAGGGTCCTGCTGGTCTGGATCTGTTCCAGAATCAAAGCAAGAGAACTAGTTTTGGACCTATGGAAATCTTTATCTAACCACTTCCCAGGATTCAAAGCAGTTTAAATTGAGCCTGCAAATCAAAAAGAGCAAAAGAAAACACTTTTCTCTGAATGTAATTACAGAACAAACTGATAATTGTTTCTTTGCTGTTTTAAGATGTCCTTACTGTATTCATTACCTTTCACTGGCAGAGAGATGCAACAAAGTACAAGGCTCACCTTTCTCACAGCACTTCTGTTTTTGTATCCTAGTTGGGACATACCTTGGGAGGGAGGTTATTTTCCCCCATTTCTCTATACAGAAGCGCCGTAGCCCATTACTCCCTCGGAGAGCTGCAAAGCCCTCATATGGCACACTTGATGTTCCAGTGACGAATTGCAACAACCGGAGTCTCTGCTCATTGTTAAATCTCTCTACTGCTGCCCAGAACCACCGTATTACTATGTGTCCATCATGGTAACCTAAACCAAGAAGCAAGAGACAGAAATTAAAATCACACCCTCTAAGTGAGAAGTGTAACATCGAAGTGTGTTCCCACTAGCATGGGACAGCAGATCTCCTACTGAAAAGATCCTGACCTAACAATATATCTTGTTCTTGATGAGCAGTAGGTCCCAGCCCCCATCTTGTTCTGGCTGTGGATACTATAATATTGCTAACTCATTTGAAACCCTGAAACTCAAATATATATTTGAGGTACATTGGCCTCTCACAAATCCCTTGGCAAGAACTGGGGTTACCTGCATGAGATATAAAAGACCAGTTGCAATATGCCACACAGTCCTAACGACTTAACAATTTCTCATTCCCAAATAAATTCTCTTTTGGATTGCAATAGTGTTCAATGTATGGAGAGGAGTTTGCTGCCACAAGCTCTTCCTCAGCAAACTTCCCACCTGAGGGGCTCTGTGCCTTGGTTTGTGCTAATAAAAGCCAGCATAAACCCAGGCTGAATCTGTTTCAATAGCTAAACAGAAAAAGGTAGGAGGAGAGTAACATCAGGGACCAGCTGCGCTTGTGGTAAGCTGCGTATTTCAAGGTAACACAAAGGCTGAGCAGTGAGCAGCGAAGACTTAAATCTTGCATTTCAGGGGAGGATATGTGAACCTCAGGGACTTTCCTTTTGTAGTGCAGAACTGGTGGATTTCACATTTATCCATCATCCAAGACAGCCCAGATAAATCACGCTCAGCATTTAAAGCAAAACCAGGCCAAGCAAGATCTGTATGTTGTTGAAGTGTAATGGGGAACCGTGAAATTCAGCTCTTGAATTCAGCTCCCTGCTGAAGCGAAGAGGACTTGTGATACTACTTTCAGTGAGGCTGGTAGTTCATTCACAGTTATCTGAGTAAGTAACTTTTAGATCTAATACTGCAAATCCTTTTCAGTCCTTAATAGTCAGAACTCCTGTTAAGTCAGTAGGAACTGAGTGGGTAAAATCTAGACAGAAGTAGCAGAAGCAATTTCAGCATTATTACATCTGTTGACCCAAACCTGAGATCTTACTTATTTCATGAGTTATTATTCACAAAAACTTCCAAAACAAAATAGGGCATTTCCCTCAGGAAAGACAGGAGGAAAAGATGGACCAAGTCTTTCATGTTTTAGACCAAAACCAGTCAAGATACTACTAAGCATCAGCAGGCAGTTTACCTCCACGATATTCTGTGTTGTTACGCCAGTCATTGAGATCTATTTCTGCTGTGCCAGCTATAACCAGCTCCAGTTCTCTGGCATCAAAAACAGAGACAAGCCTGGAGTCTACAACCTGGAACAAAAACCACTTGTAAGCACAGTTTCAGACTGGAAATAAAGCAGATGCAATGTCTCGTAAACCTATGGCTCTGGTGACCAGCTCTTTATTCTGATGAACTCTGCATGCTGACAGCTAATTTCCACTCCTCCACTGATCAATCTGTGCTCTTCTTCAGGGAGTCTGCTGATGTTTTGAGTTGCAAACAATGATGACACATGGGATTTGACCAGAATGAAACAATACAAGTAACAGGACATAATCTGTGCAGAACATTCTTCATTGTTACATTCATTCTGACAAGTGATTTTGACAGTCAAACAAAGACTGGATTGGTAATATGGACAAATTTTTTTTTTTTTTTTGCATTGGAATTTGATCACAATTGTGTAGGCGTGCCCTCGGGTCTTCATCCACTGACGATGCAGCTGAGGTTCACTTTCTTCATTATGTGAAACCAAAAGCTTTAACAGCCTGCAGTATTCTCAGGGAGAAAAAGCTAGCAAACCATATGCACACTACAGTAAACTGTATGGAGTCACTTAGCCAACCCCCTTCTACAGTAAAGGGCTGACCAAGTCTATTCAGCTACAAAGCCACCCTCACTGGCTTCCACCGCCAGTAAATGTCAGTGCACGACTGCTTGGAGCCATCAGTTTTCAGTATTATTCTGTGTGTCTATTATCTGCTGTTTCATTTTCCAGGGTTGCCATTCTTTCAGTTTATTTCCCTCTGTGAGATAGCCCTCAGCTTTTACTTATATTATGCAGCTGCCAGGGCAAGATACATGTTTGAATATGATTAGTAAGGGGCAAGAATAGGTGACTACATGTGTGGGTCAGCAAAGCCACAGGTTTTCATCCAGTCTTTGGCAGCCCTTGTAGCAGCTCTGCCAGAAGGATGTTCTCAGTTCCAGGTCTTCAGCAAAGATAAATTAGAAAATCCAGGGACAGCAATGGAGCAGCATCCATGAATACCAGCAAGATAATAGCTGACTGTATCCTAGGACCAACTTTATTGGAATGAGTCCCTAAAGATTCAGTCACACCAGCTCCTCACTGAAGTGTACAATTCTTCACAATCTTCTTTTGTATCACAGCAGGGGAAAACAAAATTTGCAAATGCCTGCTTCTTTTACTATGTGAATGGAAAGCAGTATCTTTCTTAACTCTTGCTCACTATGCTTTATCGTACTCAGAATACACCTTTCTTTCCTTTCTCCCTTAATGCTAAACATGCTATATTCAAGGTCCCTATCTCTACAGATCCAGGCACTCCAATTCCTTGCCATCTATGTCTGTGTAGCTATTTCCTAGGGTACCAATGAAGCATAGTTTAACCATGGGGTCACCTCATTCAGATGAGGAATGGAAGACTGTGGGAGCATCATTCTGTTACTTACTTCGTAGAAGCCACGGACCAGGGCCTCTGTTTGCTGAACCACTCCTCGTTCCACTCGCCACTTAACCATTCTCTCGATGTACTCTTTTTTGTTCTTTTCTGTCACTGCTGTATTTGCCCCTCCAGATTTCAACTCTCTCTCTGTCACCTACAGAACAAAGATAAATAGCGCTGTAGCAATGTATGGATCACATTGTGTTTCAAATTTAAGTTGTACTTTGAAAATGTAAGTGAAAAATGTAACAAACTCTGGCCTCCTCACCTCTTGTCCATTTGCCGTAGAACACATAGAAACAAAAAGGATAATGAGGGACACCCCCTCAGCCCTAGCCCTAGCCTTATCCCCAGCTGAATCTAGACTGACCTTTAGGTTACTCCAAACTGTACTAGCAAAGACTGATTTGGAAAGCATCATCCATAAGCCATGTACAATGTGCCACTGCGCGCCATCTTTTCATCCTTCGCTCTTTTCCCCCCGCCCAGGAGCTGCAGAGAGGCTGACAACCATACCAGCTTGCTACTTGCCACTTGCCGTAGATTATCCAAGCAACAGTATGGGAAACAATAGGATGGAGAGGCAATCACAGTACTGGAATAGGCAGACTCTTTCACCAACTGGAAGGGATATCTACTTGTTTCTTAGGCCACAAGTGTTACCATTCCCCAAGTGCTAATAAAAGTGTTTACTCAGAAATGCCAATAGTCAAATAAATTATCACAAAATGAATACTCCTGATACACTATCTAAACAAGACCTGTACAGCACCCTGTACAGATGACAAATATAGTCACTGTGGGATTCAGTTTTGTATCACCCATCCAAACCTGAGAATTGTTTGTACTGTAAATAATTATTTTTTTTTTAAACCAAGAGCTACTGCATTTCATTGCATTTTAATGGTTAATTTAGTTGGCTTGGGTTACTAAGGCTTAAGATTGAGAAGCGATTTAAGGAATCAATCTAGATTCTACTTGTCAAGCACATACTCCTTCTCACATGTGACGGAAAACAATATTTATCTTGCAATTATTTTCACATTCAATCTAGTGGATTTAAAAGGAAGAATGTTTTGCTCTCCTCTTCAGTTTTCTGCTGCTGTTAACAATGACGTCTAGCACAGATAGTAAATGAGATGCAGGAATACATATTCATTATTTGTATTATTTACATATTATTTATATTATTATCTATTAGCCCAACAGACAGCACACAGCTTATATAGTATTTAGGTCACTTTGCTTGAGGGACCTGTTGTAACATGAATTATGGAAACACTGAATGAGTCATCTAATCTGTAGCTTTGTTGAGAATCAGCGACAACAAGTAAGGTCAGATGTAATGAGTTAGGAATTCTTAGCTGGTTCAGGTTAAATTCCCAAATATAAATCATTGCACCAACATTATGCAAGCAACGCTGCATCATCCAGAGGGTAAGACTCTGACCCAGCTGCCATGCTGTATCCTTCAAGACTGTACGGCATTAAGAAGTATCTGTCAAAACCAAAGACTAAACATTGTCTAGCTTTAAGCACAACCATAAGTCCAGATGTTCTAAAACTCCCGCAAGACTTCCCACAAACACGTAGACAGGCTGGTGATTTCTTCAATTTCTCATTATCCATATAATTTCAAATATAATTAGTTATCTAGAATTGGAGATGGGCAATCAGTAACAATGTGTCCCTATTTTTTCTTTCTTGTTCATAGAGGCATTAGCCACAGCTGTGAGCTTCAGTTCAGAATTAGGTTTCAGAGTAGCAAGGAGACATTTCAACCAGTCTAGCCCATTCCTTTTACCTGACTGGAGCAATTGCCAGGACTCAGAGACAGGCTGTATTCACATACAGAGCTTGGAGACAGGCCTGGAAGAACACTTTCTACTCGGTAAAAGCATGAGAAAATACTTCGGGTCACAAGCAACTGACACCTCTCTCTGTCTTATAAGTGAAATTCTCAAACTGGCATCGAGTTCCCACCAGTAAAAATGTGTAATGCTTGTTTTGACATCATATCTTTGTTATTACAGTAGTGCTCCAGGCTCCAGTATGCAAGAAGGCTAGAACTCCTCAGTAGTAAATTCTAATAAAAAAGGTACCAAGAAAGAGGATTTGGCCCAAAAGGCTTAAATGCTAAAAACACGTCAGAGATGAGACAAGAAAGAAAAAATGAAAGTAGTAGTGACTGCTTCATAATAAAGTCATTGTGGAAGCAGGACAAAAGGGCTGTAACGCATCTACCACACAGCTTCTCAAAGAACCACTACTTCTTGTTTCCCTTATCCAGCTCTTGAAATCCAGCTTCCCAAATATTAGCAGAGCTCCCACTGCGATCTACACTTGCACATGTATCCAGCAAAGCAATGCTCAGATGGCATTTAAGTGGTCAGATACTCTTGGCATGCAAGAATTTCCAACTGGGATCCATCTGTGAGCATAAAACGTGACTGCGATTTCTTTGTTATTTTGCTGTCAGCACTTAGCAAATTGCAGAAAGGGGAAAATCTCACTTTCACTTAGGACTCTTGGATTCTGATAGTCGTAATTCATAGCGACAATCATTTTTTTTCCCCATCACTAGATCTAGCAAGGTTAGTGTCTAGTACATATGAAATAAAGTACTAGACATGCGAACTGGCATCAAAATCTGGCTTTTAGTGTTCTTTTGCTTTCAGATCACAGTATCTACAACAGATTGTGATTTTTCTCAGTTCTCTTTGGAGCCATCTCTTATCTTCCACAACAGACTCCTATGTAATTGTCTAGCTCTTTTCTTTGGGGAGAGCATAACAAGTAATTAGCGTGCCAAATGTTACCTTCAGATGCATCAGGGCAATTCAGGCTGAGATTCTTATTCAACTTTGTAGTCTTCCAGTGTAAATACAAATTTGTCTCATCTGTCTTTGTGAATATGTCTGTACATTTCTGTCTGTCTTTGTGTATTAGTCTTATATAGCCATACCTTCCAGGGAAATCACTGTACTGTCAATTGAATGTCATGCAAGCTCTCAGCTCAAAGCCCATGAAAACCCCCTGCATTTAAGTCTGTGGAAAAACAGCGTTATCGTTCCTACAGAGACTTCTTACGTCAATTCTTCTGCCCCATCCTTTTCATTTCATCCACCCTTGACTCTGCTCATCCTTCATGACCTTGTACTATAAGCAGACTAAATTCAGTTTTGAAAATATCCTCCGATGTCTTGCTTGCTTTCTGTTACTTTGAAGCTTACAGCTGAGCAGCCCTTTTACTCTAAGGGCCAGAATTCCTCCCCTCAGAAACTAGCCTTGACTTTCCCCTAGCTTGCAGAGCCAGCCTAGCTCTGTGCAAACTCCTCCTGTCAACTTTCTTTTCAAGGGCAGAGAGCCACTCTCTGTATATTCCACTGGATCTCTCTGCTCCCTTTGACACTGTGTGGCTGCTCCTTACACAAGTTAACTTCCACCCCTTGAGCTTCTGCAGTACTTGGTGAGCTTGGTTCTTCAGCCTCTCTAGTTTTCAGTATCTCCTTAGAGGTCCTTAATCTTGGTCTGAATATTGCTTTGGGTCCCTTCAAGGCTTTCTGAAGACAGTTATAATCTAGCAAGGGTTACAACAGCAAAGAGCACCAAGGCTTCAATGCAAGCCAAAGAATCCCACAGGAGACACTTGTTCTGGTTGCCAGTCTGCACTTAAGCCAGGATTGCACCCTATTTCAGGCTATAGTTATCCAGATCAGCTAGGTTAAAGAGAATTGTCTGACTAAGGTGGAGTTGAGTGGTAGAAAGCATAATAAATGGATGTACATACCAAGTTGTTAAGTAGGTGCAAGGTAAGTAAGAGACACAGAACCTAACAGGGAGGTATCAGACAAAATAATGGTGAGAACTGCCAGGTCTTACACCACCTGCCAAACATTTTTCTTCCCTCCTAGCCCCTCACCCTTTCAGTCACATCAGCTTTAAGTTACATTGCTTGCATTCACCAAATGCCACATCTGTGTGAACTACACCCTGGAGAGAAGAGCTGCACTCCACTTCAGAGAATTCCTCATGCTCATCAGTGTGTGGCTCAATAGGCCTGTAGGGGGGCTGGTATTTTATATTATACACCCTAAGAATAAACATCTGCATTGAAACAGGTGGCTTGAAAGAAACAGAAGGTAGGAGAAGAAAATGTTATTGAAAGGCTAAAGGATCTGTTCTGACAGAAAGATGTTCATCATGCTCAACTTTGTCAGCTTCAAATTTGCTTTTCAGATGTTTTGCATAGCTGTGCTCACCTGTCCAAACACCTCCTCATTCACTGTGAAGGTGAGATCCAGGATATCTGTGATGTTATTATCCTTCATCCACTGCAAGCTCTGATGGAACTCTTCATCCAGGTACTCTAAGTCACTTAAATCACATGGCCTGATTGTGAGGCAAGAAAAAAGAAAAAGGTCCATGACTATTGGCAGGATGTCTTACTACTAAGAATGTGAACTATTTTATGCTGAAGATCCAACATAAAGCTGGTGTTTGTTTGGTTTTGTTAACATCAAAGCCTGTTACACAGACCCTCTTAAAGCAGTTCCACAACTGTCTGCTTTGCATGGCTGGGCTCAAGGCCAAATCTGTTGGCTGCCTGCACTACTTGCTGTCAGAAGGCACCCCTGGGGCTTGATTTTACATGAATCTTCAGGATGCCCTGCACTTCAGAGCACATGCTTACCTTCAGTCTGGATGGGCCCCACCACACTGTGCCTGGCTGCTTCCATGTATCTACCATCCTCAAGGTGAGCACACAAGACTGACATAAGGCAGACCAGGCAGCCTAAACTTCTGCTAATAAGGAGCTGGCCTTGTTTGTTGAAAGGGCGGGTGGATGTTATGAGCAGTCTGGTTTCAAACCCCCTAAAGGGGCAATAAGGATGCAGGGAGCACTCTTGGTTTCAGGCTACTTCCAGACTAGCTCAGATACAATACAGATATGAGTGTGTGGACCCCAGCAATACTCACTGTTAAAAAAAAAATTAATTAAATACATGTGAAAGAACTCTAAGGACTGTTAAGACAAATACCTTCGCTGATTTGGAATCATCTTAATTGATAAACTATTTCAGCTAAGCTTTATTCTGCTCTTTGTCATTTAATTGCAGTCTTGACTTACTACTTACGGCTTTTCTTATTGCTGCAAATTTTATGTACCTTGTCTTACTGCAGTCTATTAGTTAGAGGGACAGATTGTCAATTAAAGTTAACCTTATAAACTTGACATTGAAACTAATACATTACTGGTAGCTTCTGCTTGCTAATATAAAAGACAGTAGAAGAAACATTCATTGTTTATACCTACATTAGCATTCCTAATTAACCCAAGTTGTGTTTTAGAATGAAAACCTACTCCACCAGTGAGGCATGAGAAATTAAGTATTTTTCTTAATATGACCTCCCTCTTTTTTTTTGTTATTTTGTTTCATTCCATCAAAGATGCTTTTCAGTCTTCTACATAGTTGAAGTTTGGTAACTTTTAATCAGTAGTAAACTCTGGAATTATGGGTCAGTACTTTTAAATATGTGTTCCTAAATATCATACTTATTATGCATTTTTATGAAAATAGTCAGTATTGATGGAAGGCAAGTTCTTGAAGAAAGTAAAGAAAAATTAAACCACATTTGTTTTCTATCACAGACCAAGCAACTAACAGCGGGAAGAACGTGAAGGTCAGAGTGCTTGAAGCAGCTCCAAAAGGATCTGCGCCTCTGTAGGACTCATTGCAGGATCACTGTTTCTGCATGGTTTCTGCATGGTTGCATGCTTATACTTACAGCCTTAGTAGTGCTTTGTAGAATGGCCTTGTGAAGAAAGCATCAAGGAGGTACTGATGAATGAGAGCAAGGCCAAGAATACGACCGCTGAACCTGAACCTGGGATATAAAAATGCAGTGTAAATGAAGTGTAAGTCAAGATGTTCAGCACAGAAGCTTACACAGGTAGCAACTGTTTTTTTGTTTCTGACTTAGTTTCTTACATTTATTAATTTATTTCTTTTTTTCTGAGCAGATACCACCACCCCTCCCACCTCTGATCAATAATGGATCTCTCTTGATCTGTCTCCTACAGTACCCATACGTGCAGCTGGCATGTTACATACTCTCCTGTGCCAAACCAATAAACACTGAAGACTCACGGTCTGTGATCTTTAATTGAACGTTCTGATACAGAGTGACTCCATCAGACACAACATTTAGCCAGTGAAATACTGTAATACTCCACCTCAGCAGAAAACATACTATCAAAGCAGCTGCAAAGGATATTTGGTGACTCAGTATATCCAGTTTCTGACTGGTTACAACCTCTTCCAAGGTGGGTCTTTAAAGTACTTCTAAAGGTAGCGAGTTGCCTTTATAGGGGGAAACTGAAGTTCAAGTAAGTTAACTGTTGTGACCAAGGACACATATGAAAATCAGTATCTAAAGCTCAGGCAAGTTGTCCCCAGACCACTTTCTTAATGGTGATGCTCAGCTGTCTTGAGTATTTACATACTCTTGCATTTATTTCTGTTTTCTAAGAACGATCTCTAGTCCTGCTCCAAGTACACTCAGATAGTGCCCTGCCCATTACGATCTGTGACTTGTGATGATAAGCTGTTAAATTTTTCTTTCTATGATTTCTTCTATGACTTATTACTCTTCCATCAAATCTGCTTTTAAATCAGTAATCTCAGACAGAAAAACCAGAAATGCTGTGAGTCCAGGTGAGTTTGTTTTTTGTAAAAACAACCCCCATCACCCATCCAAAACTTGCTTATTTGTAAAAAAGGAAAAGAAAAAAATCCAACATCCCAAATGTGAGCACTCCAAGCCTGAGCTGACTGACATCATAGTAAAGTTTTATTGCACAAAAAATGAGAAACAGATCAAAAAGCCAAGAAACCATTCCTTCCACTACAGGAACCAGTGCAAAGACCCCTCCTGCACATGAATGAAATGTGAGTCTCACTATAATAAAAGCAGCACAGAATATGTGTTCAGTCAACTTTATGCTCATGGGACAGAACAACAAGTGCTTAGTATGTCAAATGGGGCACAAAATAGCACGCTTTGGGCCCAATTAGCATTTACATCACCACAGGAGCTGCCTCCGGGTCCCTTGCATCCAAGAAAGGTGCTTATGATATGCAGCTGACTGGTAACAGAAAAGTGATTATATTACCCCCTTACAGCTGTTTCCACAGCAGCAACAAAAGGCAGCTGTTGGGTCTAGTTAGGACCTGCTTCACTTCACTTGTGCTCCGGTGCAATATTTCCAGCAAAAAGCAATGAAGAGAGGGGGAGCTGACACAATGAAAGCACAGTGGAAGCCAGACAGTTCAAATCCCAGAAATGCTGAGCCTGTAATCCATTAGTTTTATAGCACCTTCAGGATCTATAAACAAGTTCGTTTGTCCTAAATAATGCATGTCGGCTTTTTTGGTTTTGTTCTTCACCACCGTCATCCATCCCGATACATTTTGAAAGTGAACACTGACTGAAAATACTACGAGCACCGGGTGTTCCTCGCAATGTTCACCCCATGACTATTTGTGCAGGGCTGGCCAGGCAGGAGCCATTTGGAATAAAGTGAAGCTGAAAGTAAATTGCCAAGAAAAGTCTCACGGATTTGAGAATGCTGTTTCTGCTGAGAAATTGCCTGAATGTGTGAACAGCGTCAGTTTTCTTCTTGCTGCTTGTATCACTTCTGTACTTCTGCACGGCTTTGAGGGCATTCATGCAAAGCTGACATGAAAGCATAGTGTACCTCGATCAAGGTGTTTACAATCACGAGCTCGTGTTATGGTAGCCATTAATGTTTAATTTGAATCAGTGCCTTACGACAGAACTGTATCAAACCATCCAAAGGCCATAGGCAGCATTTCTGTGTAAAAGGACTAAGTCTGGCGCATCAGCCCAAGCAAACACGGGCAGAGCAACTCTAGGTTGTGTGGTCCACCAGTCTGGCCTTGCACTTGCAGCCCTCTGGGGCACACCAGGGCTCACTCAAGCCAGTGGCCTGACTGTGGTTCCAGAGTCCCAGTCCTTGCAATGGTACTGTGCAGGAAAACAAGTCCAGTACTAACCGGCCGGGATAAAGGAGATGAAGTAATTAACAAGATGTTGCCACTCCTGGTGCCTGTCAATACAATGGATAAAAAAGCTACGTTGCGGACTGTATTTCTTGGCAGCTCTGTATCACCTCAGCAGACACAGTGCTTTGTGGCCAAAGCACGTGAGTTTTCCAGCCCACAAACCCTTCCTCCTCTGCACACAGCTTTGCTACCTCTGCAGAGGCTGACTATACCTGACCCTGATCTGAAGAGTGGTGTAAGAGAAGGTCCTCTGGCCCCTTGTCCATTCTGTGACAGGGCCTGGGACCTGTGGTCCAGCAGTGCACTGACAAACACTGACCACAGTAAGTCAACCATGACCTATCAAAAGGGAGGTGTTTGTTACTGTCCTCAGAGAACAACTACACAGTCTATCTGCGTGCGTGTCCATACAGTCCATCAAGCTGCCACCATGATCAGCCCAGCACAATAGTCCCACTTAAAATATATCAAAACTTACAAAAAAGGAACAAGAAACAAATTGCTCTCCTTACAAAAGCCAGTTAAAACAAAACCAGACTTTTGTGTTTATTTCTTCCTGAAAGATTTAGAGCATGGGTGAGAGTCAGAAGTGGGTGAGACAGTCCCTTCAGAAAAACAGGTTTTCTTGACGGAATAAGCAGCACAAAGGTAAATCCTGGCTGGAGGGCACATACCTTCCTTAAACCTGACTTACATTTACCTTTCCAAGGAAGTGTAAAATGCTTGTTTGATTTTATTCTAGCAGGAAAGATAGCTTAGGCGAGGTGGGGAATGTGAGGTCTTGCTCTGGCCCTTTCTTTCAACACCCTTCCCTTTCGGAGACAATGATTGAGTCTGAGTAACGTGCTCTGGTAGACAGGGGAAAGGCAGGAGGGAGTTAATGAACAGGAAATGGTGGAACGAAAGATGGAATTAATGAGCAGGAGAGCTGCTCTGGTTTGACTGCCTATTGACACTGTTCGTCCACTCAAAAAGGACATTGTGCACACCTGCTTTCTGGCTTTTAACAACACTACACTTTGACCCATTTGCAGAAGTTTCCACACTACCCAGCTAACTCTCTTTCCTTCTGGAGGCTGCAGGTGCCCCTGAAACAGTCTGTTTTCACAACAGCCTGTTGCAAAATAACAGGCTCGTTCTCCTCAGTGGGACACTGCATGCTTACTGCATGTCTGTGTACACAGGGAGAGACAAATCCATATGCTGTAGCAGCGACTAAGCAATAAATTTTCCTCCAATTGCAGGTGAGTCACAGGAAATTTAATCTACTCTGGTCCTTATCACAGAGCAGCAAAGTAAGGCAGGACCCATAATGACCGCTTGTTACAGGACTCTCTCTTAACTGGTTGAGTGAACGCAGCTCTACTTTGTATGACAGTCCTTCCTTGGATTCAGATGGAGAATGATGTACCTCGACAAAATTGTAATCCAAGTGTACAGGGGAAGAATGGTTTTTATCATTCTATAGGGGGTGCTTTGGTAACTATGCCTTGTGGGCTAAATTGGCTATGGTATGAGAAACTTTAAATCCTAAATAGAGGAAGCACCTGGTGGTATTAAAAAGACTGAAAATCCTGCACACCTTATCTCACTCAAACACATCAGCTGGGTTTAGGGGTGCTCTTCTTGATGCAGTAGCTTGTGAAAAAATAGTCAAAGAAGGGCTCAAGAGAGATGAATATAATTCACATCAAATTTGAAAATATCGTTTTCCTTTCATGAGACTACTGAAAACTTGCTTTCATCTGTAAGACAAATTTACACATTCTGTTGCACCAGTTTTAAAGCTTTTGACTGTTTAATCATGCAGATGAACTTTTGGCTACCTGAAAGACAAGTTGAACAAATGAGGCTGCACTGCGGTACAGGATATCTGCCCTTGGCAGCTCTTCTAAGGGAGAATGGTATTTGGCAGGTGGATGCAGCTGGAGAGTCTATTAGTCCTTCCACAGTGGGAGAGATTGGACCTCATCTCAACCACAGAGATACCAGAGAATCTATAAAGGGGAAAGTATTTAGAAGGGCCCAGTCATGGGAAACGCTTCACTGTGAACATGCATCTCACTAGACAACAGAGAATTCAGCCATGAAACCCAAATTTGTAGGAAACCAGGCATCATGGGTTCAACAGGTTGTGGTACAGCTTGTTTAAAAGGACAGTTAAAACCACCATTGTTATGAAGACACTCCTGAGTATCCTGAAGGCCAGAAACTACTGATTAAAGGAACTAAAAATTCATTCTTATAGCCTAAAATATTGTGATTTGCAATCTCATGATTGGGGGGAGTGGGGGGAGTGGACAGGACAACACGCAGGGGAAAACGTACTTATTCACAATTTCTAAATTTTGGTGGAATCACCAGCACTAGCACTTTTTAAATGAAGAACTTTTTTTTTTTTTTAATGCAAGAACGTTCTAAGAATGTGTATTTTGCAAAAAAGCTGACCAGATGGTTACAGCAACTCTGCCTGGCCTCATACACTACAAATTTTAAGCAAAACTGGCAGTGTGTCAGGCATATGCACCAGAGATGTGTGCTTATATGCTAGTAGCACATATCCTTGTGTTGGCTCAGCGCAGGACATAACCAATGTGTCCTGTAATGAGCTACATCTACAGAGCAATAACCTAGCAGTAGATCAGATCATCTTCACATAACCTTGGCAGTAGACCAAATCAACACCTCTATCAGCCTTTATTAACAAATACCTTTCTTTAGTTTGGTGTGCATATTTAACCCCTACTCACATAAATGACAGAACATTTGAATGGACTAATGTGATGACGTGAAGCAATCTATTGTCAGAAAGGTTAGCCATGCAGGCTGGGATAGCTAACGCTGTTCTGTTTATCTGACTTGCATCTGCAAACTTTGCAGACCGCCTCTTTGCCACCGTGTCATTTGGTGTTGTGGCAAACTTGCTATGCACATCTGCAGGCTCAGAGGTTGACACTGTGGCATTCCAGCACGATGCCTCTTCAGTTCAGGAATCCGATGAGCTCATGTGTCATTAATATGAAAGGAATGGCTCTTACAAAGGCCAGGAGACAGAAGTCCACAAAGTCTCAGCACATTAAAGAGAAAAGGTAAAATAATTGCTAAATTAGTCCTGGAGGAGAATTCCAATATAAGGAGCAATAAGGTTATTTTTGGCTCTTTTTCTTTTCTTATATCCATCTCTACTATGAAGAATTCTCAGAGAAACAAAGATACAATGTTGGGTCACCTATGTGCTGCATCTTCCAATGTTGCGCTCAGCACTTATCCCGCCTATTCTGATATCTAACCACACTGGCATCCCACCTGAGAACTTACTCTGGATCCCCACACACTTCTTCTGAAGGAATGGTAATGACCCACCCGACCAAGTTTTGTTGTTTTCTTTTTAATCTCCTTTGAGTTCTGTTCTAAATACTGAAATGCATCTTCTCTCATATATGGTCAAAATTAATTCCAGGTTTTCAGACAGTTACTGAGTTTTTAAGTGGAATCTCCATACTTCCTCACTTTGAAACCATAGAAAATTCTGTCAGTTAAGCTTCATTTTCAGTCCATTTTCCAAATTAAAACTGAAAGGAAATATTTAGGAGTGCTGACATGGAGCAACTGTTTGTGCAGATTTCCAGGCTGGAAACTGCTGGATGTTAAATAGTTATAGTCTACAGGGATTTATCCCTGCAGCCCCTGCAAATGTTATTGGGACTTAATAGAGGATACAGTCTACTCAGAGCCAAGGCATTTTGTTCAGGCATCAAAAGATGAAGGAGGATAGTCCATGAGTCCCTCTTTGATAATACTCTGACTGCTTACTATTCCTATAAAACATATGAGATTTAATTATATTTTAAAGGAAATTTGTAACACTCATTTAAGAAAGCACTAGCCTTTCTTAAGTAGCCCCAATTGTAAAGTGTATGGAAAGTGGAACAATCCAGCAAGTCTGCTTGCAGATTGTCATAAAATACAAAAAGGGTGTTCAGAGATGTGTGAAATATACGTGGATCACCCAAGAACTGAAATTAAAAAAAAAAAAGAAGGGATGAAAACTGATTTTCAGAGAGAAAGCAACCTGGTACAACTAAATTTCCATTAGGCTTCAAATCCCGAACTGGTAATTCTCCTCAGGTGAAGATCTACAGGAGTGAGCCTTCTCTTGCCAGCCCTCCTTTAGATGTTTTTACTTTTGCTGGGCACCTGTGTTTCAGATGATGAATATGTTTATGTGAGTCAACCTCTCAGTTTATTGCTAAATTGTGCATAAATTTTCTGCTGCAAAAGGCCAGTACAATACTGACACTCCAGTAAGTGCTTGCCCTACTTTTATTTTCTGGATTCATCTGCAAATGGAACACAACATTTCTGTTTCTCAGTACTAAAGAGTAACCACATGAAAAAGAGCTAGTGCCTACACACGTCCTTCTAAATCTCCAGAGCTCATGTACCCTGAATTAGCAACTAAACTGAAGCTTAATTTACCAGTAGCTGAAAAAGAATGAGATAATGTAAACCTTATTACTTCTTTATTTAATCTAATAAAATCCTTCAAGTCTTTCCCTTGTCTCTAACCTAGCTATGTTGCATGTTCACTCACAATGTCTTTTCAGCTTCCTTATATCCTGGCTATAGCCACCACAGAAGAACTGTCAGGAAAGGTTAAAAGACTAATTGTGTCACAGAGAAAAAAGCATGATTTTATCAGGAAAGCTGCAGGCTGTTCTGCTTTACCCAGAAAAATGAGGGGCAAAGATCTTGTAGATAAGGGAAATTCACAGCATCCCCTCAGGTTTCTCTTCAACACAATCTATCAAACAGCTGCTTTCAGGAGGACTCCTTAGTTTAGGCACACCATGGCTCCAGGTAAATGCTCACACAAACAGTTACAGCTGCATTTGCACAGCACTGCATCCAAGTTAATAAGCCCCACGCCAAGGTAGCTGCATTGGCTCCTTGCACGTCAGCTGAACTGTGTCAGAAGTTATTACTGCAGATACAGAACTGAGCAAATCCGGCTCTGGGAATTCCACTGTGTGGAGTCATCGCAGGCACATCAGCCTCAGTGTCATGGGATGTCTGAGCACCAGAGACTCCAAGCATAGGAAATGGAGAATTGATTTCCAGTTCTGTCTTTAAACTAGTAAGGAGATTAATAAAGTAGACAGTCTCTCTATAACAAGAAATCTGTGCTATGTGTCATTTCACCAACAACAAAGAAGTTGCATGAATGTAGTATTTTGGAAGAGGAGAGGAGGAGGAGCGTGGCTGAGTGCTGGAGCAGCCATCTCTGCTTGCAAAGCTATCAACTTCACGGACCATAATGTACCATCATCTTCTTCTGGGAGAAGCCCTGGCAAAATACGGCAGCACAAACATGACTAAGCTTCATCAGAAACCAGGCTGCTTGCAGGATTTAGCTTCTCTTGCTGGTACAATGGATAAACCACACTGGCCTGTAAGACTGTTGGCAAAGCCTCCACCAATTCTGCCCAGTAACTACAGAGAACATGCAGGCTGAGGTATGAACTACCGGCTAGAAGACTACAAACTTCTACATTTTGTGATTCCCAGATCCTAGACTGTATTTTTGACTGGCAGATCTCAAAGCAGCTTACAGAGGAGATCAGTGCCAATATTTCATTTGACAAATGAGAAAACTTAAGTACGAACATAAGATAACTTATTTAATGTTATCCAGAAAACAAGTGGTAGAGACAGCAATAGAATCACAGTCCTCTGAGTCCCAGCACCGTTTTAGCTGTTTAGTTTATTTACGTTTTTTACTTCGCTACCTTCTATAAATGATACATAATTTTGTGAATCAGCTCTAGTTTATGATCAGCTCCTTATGGATTAACTGTCTGATGCACAAGGGTTGTTTTTTTAAGCCAGCAAAAGAGCATTTTTATCAAGAGATTTTGATTTCTCAGTCAAACCTTTTGGAAAAGCTGGTGGTGGTGAGGCACTCTAAACCTATGAATTGGTGAAGTTTTATATGTTGCATGATTTATGTTTGCTTTCCATAGCTTTGCCATGTGTTGAAACAAACTAGTCAAGCTACAGGGGAAAATCCATAGATTTAGTCATCTGCCAGACAAGAAGGCCATAAAAGCACAAGCCAAATGACTGCACATTTTCCTTCAATGGCTAACTACAAACACTGAAGCCACAATAACTGACTTATTCTCAAAGGAGGGACATGCTTTCTGCTCTGTCTGGGGTATTTAAGCACAAGAGAGACTGCTCATCATAAACTCACTGGTAAGCACCCAGGAATGTTTACACCACGTGATGAAGCCTGATGCAGATATCTTTGAGCTAACCGCAAACAGGACATTTGCAGTGCAGAGCCATGTGGACTTACCACCCCCCAGTCCAAAAGCTGTACACTTGGGTTTGCACTGTGCTGCAATTCAGCTACTGATCCCTGCCTCTCGGGATGAGGTTCCTCAATTGAGTAAACTCAGAAATCTGTGTGCTAGAAATCAGCTATGCTATTAATTGTTTGGCAGTCTATTTTAGGTCTGGTTTTGCAAATCATTGAACACCTCCATTTTTTACTAATACCACTGCAAACTGACAGCTCTGATCCTCTCCTGGGAGCATGAAGAATGCAGCAGACCTGGACCTTTGCGTTGCTGTTCTGAAGTCCAAGAAAATTTTTACTTTTCCTTTATGAATCTTTCCAATACAATTAAATAATTCCAATTTCTAGTCTGTCTTTTCCAGAATGCAAGTCATAAGTCACAATGTAAAAAGCTTCCTTCAATCAGACATGAGATACTGAATTTACAGTTCTGTATTCTTGTTATTCAATACATTTTTTTTCATAGAGGGTGGACAGGTCAGGATTTTTCTCATCCTCCATAATTTTATTGAGATTTTGAAAAATATTCCTGTCCCAAGTTGGGGCAAACTGACAAACTTGACAGTGCCCTTCTCCCTTTAAATACATTCCGATCAGATCAATTTAAATCTTTAACCTTACCTTTTCCTGCATTTTAATGTAAGACTAAGGTAACATACTGAAATGAAGAATAATTTTCAATGGAGAAATGGAACGTCTAACTTTCTAAATATTCCAGGGAAAGACCTACACTAAGAGAAATACCTTTTCTACCCAAAAATACCCAAAATGAATTTGGGTGATTTACTGAAAACAATTTTGCTCTGCAAGCAGTCTTTCTTTTGATGTATGAATTGTGTTTACTAATAAAAAAGGTTAGCTCGGGAATTTCTGCACCCTGCTCTGACTTTTCTTTACCTTACCAAAGCCTGAATAAATGTAGTGAGAAATAAGGAGGGGCAAAGATGACTGAGCAATACTTCATAGTGACAGCTCAGCCTTGCCATTCCAGTGTGGCTGGAACAAGAGATATGAGGACATTCATCACTCCCTGAGAGTTTTTCACCACTACAAATAAACACACGATCACTGTCCATCCTGATGCTTCCCTACAGGCCCACATGCTCAGACATAGTGTGGATTTTACCCTTTTCTCCTCTACCACATGCAAGGTGGAGACACTATAGAGATTTTCACGTGAAGCCCCCCACCTCTGGGCAAATGTAATCCACAGTGTTGCAAAAGACTAAATGGCCTTAAGCAAGGGAAAAAACCATAAAGATGACTTCTGTAAAAACACAACAAAACAGAACACCCCTCTTTCCCTCAAACCAAAGTCTCATTATGGAAGCAGTGCTAGGCACTATGAGATTCAGAGAAGGGAAAAGGAGGAAGGACTGAGAGAGACATCTCTTCTTTCAACCCATGTGATGTCACCATTCAGGTCCTCAAAAGAACTTGAAAAAAATCCTCCAGTAAGACACAGAAAGTCAAGAATAAGGTAAATATAAAGCAGAACCTTTTTTAAAAAAATGGTTGCTGTCGAAGCTCAGTTAGGGAGAATGTTTTTTTTCTCCTTCAGTTTGGTTTGCCTTTAATCTTCCAATTCCTCCTGACCCTTAATAAATAATTAACCAGCTCTTGAAGCAGGCTCTATGTGATATAGCCATACATCAAACTTAATAGGAAAATCAAAGTTTACTTAAGTACAGAAGGCATTGAAAGAGATCACAGTACAGCAGCAAGAAGGCATTTCAGTAACATACCCTTTTCACATAGTGAAAAGGTCTTATAAAATTATTTCAGCTGCGTATTTATTTTAATATCATTCTTGTCCAGAAGATTTACAATAGTGCTTGAAAATTTCTCATTCAGGCATAATTTATTTAAAATAAGATATGGCTAGTAATTAAAATTTATAGTGTAATGTAACATTAAATGCTTTGGTTTTCTATGGTGCCTTTCATCTGAGAATTTCAAAGCAGTTCAGAGCATTAGTGTACATCAAATGGATTTCAAGTTGATTACATACTAGGAAAGCTCTTCAGATGGAAACTGAGGCAAAGAGGTAATCATCTAATTTTAAAAACAATTGAATGTTGCTGGATGCCCCACTCTGGGATGCTGTATCTGATCTGATTTCTAAGAGGATGATTTTTCAGCATTTAGCATAAACAGGCTCCTTCATGATGGCTGCAAAATTGGTCTTCTAAATTCATTCCTCCCCCAAAACACAGACCCACACAACTGGCCCATTTGAGCCCAAAACCAAACTCGGTGTTTCTGACTCCCTTAATAAAACAGGTATTGGGCTGTATGTAGGTTGCCTGCCACAACAGTTGAAAAATTAAATAAATGAGTAATTCAGGGCACATATTCCCCAGCACTATACTCAGTCAGTGAAGAGGAGTAATGGCTGTTTGCAGACCTCCTGCTTAGATGCTGTGACTACATTTCTCCACTGTTTCTATAAAGAGCCGTGGAATGTGCCTAAATCCATTCTATGAGCTGGTCAGCCTCTGAATACAACCCATTAGGTCATGAGGCAATTTGTCACCTTCTTTAAAAACACTTTAATTGAAATAAGTCATCCTCCATGTAGCAGGACTAATGAATCTTTTTTTCCTATAGATCTGTCTCGGATGGCCCTACATTACCACGCTGCAATAGCTCCAGTTCCTCCTACACATCTCTGCTAGCACTTCCCACGCTTTGAAGTATCTCCATTTTCTCCCTTCTGCCTCCCCTGAGCTTTCACAGGTCTCCCTCACATCCTCAAGCTACTGAGCAAGACGATACAGCTGGTTCGCAGCCTGCACCTGTGATGGACCGGTCAGCTCGCTCGTGCTAACTGGGCAGTTGAGAGGCCAAACAACAGATAACTGCTGAACTCACCAGCACCACCGAGGCACTCTTCTGCATACCTATGCTTCATCCAGCCACAAGTTTCGAAAAGCTTTTAGGAAATTAGTATCTTTGAGGTGTTTACCTTCCCGTCAAATAGGTCTCAAACTGATCAGAAAACTGTCTGAGGGATAGGCAGGGCAATTGCACAAGGCACAACTCCTAAGGAAACTGGGTTAAGAAAACCCGCCAAGCTCTCTGAGGAGAAAGGACAGCTGAGGTCGCAACATTCTTGGTTCTTCTTGGGTTTATTAAAACAAAAAATGGGAAAACCAACACCCTGCATTCTTTGGCATGCTTGAGATAGATAGTGATGGCTATGTGGTTTCTCATTTACACGAAGAAGATAAAAGGGAAGGTCAGAGTTTGGCTGGGGGTATACCCACACAGCACTGCGCAGGCAAAGGGAGCTTGCTCTACCCATGTACCAAGCTTGCCAGAGCACGTAAAAGCAATCGAGGCAGCACCAAGCCTGAAGTAATCAGCCCTGATGGGAGGCAGCATATGTTTTCTCAGCTCACTATTGCAGTAACCACGTCAGTTGGCTTGGAGCACAGGGAAGCAACTTTGTGTCTGCATGGAGATTGGGCACAACAGGCTTGCATCTGCCTGCAGAATACGATGTAGAAATACATGCAACTTTTCTGTCTGACACTGTTCAGCAGCACAGACTAGAATACGGGGGGTATTGGAGGGCAGAAAGAAAGGTCAACTATGGGAACTGAATGAAGAAATTCCTGCCCCAATGCAGTTATAAATGAGCATTAAGTTAATGGAGTTCATTAGGACATTGCAGCCAGGAATCAATCTGCAGCTTCTGGGGACCTGGGCCCCTGGGTCTGACTATATCATCATCTTTGTGGTCTTCAGTAGGGTTCTGCACAAAAACATTTTACTCACAAGTCTGCAACTTTCTAATAAGGTTCTGCTAAATGAATGTATTACATTTCATTTAAAGAAAAACAAACAAACAAAACACAACAGGACTTTTCTGAGACAGGTACAGAATGCTAAGTATGATTAGCAAGCTGTAAACATCTCTAAGGTAACTGTGACACTGGGGTACTGCTTTCTGGCTGCATAAATGTCACAGCAAGGTCCACAAATGCCTAATTGTTAAAAAAAACCATGCTGTCATTAATTCACTATGAAAACACAGAAAAAGATGTTTCAAGTTAGCATCCCTCAGATCTCTAAACGAATATCTGTGAATTATTTTTATCTGTCTAGGCCATCTGGTCTTCTATGCAGAGACTGAGCTTCTTTTCATATTTCTGGCTGTGGTTCTACATTTACAAACACGCGATGAACTAAAAATTCTAGATGATGTGAAATTGATTGCTGGGGCGAGCCAGATAAAAGACCAGGCAAGTGATCTGGGGACAAAAAGTCCGATGCAGATGATCGTGCCGTGAGTACAGTGCTGTCTCTTGAAGAAGGGTGCATTACATTATCTTAATGGATTATTCCTGGGGGCAGGACTGCTGTGAAGGAAAACTGGCCCAGTCAGAAGACGTGAAAAAGACAACTGGATTTCCACCTGACAGCAGATTGTGAACAGTGTTTTGTGAACCGAAAAGACAACAGTACTGTCAGATTAGTGACTTCAACAGTCACTGTCAGATTAAGTACTCACAGCAGGGAGCGACAGTTCATGAGAAAACACTGAGAATTGCTTTATTCTAAGAAGTAGAACTTTTTACATGATATGACGACAGCCAAACCATAACATCTGAAATTGGTAGCCACATGAACAATGAAACAGCACAGAGATTATACTCTTCAGGTTTGGTGAAAATGATACAGAAATCATCACAGAAACAAACATTCAGTTTACCATTTTGCTTAGCTAGAGCTGAGTACGCAAATACTATCGAAGATGATAGACAAAGTAAAGACCTGAGGAAAACCAGTGTATCACAGCACGATTAGACAGATCATTTTGTTACAGAAGTGAATGAGATGCAGTGAAAAGACACCAACAACTTTCTAGACTTCTTGAAAATGTACCATGAAGAAGACAGGGAGAGTAACCGCTGACCCGCACGAAGATTTGAGACTATGCAAACTCTGGAACTAGATATTTTGTTCCCAGAATTTAGAAACACATTTCCTCCATCTATTATGCATCAGGATTTTTTTTGTCTCAGGGATGATTTACCCGCCCAACCTTTTATTATTTATTTATTTTTTGGTGAAAAGGAGAACTACAATATTCGATCAAACCTCAGTCATTCAAATCAGAGACAGAAACCTTTTTCACCCCAGTGAAAAAGTATCTTTGTATGCCCTCTAATATTGGGCATCCTGGACCTCAGTGCTTCAGTGCTGCATGGAACTGAAAGTCAGTCTAAAATCCTTCAAAGGACTGCTAGCAGGGAGGAAAGTGAGAAGCTAATGCGGCAATGAATATTACACTGCTAACTTTGCATGAGGTTTTGATAGAAATATTTAATATTCCACACTACTCTGTCTCCCAGTATATTGAGTAAAACCTGAGAAGGATTTTTTCAGTGAGTCACCCTATTTCAGTTGCCCAAACACCTGACCAAGAGCAAAGACAAGAATATTATTTCTGGGCTAAACCATATTCTTTTCACTGAAATAATATATAGCAGCTGCCACCACATTTTGCCCATTTACTTAGAGAATACTACCTTAAGTGGGGGTGTAAACAGTATTTTAGAAGATGTTTTCAAATATCCAGGCAAAGAGCTAGACATGTTACCTAGATCAGATAGAATGGCTAATTACTGGCATGGATTAAAAGCAGCTCTTCTGGCTGAGCTTCAGGTACATCCTGTAGCATGCAGATAAAAACACGTATCGTCGGACTTCCTAGTTCTGGAGAGATATAACTGTGTCCTTTCAGATACAGGGGGATTTAAAATAATTTTTTTACCTTTGAAAACGTGTGATAAATTATATTTTGTGTGTTCAGCATGCACATATGTTAACTGAAGGAAAAAGTCTTATTCATGGAAGCTTGCAGGAAAGGTGTTAAATCTCAGTTTCTCCATAAATGAGAAATATTTTCCAGTCATTATGTCTCTTTCTTAACTTGGCATACATACAACTACTCTGCACTTTGATGTGCTCATTTTGGACTCAGAATGCTGTTTGTACAAAGAGCAAGGCATGAAATAAGCCATTAACAGGGGCAGAACTGTAACTTTTAGGCCAGGGGAAAAAAACCAGAGTATTTCTCAATTCTGCCAATACGAACAAAACTTCACATCTTTGCATTTTGTTGTATTTACCTCAAACTCACAACTGTTCGCTTAAAGAAGAGAAAATATAAAATAATTTTGAGGCCATTTTTTTCGTAGCCCTTTTTCTTAATATAGCCGTGTCTGGATAGGTCTTTTATAATTGCTATCCAGAAAAAAATGTGAAGGGTAGATTCCACACAAATGATAAGCTCCACAGCACCAAAAGGCATACAGTTCAACAAATCTGCAAATCTAAACCAATTGTGGTTGTGTGGTTTTCATGACTGGTATCAAACTTCAAGCTTTGAAAAGACTCTGAATATTAATTATCTGTGTCCCTGAGACTCTCAGAACTGATTCATCCATCTATGTTAACTGATGTCTCATAACAGACTTGGGAACAGGAAAATAATCTTTATTTCTTGCATGTTAGAGGGAGGAGGCTCTATACTATCATATCGATAAGTAAATCTGAGATTAGCACTGACTTTGATGAGAACAAAGTTGGAGAAAGACTGAGAACTTCAGAAAACTCCATTCCTCATGAACAAATAATGACAAGCAAGTTAGTACAGTGACCTCAGAGAAGTTAGCCTATAAAGCCTTTATGGGAAAATTGTACTCTGAGTTTTAAAAAGCATGGTCCAAATCCTATCTTAGCTGGTTGCACAGACTTCTGAATACAGTACTCTAGGGTTACACATGAATAGCTGAGATCAGCCAACACAGACAGCACAAAAACATTCAGAATGTCTAGATATCTACAAGCCAATCATGAAACCTATCAGGCTAACTACAAACTGCTGGTCTCAGCCAGTTATTTCCATAACAGGTTCAAGAAGTATTTCCAAGCACTTACTGGATTGCTTATCTTTCCCTTGGGTTCTGCAATCTTGCCCTATTTACACTACTTTATGTACAAACCTCTGTGTTCATAGCATTTATTTCTTTCTGCAGGCCAAGGGATTTAATTTCTCTTTCTTAAAAAAAGAAAACCAAAAATGCCCAAAGCCCAAATAACATTCTGTACACAAGAAGCCTGTATAGATATGTGTAGTTGGAAAAATATTATCCTAAGAGTCTAACTTCTACTGATTTCTGAGTTAAATGCTAACTGCTATAGAAAATCATATTAGGTCTCTTTCTGCTGTTCTGTATGCCCAGGATACTTCTAAAATTCGGCGTCTTCCATGCTGAAATCTCTCAATGAACAGAAGAACAAAATAAGGGGATCAAACAAAATGTATACTTTTTGCAGCAGAATTTATTACATAAGAAAACTGCAGTTGAACTGTTCACGACGACAGTATTTATAACAGATAAGAGTCAGGGCCTATTTCAAATACTGCTGAGATAACATGGCAACACCATTTCTGGAGAAAGAGGCCTGCGTCCAGTTTGCTCACAGTGTGGGCAGAATGATGTTGGGTTTGCACCTGCCTAAGCGGTCCTATGCCCTGAAATCAAAATGCATCTTCACAAATACAGCCTCCCTCATCAAAAGTTTACCCATGCTACCTGTTAAGCCGAACAAAGGATGGACTGTATTTCTTCTTGAAAACTAGGAAGCCACTGCATAATGTCTAATGAACAGGATTGCAGTGGGAGATGCACAAGCTCTAAGAACTAAGCTGCTGTCTTCCTGCTAATGTCAGTAGAGAAATACTTTAATGCAAAGATCACTGTTAGCATAATGCTCCACTGCTGGCAGTGATAGTACAAAAAAACCCAATTCAGAGACTATGCTAGTCCCAGCAACATCCCTTTTTTTCCACTGCAACCTTAATAGAGATGATGGTACAACCATATAGTTGTTCTTGACCTCCTGTCCACTGTGAGCCAAAGCAAAGGAGGACCTGTTTACTAGAATAGAGGGGCATGTACTATTTGCAATTTAAAAGGGTCCTAAACTGCCTTCCATTTTAAAAAAGGATCTCCGAGAGGAGCCAGCGAGATTGGTTAGACAAAGAAAAACATCATAGGAACGAACCCATGTGGCATTATTTCTTTGACACAATGAAATCCCACAAGGGATCAAATGACACCCAGGGCTCACAGCTCATGCTTCATTGAACCACATCTGAAACTATCAAAGGGAAAACAACTCCCAAAGACAGACAGATCTGGAGGCAGATAGAAAAATGAGGAGATCACAACATACCTTCAGAATTTTTGATAAAGAAACAAGATCAGCAGTTTGTCTGTTTGCACACATACTTGGTAAGGTAAAGTACCTGCTCGCTCTGCTGGCCTTGACACACACAAGCAGGGACACTCTGTCAGGGGTGAAAAGGGAAACTGCTTTCACTGGGCCTTTTTTAAGGCCTGTAGTAGGTACAGAGCAGCAGTGTGGCTCTTGGAGAACACTGTATAGCTTCCAAGCACAATGCTGCCTGATGTACAGAAAGACCACACCTGCTATTCTTAGAAAGGGAGCAAGAAGACGAGGCCTGGATTAAGCAGAGCTCTTCTCCCTCTCCTTTTCACATTCACACAGAAGTACACAAACATCAAGTCTCAAGTATTGCGAGCAGGACATTTTAGTAGTAGTACCTCATCACAACTCCTTTTTCAGAGCCTGCTGTTGTATTTACACTTACTCCCTCTCTTTCTTCTCCCAACCTACTTCCCACTTCTTCCTAGCAGAAGGAATGTAGTAGTATGTAGTCTAGTCTAAACTGGCAGCTTTTGTGTTTTGCATTTCCATTTCTGTAGTGCTCTAAAAGGATGGTTCAATTCTGCATAAAATGTTCTTACCATTCCAGGTGATTTTCAACAAAGGCAGACATGGGGCTGATCTGTACAGTGTAAGTGTCATTGGCTGAATACTCAAACAGCCCGTAATAGGGATTGAAGAGCTCCTGAGACAGAAGGAAGAAGAATTCTCGGGAGGGGCCACTGTAGTCCAGCCTGGAAAGGAAAAAGTAAAAAAGACAAAATGAGGCTCATTCCCATTTGAGTGAATTTCCTGGGTTTTGCCTACATTGGCTGCTGTCTAACACCTACCCCTGTGCAGTCAAGTGTTTCTAACATGGTGTATCACTCCTCTCAAAACTTGATTCTGAGCCCTGAACAAGTCATGACGCTGAAACTTAACCAGCATCTAGGTTGATCTGGGAGGAATCATAACTCGGACACATCCCTTAAGTAGCTTCTCTTCTTTTGTTCCAAAGGCTTAGTAAATTGGAGGTACAAAGCCCAGCCTTGCCTTAGCTGGCTGGCTAGCAGGAGGGCTAGCTTTTTAGCGAGTGGGTTTGAACTGCCTATGAACACTGGGGTTCACAGACCAGACAGCCCAGACTGAAGTAGAAATAGCTCTTACTCTCCTACACTGAGATGTAACCAAAGATACAATCTAGCCCCAGGGATGCTTTCTTAGCTACAGGTATAACCTAAAGGTCAATACTGAACACGACCAAGTCCCAACAGAACCGTCTCTCTTAAGATAGAATGGTGATTCCTCAGTTGTTCTGTCCAAGCTCTTCTACTTTTCTGATACTTTCAAATACATGTGGTACACCTTAAGCTGTGCTTTGCTGTTTCATGATTTTGCACAGTAGAGAGTCACCTTTTAAACTTTTTTAAAAAACTCAAGTGCTAAATCAAGCTGTGTATAATTATCTCAACTTGAAAAAAAAACCCTAAAAACAAACCCAAAAAGCTTCATGAATGCATTAAACCCAACTGTGATGGATTTATTAAAAACAGATCATCCTCTAATAATGGTAGGTAGGTTTTTCAATCTAAAATAAATCTACTTGTAGCAATATGAACAAATGATTGGTAGCCATATATCATGTGTGCCAAAAGGTTTTCTGAGGTGGGCACTATTCCTGCTACTTAACAAATGTAAAGTAAATGGAAAACTCTGCAGCTGAATCAGGATGCTCTGTATTATGTTTGAAGTTATGGAAGCATAACCACAAGGGGTTGAATGACTGATTTGTGCAACTAGAAAGATGATAAAGGGCAGGCTGGCCCATCCTCCTCTGTTTTACGTCTGGAGATTCAGCACTCTTCTCTTTTGAGCAGCTGTAGCTCTAGGATTATGTGGTGAGACTAAAGCCACAACAGCAAAAGGGGATGGTAATAAGCCCACATGAACCACTAGTGCTAGCCACGTAACAGATCTGGTTCAATGGACATTAAAATACTGGGCTAAGCCTGATGATGGCTGGAGTAAAGAACTACAAACAACACCTGCCTATATTCAAAAACCTCCGAGAAGAGACTAGGTATTGCATTTCTGGGCAACACATTAACTCATCATAAAGCCTTCATAGTTCATTTTCAATGTCATTTTAGCTTTGAAACACGTGGGAAGCCGTGCCCATACAGGATCACATAGCCATACAGCATCAACTCTTCTTTTCAGTAGGGAACTGGTGTCTTGGAGTCCCTCCAGCAGAACCTATATTAGCATTAAACAGTAGAAGCCCTGGGGGAATGTATCTTCAGATGTAAATGAATCAGTGAAGAATGAATGAATTTGCAAATCAAATTGGTTTGTAATTTCTCCTGAGGATACCGTGCCACACACAGTAAAAGTTATTAGAGATGGGGAGAAAACATGACTTTGGCCAGTGTTAGCATACTAGAACACTATTCCAAAAATGCAAACTGAGGTATGCTGCATGTTTATGCTTTACTTGCAAGCCAGAGGCAAAACCAGCTGTGAAAGACAACCTCTGTTAAATAATACTGAATCCATGGACTATAAAAAGTAAGAGTTAAGAAAACCCCTGATACTCAGGTCACTGACTGACTCTCTTTGAGATTGGTGACTTCTGTTTTCCACTGGACCTAACACGTCCCCAGAAAAACTCAGTTTGGCAGAAGCTCTTCACTTGACATGCCACCTCAGAGGCGATAGTGTCAGCAGTTGTTGGACATGCAGACATGCTGAGAGCTGATCCAGAGCCTTACTGTTCTGGTACCTTTGGAACTGAAACCCTATCCATGTGTTGGGTGGGGGTTTTTTTGTTTGTTTGTTTGTTGGGTTTTTTTGTTGTTTTTTTTTAAAGAAACTTTTTATGCAAAGCTATTGAAATACGATTTCAAGCTTTCGTTTTATGGAACACTGGAAATATGCACAATGGTCTTTTCATTATAAAAGCATGTGGATTACACCTCAATTACAATGTAGCTCTTGAGGTGAGCCAGGGTGGCTTTGAAAGGTTCTGTTTAGATTTGGAAACAAAAGGTCAGGGGCTGGCTTTAATCATACAAGAATGGCTCAGGATTTGTAAGGCTGGCAGAAAGTCTCTTGAGAAAAGGCCTTCTTGAGAGACTTCTATAGCTTCCAGCTTCCAGCTGGGTGAATTAAACTGTAAGGACTGAATAGCAGCAGTCATGTTTCTCACTTCAGCCAGAGAAAGAAGTCCACATATGGATAACAAATGATCATTAGATGGCATGCAAAGCAAAAATTTTTGAAGCAAAACCAGATCCATTTTGAAGAGTTAGAGTAACAAAAGGGATAAAGGTCTGGTCTCCAATTATAGCCCTATGACTGATTCAGTGTGTAAACATGGGCCTGTAGTTCAGTTTTGCCTTCCAGCCAGCCAAAATACTTAGGGCAACAAGATGACATTAGATTTAACCACTTAAATTATCACTTTGAGACATCTAGATGGAAGGTGCTACAGGAAAATGAAGCATTATGGTTATTGTTATTTTTAACAAATGCTTGAGCTGATTAAAATGAATCACTTACTCAGAGGTAAAACAAAACCAAAGAAACATTACATAACAAGAGAGGCTCAGCCTTAGTCAACTCTTTGTTTTGCAACATAACAGCCACTTCACAACTGATAGCATTTAGTGGTTCCCTACCCTTCCTCGCCAACAAACGTGACGTAGAGTTTGTTCCGCTGGAGCTCCTTGCGTGAATATGCCATTACCTGGTTGAAGGTGCCTTCCAGCAAGTGGTCACGTCGTATAATTAACCTGCAAAGGGAGGCAGAAATAGAGATCTAATGACTGAGTCTTGTGTGAGCCTGTGAGGATGAAAGTAAAGAAGAGCTGATAAAAAGAGACATTAATTCTCAGAGAAGTTAATAAAGTTGCATCCACTGCTGCGGTTGCTACTTGACCATTATGGGTTTTCAGTGAGTTTCATTGGGCTTTTCTGTATGCCTCAAAGGTGAATTTCTTCACAATGCTATGATTAGATTCAAAGTGTTGCTCTACTTAAGACTCTCTATTACACCCTCTATGTACAAATTTGTATCGTAGAGTGGGCTGTGAGTTTCCTGTGTAGATGAGGTCACAGCTTTCTGGGATTGGCCCTCAACTCTTCCTGGATTTAATCCAGTGAATGTCCATGGAATTACTGCTTCTGTAGCAGGGTAAGCAAAGGGAGTATCAGCCTCCATTTATACAACACCCCTCTCGCTCCCCTGCCAGCCTCTGAAACAACTTAATGAATAGTACATTTAAACACCATCTGTGCAAGAAATCCTTCTTGTTCATATGTTCATGGACATCTTAAGACAGACCTTCTAAAATGTATTTCCTGAATGCCTTGGACCCACTTAGTAGGACAGCAAAACGGATAACCAACGGCTAGGAGTCCCCATCTCTGTGAGAATATTTTGATGACAACGTTTGCCTGGAATAAATTGCTTGGCTTCATACTTTTTTTTTTCCACAACGGATGTGATTTGGTAGGAAGCCAACCTGATGTATAAATTCAACCAGATGCCCAGGAAATATCTTAGAAACATATAGTTCTTTGGCCAAGTTGGATAACTAGATTGAGCACAAGCAGGTACAGACTTAAAAGGCAACTAACAAGATTTCTGGAAAGCAAACTCCACAACCAAGTGACAGAGAACCCCAAAATACATGAAGAGAGGCAGAAATCTCTCTAGTTCAAATCCAGGAGGGCTGCCCACACAAAGAGCTACTGAAAGTTAAACCTGCATGTACAGGCTAACTTCTGTAGGGTCATACTGTGGTACTGAGTTATACTGATATGTAGATCCAAAGGATTTGGACTCACTCCATCATTACAATGACATAGCTGTTAATAATCCCTGGTGGACAATTGCCTGAATGGATGATTTTCCTACTAGCAAATTATAGGCAGGAATAACAACATCCCTTTTAAATAGGTAGGGAATGGGAGTGTAAGAATATGAATCTATAAGAACTAAAACTTCCACGCAAAAGCCTCTTGAAGATCACTTTTTTGCAGGATATACCAAGATCTTATCTCGCCCTGACAGTTCATGTACAAAATGCAATCTCTGGTGTGTTTCCCACTCCCTATCAGTGTCTTCATTCATGGATAATGATAAAAGACAAGCTACACCATGTTAGACTACTTGAGTGACTTGTCATAATACTCACTTAATTTTACCTGGACCTTGCCCATACCCTTTGGCTTCAAGTTTTCGATAGAAATTGCGCAGCTTGGCTTCAAAGTCCCTCCTGTATGGAGAAGGTGCTCTTGCACTTGCTCGCTGCAGTCCTGGCGGGAAAATGAACAGCATCCTAAAGTGTAAGGGGCTTTAAATTTTTCCAAATCATGCAGCTGATGTTTCCAGACAGAACTGGCTAACAAATGCATTAGGAACTTTTTACAGGTATACAGTGCACTCAGTATTATTATTGTTCTACCTGGCATTATGGAGTTGTAGGTTCCTATAATTCAGTGATTGCAATGACTTCCAGGGGCTGTATCTTCTTCACTAAAAGAATTGTTAAGCTTGCCTTATGTGTGCCTTTGTGTTGCCTCAGCCTTTAACTGTGATTGACCTGAATGGAAATTCAAGGATCAGAAAGGCATGAGAAAGACTGACATGCATAACTCCCACTCACAGTCATTGGTATTTAGGTTTTCTTTCCCTTCTGCACTTTTAAGAGATCTCTCTCCTCTGCATTGTATAGGAGATCTCCTTACTTGGCAGGATTAAACTTTTGGAGCTCAAAGCAGTGCTTCTCACTGGAGCCTAGCACCCTACCCAAGCTGGGAATCAGGTTTCCCTGTGTTACTCTGACTGTATATTAAACACTTCCAGCTATCAACACAAAACCCCTTTGTGGCATCAAGAAGGATTTCTGTCAGCAAGAAATACTACATTTTCCTATTATGATTCACACATACAGCAGATTTCTAGCAATTTGGGACCTGCTTTGTTTTGAAGTCTGCATTCTCAAAGTAGCTGATTAGTCCTTTCGTATAAAAAACTGCCATGCCATAAAGGGTCAAAGAATGGATCCATGAAATCCCATTTCCCTATCTCATTACAGAAGACAATAAAAACAAGCCCTTTTATGAGAAATCTGGCAGAAAATCCTCCACAGAAAGGAAAAAAAAAAATAATCACATTTAGTGGGAGCACAAAGTATCGTGGTTGCCAGGAGGGAAGGACATTACCAATTGCCTCTGCTGGTAAAACAGAAAGGCATATTTACATGCAGTGCAAAGAGAATCCCTTGTGATGCTTCTTTTCTTCTGTTAGACCTTTTTTCCCCCCAGGACAGAAGACAATGGGTGTTGTACATGGGCTATGTAACCAGTGGCAGTAATAAGCAAGCAGACAGTATGTTGCTGGAAATGAGCATTTGCCCTTGTGTTTTCACAAGAACAGAAAGACCAGTGCAGTTCTTTTAACATTCTCTTAAGTCATGTTCTTGCCAAATACTTGTTTATGACCTGTCCTGATGTAGAAGAGGGGAACTGTATTAACAATTGTGTTAAAACTCATTAATGAAAATAAGACATTCTGACAAAACACTGTCCTCCTATAGACAAGGGTTCAGCATTTAACTTCTTCACATCAAAAAACCTTCCAATTTTCCACAGCCACCTCTGAGATTTGAATGTCTCTTGTCCATTAATTTTGTTTGAAACCAGATCATTTAAATGAATGTTTAAAAAGCTCAGCCAATAATGGATTTCTTCAGATCACATTTCTGTCAATTCTCTCAAAATGGCCACTGGACACAGCCATGCAGTGAGACTGCGGCAGGAGTTGTATATCTTGGCAAAAGGGAGACATTAGCTCCTCAAATTTCTATAGCATAAACAATAACTACAGAGACATACCACAGCTGGAAATAACCTTCTCAGACAGCATGTCTTTCTGGAAAATATGTTTCCCGTCAAACCTAAGTTAACGGGCTCAACACGGGAGGTCAGACTAGATGATCAAGATGGTCGCCTCAGGTCTTAAAATAGATGAGTCTCGGGAAGAAGAGAAGTCTTTGGAACACCGAGTGAAGAAGGCTGAACTTTACAGCAGTACTGGAAGTACTGCAATACACCTTTGATTTGGAAGCTGCTCTTTGCTCCTGTCGCATAGTATGAATGTGCTTCCATGTCAGTGAGTTATGTTTGGAGCGCACCATTCTCTTATCCTAATCCTTTCCAACTACATAAAAAGCAGAAAAATACCTTCTTCTATATGGGCAATTTCCAATCTTTGTTTCAGCTACTGTTAACATTTCAACAGGTAAATAACAGCAATGGCAACTGATCCAGCAAAAAAGCAGCTGGGGTCAGATTTGGATCGGGCACTGGAATTAGCAGGCTGACAGCTGATGCTGGCTCTGAATCTGCCCCTTTGTATTTATTAGGAGAAAAACCACAAATGCAAGATTTTGTATTATTTTCCCTATCCCCTTACCTGGAGAATTTTGGGGTGATGAACAGGGTGAGCAGCGAGGAGAGAAACTGTAACCAGGATGGAAGGCAGCCTGCAGTGGTATGTAGGACATAATATCCTCTTCAAAAAGGCTGCATAGAAAAAGTGATAGAGAGAGGTTTGGTTCACATTCGTCACACGACGGAATGTAAATATGCAGTATGGTGCATGTCTGCTGTGGTCATAAGTTTGGGTACATCTCTGAACTCATGATTTCATAAAATCCACAGGCTTCCCAAATCAGGCACGGTCACCAGTAACAAAGAAGAACAAAAGGAATTTCATTAGACGTTTCATGCTAACACAGTGGCTTGATCTACTGATAGAGAGCAAAGATCTGAGGCTATGTAGTAAACAGGGACAACTTCAACACATTAGCAGTGAGAAGCAAAGCTACACACATCTTCTTTCCCAGGTTGTTTTTCTTAGGTGATACATTTTCATATAGCTCAACAATTTGACCATTCGGATTAAGTTGATGGGAATAAATTGTAAACTTCTTGCATTAGGCAGTGCTATATAGCATACCAAAACCACCTGGGTAAAGCAACATTTTCCCTGTAAGACCAAGGCAATAAAATAAGCCCTTACTTGTGCTAAACAGAAGTAGCTAGGACCTAAAGACCAAGCTCCCTAGTCCCAGTAGAAATTGAAGCCTTATCTACATTACCCAAACAATGCTCATTGCGCTGTACATTGAGGTTTCATTAGCGTGCTGTGGCTCTGTGTGTATGGGCAGCACTGCCGCGGTAAAACTAGCAATTTCATGAGCAGTTATATTATTTACTTGTACTGAGAAAGACAAGTTTTTTCCTTTTCAAAAAAAAAAAAAAGGAACAAGAATTTTGCCATTAAAAGGAAACATTTTGACCTGATTCTTTGTTATCTGCTACTTGATGGTAACAGCTGTATTAATTGAGCTGGCTGGGGATAGAGTTTACTGCAATGATGGAGGCTGCCTTCCAGGAAGTAAGAGTTGACAGATATACCCTGGCTGAATTATTTTGGGTGACTATCAGTAACAATGAATCCTATTCTAATTACAAATGACCTGGAAGATTTAACAAAATCTTTTCAATTATGCTGCAAAAGAGCCAGCCAGCTTCTCTGGTACCATAAGTAATGACATTATGCTTTTGATCAAATCAATTACCTCAGCAGAATTACTAAATCTGCATCACAGGACAACTTTTCAAGCCCATGTGTACCCTCTGTCCGAATGTAATGGATCTTCTCCCTGAAACGTAAATGATATTATTGAGAAGAGAGGAAAGAAAAAAAAGAAGAAAATATGCCATTATCAAGGCATGAACTACACATAGAGTTGTTATTCTTTGGTACTTTGCCAGTTACTGTTTCTCTCCTTACAAAAATGGCAAACATCTTAACTGCCTGATTAATTTTCTAATCTCATTAACAAACTTGCTAAAAAGAACCTATTTATATCACTCAGTTTCCTGATTCAAAAGTAAGAGATTTTATACCATATTTTAGAAAACAGAATGATTCTTAGTCCTCCAAGCTCATGTGTAGTGCTATAGCTAAGGTCACTGACAGGCAGATTTTCTGTTTAAGGCTACAACTAATATACCACCTTTCATTAACAGAATTTCACATAATACCACTCCTTTACCTCTGTCAGTTCTATCTGGCAAATAACACTAACATATATTTGATATTAATTGATCACACAGAGCTTATACAGTACATGTGTAAAATCACATATTTTGTTGTTTAAATGAATGCTAATAAGGACTAGGAAACATAGGATAGGATCCTATCAGCAGATTAGGGCCATGGAAGATACAGATCTACACCCCAATCTGTCAGTGTGTTTCTAAAGCATTGCAGTGTCTAAGAATATTTATTCTAGTATCACGTCAAAGGATTCTACCTCAAGTCAAGGATGCGCTTTAGTACCTTGCTGGGTGGGGCTGCAATGTATTGCAGAATCAAGCCCTGCAAAGACCGTCATTTGTCTCCCAGGAGTTTGCTTAATACCTGCTGTATGAGCATTAGACGGTAGCTTGGGATCACTCCTGACCTAAGGTATAATCAAAGCAATGACCTGCAGGCGAAGGGCTCAATATCCTGTTACAAATCTCATTACACACTGGCTAAGCTGTCTAGTCCCTATCACTAGTCAATTTTGTTCTCTGCTCGAAAGGAGATAAAAGCATCATCTGTTCCCTGAGAAATGAGAATTCAAATTACAGCTGAGAAAAAAAAAATAGTCTGGAATAATTTGATGGTGAAGATAAAAAATTCTCAGTTACAGAAATGTACGTCTTGAATACTGGGAGCGTTTTTCATTTTGTCTCCCTCATTTTATTTGAATGTATTAATTCCACCAGGAAGGAAGTCTAATCCTTATACCCAAAGAACTCTTTGTCTGGCCCTCCACAGGTAAACAATGAGTCAGGCTATCAGCAGAAACTGCACTGCAAAAACTTGAAAGTCCTTCCCTTGCTCTTCCTTCCCTCCTTCACCCGTCAAGCAACTGTGCTTTTTACTGCACAGTACGAACTAAATCCTTGGTCAAACTCTTAGGTGGTGCACACTGGCATTGCTGAGACTGACTAACACCAGCTTAGGTTCTTGGCCAAAACAATTAATATAACCTTTGGAATTAGAATGAGTTTAAATTGTACCAGCTTTTGGTTCTGTTTTTTCTTTCTTTTTTTTTTTTTTTAAACCTAATAGGAAAGAAATGGGCATAAGAAAAAGAAAGATACAATTTAATTATTTTGGAAAGGACTACCATTAAGTCATAAGTGAGAAAGATTAAAGACAGCAGTACAATCTACTTCATAATGTTCCTATTTCTTTATAAAATCTAGGGTGACTATGTCCATGGCATGGGTGTAAATCCAATCATGAGGTAAAATCCTCGTTCTGCTGAAGTTACTGGGGTTTTGCTGCTGACTTCCACCCAAAAAGAATTTTAACCCTATCTTCTGAAAAGCAAAGTGATAATTGTAGGTGAAGACAGTGTTTCTGCTACTGAGTAATACTTAGAATGGAAACTAGATATGTCGCTATTTGCCCATAGTTATTTTGGTTCTTCTTACTTCCTGGGTGTCTGTGGAAAACAACCATAGTAACTACATAGATTCTGGTGGTCCACACGTACTCTTCAATGGTGACAGTTCCATATGGGGCCCAAGTTCATCTTTTGTACTACAGTTACTAGAATTTGTTTTTCCCCACTACAAGAAGTCCTTCCTGGAACTGGGTTTCAGCAGTCTGGAAAAAAGCAGTACCTGAGTGCATGGTTTCTGGCCAAGCTGGGCTGACGCTCCTGCAGCATCTCAAAAATGTTGGGTTGGCGTAGAAATGCAACAATCTTGTCATTGTAAGCTGGAAAAGGAAAAAAAAAAACAAAACAAAGGCTTTATTTACCATTGAAGGGGCCTGGTCACATCACCGTGACTGTGCAGGGGCACACTGATTGCACTGCTAGTGAGCCACAGGCAACATGAGGCAGTGCATGTGGTTGATGAGAAGTTCTGAAAAGCATCTTTGTGAGCACTGCTTTGAAAAGAAAAGAGAAACTTGGCTTACCCAGAGGTAATGTCTCGTGATGGTGCTGGTTTCGAATAGCTGTTACGAGACTATTGCCTGGTCTGGCCAACAGAGTAACTCCTCTGTTTCGAGAGACTTCGGAGGCCTACAACATCAGAGGAAAGGCAAAGAATGATCAAAACTGACCATCAGTAGCACATCAGTCAGCAGAACAGTTTCTCATCATTACTTCTGTGATCTTCGGAATGGTCCATGATGCTGACTGACTGAAGGACAGAAAGCCTGCATGAAAATTATAGCTTTATAACTCAGCCAACTTAAAAAAGGCAGGTAATTCTGTGCTTCACAATGGAGGGACACCATTATGCACAGCTATCACATCTCTCTGATGCTGCAGTGAAGGCACCAGAATCCAGAAGTAAACGCAAATTAATAAAGGTATTGCGTTTATCTAGGTATATCTAGGTCTCTGGTTCAATGAAAATAAAATCTCTAATATCATACACTCTCCTGTTCTAGCATAACTGCATTTACTTCAAGGATTTTACAGCAATGTTAATTCAGAAAAAGAAAAAACCCACAACACTGCAACTTGTTCACTTAGCATTGTTGAAGGGAAATTTAATACTGGAAATAACATGAGGAAGGTATATCTATGTAGCTCACAGGACAGAAAAGGGCTATATCATCACAAAAGGGGGTTGCCTCACTTGCATAACCAGAAATAGAAGTTGAATTGTATACATTGAAAAAAGAACATAATCCAAAGAGCTGATAAAAAGAGTAGCAAGAAGGAAATTTATCACTACTACTTAACTGAGGGGCTTAAAGAATGCCACTGTCCTAAACACAGTGTCTAGCGAAGGGAATCTTGTCGGGAAGGCAGATACATTAGAAGGTGGGAAAACACTTAGGTATGAGGATATTAAAAGCCATACAATGAGGTCTGGCAATCTGTCTTCAGTAAGTCATTACTTGCTGGGTAACTCTTCGGGGACTTGTGCAAGCTGAGGGGAACCCACCTCTGTCTCATATGTGTTCCTCCAGAATATGGCCACGGTGAAGCCAACAGAGGAGCACGGCTACAAAATCAGTGTGAGGACGGCCTGTATCAGGACAAGATGCGTTAGGAATTCCAATTGCCATTCTACTGGGCTAATAGCTGCTCCTTTCTCACTGCACAAATTGTAGTACTTGGCAACCACTTCAGGAAGAAATTGCCCCTACTCCAATATTTTAAATGCTTAGCTCTGCATCCAAGCAAATGGTGCCAACCCATTTTCAGTGGTACGGCCAAATGCCAGGTCTTCCAACTGCATATAAATGAAAATTGAGAAGCTAAACGTGACTGGCAAGTTGCCTTTGGAGCACATAAAGCATAAAATGTTTATATGTAACAAGATACCAGTCAACGCACTTGATACGTGTCAATACACAGGTTAAACAATGAAAATTCTTAATGATTCTAATTAAACATACTGTAATTGAAAACACAAAACTTCTGTGAAAGTATATGGTGAATGTTTTGCTCCATCATTCAATTATGATTTCACTCACACCCATTTTATATTGGTATGCATTTGCTGACTACAGGAGAGTCATCCCACTGTCAGGGAGAACAGTAAAGCCCGCACCATTTAATGGACTGATGTGCTAACCTTGGTCCAACCCTTCTCACCTTTGAAAACAGGAAGAACTTTCAAGCTGGTCATACGCAATTCACTTAGTCCCCCTGTGCTGTGCTAAATCTTCTGCCTTTGTCTCTTCCTCATACCCCCATGGGCCAACCGACACTGCAAGTTCAGCTCAGGCTTAGGCAGCTTTCACCCTGTGACCCAGGCATCCACCCTGCCAGGCACCATGTGGCCTTTATGGCATTCACTCTATGCTACAGAAGAAGGAGGAAGCTTAGGTGCAAGAGGTGCCCTATAATCCATTGCCACTCTGGGCATGAAGCCCTTCGGGGAAGAGCTCTTTCTTGGGCTGTCTGTGGGCAGCATAGTCAAGATCACACACTGGCCTGCGATCGGCTGTATTAGCGAGGATGCGTGGGATGGTGCTAAGGCACTGTGTTGTGCTCAGCTTCTCCATTTCCAGGGAGCTCTGGAAATCAGGTGAGGATGCCTCTTCCTCAGCTCCTTGAGAACAGGCTTGCATGGGAGTGCGGATGGTGGGTGAGCCTGTTTTTAAGGGTGGTCCCTGACTCATCCTTGACAAAGACAAATCCTACACTCTTGTTGCTACACATAGATTTACTGACCAGAAGATAGGAATGGGAAAGGGAGGAGTAACAAGAGCTAAACACCCGTCTCCCACAAAAATTAGCACCAGCTGGTATATGCTTGTCACTTGGGAACTGCATGGTACTTCTGCCCAGCCTGGGGCTGGATCCTTCCCTTGCTCATGTCACCCAATTTTTTAATTGTTTTTTTTTCTTTTGGCTAGCTTTCCAGTGCTGCTGAGTTGTGTGCCTGAACATATTTCTCCTGAAGCAAGAACTCTGAAAGGAAATGTGTCTACAGCCTGTGAAGAGAAACCTTCACTCCTCCCTTCCTTTCTTCCCAATTCTGGTTTAACAGCTGAAGTCATCTAGGTTGTAAGAATCCAGTTCTGTATGCACCTTAACATAATAAATTGCACACTCTGTGGTGCTGTACTTCTCTTCATCACTATCATTAGGCATCACTAATGCTGTGTTTGGATCATGGTCTTTACACCTTCACACCTCTGAACAATTTTCGCTGGCAACACAATGGGAAAATTCCCAGCCATCTAATTAACTTCCATTTTGCTAACACTCCTCTTTCCAATCTTTTAGCTAATATAGTACAATTGATTGCTTCAATTCAGTGTTTAATCACAATTGCCTTGTCTACTTTGACTTTCTAATTGAATCATTTAATTTAGATTAGTACATTATTCTCTAATTAAAAAAAAAAAAAAGCAAGAGTGACCCCTCCAGTGATTTAGTGACCTGGTTCATCTAGTGCAGGGTAATCTGACAGATTTATGGCAGGGTTTAACAGCTTTGCAATTGATACTGGGATGTTGCAACCAGAGTGGAGAGTCCAAACTATCACAGGAGCCTTTCAGTGATATAATAATACACTTTCCTGGGTTTTATATCACTGCTGGATTTGAGTGGCTCCTGCCTGTTTGAATCCTCCTACTTGCTTGTTGCGGTTTGAGTCAGTAAGGAGATTTATAAACTGCTATATTCCAGTATCTCCTCTGCTTTTCTTACTAACCAGAAACTCTTGCCTCTCCATTATGAATGCCTGCTTCTTTCTTCTTTTTGTCTTTAAAATCTCTACCCTGTGATCATACATGTTGATTTCCATTGCAGACGGAAAGTCCCTTAGAGGGAATGGAAAGTGCTTCTGACTTGTTCTGTTTATAGCAGTGGTAGAAGGAAATGAAGCACTTGGTGCTCTATGTTCTTTTAGTAACTGATGGCCAGTACAGCTACCTGAACTTTTCTTTCAAAAATCAGGTAACCAACAGTAGCATCGACCACCTTTTTCCAGTAAAAGATTGATACCCTTGAAGAAATTCTTACTAAAGAATCTGTAGCGTTTTTGTCAAATTTATATATAATACCATTTAATACCAAGAATCTACTCAGGTGGACATCAACATTTTTTACAGAGGTCCTTCATTTAGGAGAATACTTCTAACATTAAGAAAAGCATAAATATTACAGATTATTTTATGAAGTGAATGCTTTCTTTCTTGGAAGAGGGAAATGGAGTACTATTATATGCAGATAATTTTTTTAAACACACATCCCTACGTATAGAGATTAAGGGAAAAAGGGGAGTTTTAACCTCTGCTTGGCCTGTTAATAGTTGGGGTGGGCCCTGAAGTACTTGGAAGCAATGGCCAGCCTTCCATAGAAGCTGTGAAATTGCTATTTCTATTCTCTACTGAGAATGAATTTTAAATGTCATAAAGCAAAGAAAACTACCATATTTGAGAAAGCATATTTTTATGTTCCAATTTCACAAGGCAGTTTTAAAAGTACATTTGAAATACTAAAAATCAATTCTTTATTAGTATTGCAAGGTATTCTGTTCAACACCACAGATTATTAGGCAGGAATCAAGGCCACATTTTGATGAGCCAAAGGCATTTAGAAGAGTCACGGAAGGGAGGGCAGGAGATCACTATTTTTACTTCAACACCACAGCCTATTCACTGCACTGCCCCTGGCCAGGGAGCTTGGAAACTTGTTGGTGACTAAGACAAAACTGGCTTTTGCACTGTGTTTTGGCCTGAAAGTATGAAGAAATGGAGACCAAATGCTCACGTAATCATTAGTCCCTATGGTTAACTATTCTCACTGAGTTTCAAGCCTGCCTTATTTTGATTGAATTGGTTTGGCTTTTACTGCCAAAACTTAGCTCTTGTAATGCCTGTCCTTTCCTAGATTAAACAGATCTTATTAATTTTCTAAGAATTCCAGACACTACATTTGCTTTTTTGTCCGCTGTTGCGTACTGAGATCACAATCTTTTAGAACCATAATAATTTCTTTATGGTGACTCAGCTAAGAGCCATTGGTGAGCGTGTGAAGCTGGGGTATTTCTTTCTTCCCCACTCTGTGCTCATCTGCCTATGATTTTTGCCTGCTCTTTCCTCAACTGATCACTCAGTATCACAGAAGTCGCTGGGAAGTCCACATGACACACTGGCAACTCATTTTGACACTTTGGCAGGATGTTGGGTGTGTGCGCCGAGGCAGGGGGTACAGTTTTTCCTCTCATTACCCTGGCTCTTTTCTATACCCTCTCTGGCACTCAAAAGCAATCATGACTGAATCTGCACTGTTCTGCTCTCCCTTGGGCTCCTTTGACATCTGAACATGATGTTCAAAACTGGTGGTTGTCTTTCTTGGTCCTTCATACCGTCCTGGTGACAGATTCCAGAGGCCATACCACCTGCTCAGCAAAGAAACCAGCTGGACTGCGGACAGCTGACACATGGCTGGGACAAAGCCCCAGGTGTGTCCCTACAGACATGATTTATAGGACAAAAGCACATCCAAATATACTTGGAAGAAATGGCATGGAACACGTGGCTCTTAATAAATGGGCTGAGTTGCAAAGGGTTGAATCTTTTCCTTGTAAATGGTGGGCTTTTAAGCACCGATCCAAAGTCCTTGGAAACCAATGGGAGTCCTTCCAGTGGAGCAGCAGATACTTCCAGAGGGAAAGCTACTGACTATGACAAGGGTGCAGAAGCACTGTGGGACCCGGGCCACCAAGACTGTGAGAGGAAGGTGCCAGCACTGATGGCTCCTGAGACAGAAGGCACCGTTTCGTTGCCTGATCACGCCAAATCAGTGGCCTCAATGAACAGTTTACAATTTCCGCAGAGAATCATTACTCAAAAGTATTCAACGCTTCTCACTCCCTTCCCTGGACTTGATATTTTAGGTTTACTGCAAATTGTTCTTTGCCAGCCTTGCCAGCACTTGCAAAACCAAGTGTAGTTTTTGGGCTAGGTCATCCGAGTTGCTCAGTGGTGTTTCTGTCCCTGACATGGTGAATTTGTAAGCAAGCCCCAGGCAAGCATGGGCCCAAATATAAATCATCATGCAGATGACTTTCACATTCATGTCAATAATTCAGTCACAACAGCAACACTAAACTGCAGGCTGTTGGCAGAGCGAAGTTGCTAAATTGGTGGGAAGATATAATTGAAACAGATCCATTTATACACTTCCATTTTCAGAAAATATGTTGCCATATTCACCCAAGATGGGGAAAACCTACCCAAGCTACTCATGCCTGGTCTGCCTTTGGTCCTGAAGTACTGGCCTCACACCCTAGTCAGCTCCTGGTCCCAACCCCATTTGGCAGTGGGAGGTGTTTGGACTGGTCCTGATGCAATAAATTTTAATGTTAGTTTCACAAACGTTTCTCCGGATGGTTTTCTGGAAGAGGAAGATCCTTTGGCCATAATTAATCTTTACTCCTATTCAGCTTCAATCTTTACAAATCTTCAACTGTATGGATTTGCTATATGAAGAATATGATTGTTGGTACTTTTTCCTCCTTAAATCCACAATACAAACCCAGGATTTATGCTTCTATCAATCCTGCCCATGGCCCTCAGTGATAAAAATCATCCCCATGAAACATAGGAAAGATGTTTAGTGTGACTGAAAGCTAGGAAAGCAAACCTCAACATACATTACTACACCACTGCTAGGGAGTATATCTTTTCAGAGAACAGTGTCACAGTGGGGAATGAAGAAACATATGAGGCTGCTAAAATATCAGGCTATAAAAATAATGAATTACTTCGACTTCACTAAAGCAAGACTAGGATGTCAAATATGGATTCTTCTTTTAAAATCTATTTTGTCAACATATTACTTATTTATTATCTTATTCTGAGAATGGTCAAAATACAAACCTTCATTACCAGCAAGCTCTGAGATAAACCCTTCAGAAAGAAAAAAATCCCTTGTTTCCTTTGGAAGATAAAAATCCACAAGATAGTCTGTTTAAATGCATTTCAAAGATAAGAAGTGCTTTTAATTCTACAGAAGATTTCTGTCAAAAGTAACTGCATTGATACTAGCACAGTTACCTCTCCAGCGCTGTAGCTACGAAGTCGCTGAAGATGTTGCCTGTGAGTCAGGTGATTAGGGAGACGACCATTCTGCAGTGGGATCCTGGGATCTATGAAAGTGGTAGCACGGCTGTTGTGGTCAACGAAGAAAGACTGAAACACACAGGAACAATGTTTTTTTGAAAGAAGACTGCCAACAATGTGATGATATTGTGAGACCATAAAGTGAAAACCACTGGCAACTGTGTGTCAGAAATACTCTGTTTAGGTATAGTCTGTGGAAGGTATCTGCGAATGACAGGACTTTCTTAGTCGAAGCCAGAATAGCTCTTGGAAAATACCTGAAGCTACACAGGTCAAAATCACATGTAACAGCCCTGAATTTGGCAAGACAGGAGAGAATAATATAACTGGGGAACACTGCTTTAGCTTATTTGGTGGTTCCAGAAGTCACTGAGCAAAGCTTCACTGGAGGCAGAGACACTAAGCCAAATTTTGCAGTCACAACAGATCTAATCTCCGGCTTAAACTTTTTTGTTAGTCCAATGCTGCCTTGGCTATGGTGTGATATTCCACAGAAAGCTAAAGAGTCACCACTATGCTTTGAAACATTTGTTCTTGAAGCTTTTTTCTGCTTCTAAAATAACTCTGTTTGCTGCTTTTGTTGTTTAAACCAAGCTTTCACCAGCTTTGAGTCAAGAAGGAAGGACCCTTTAGTAATCATGTAGCCTGATGTGCTGTGTTAAACAAGTGATTAGTTTTGTTGGTACTCTTACCTTGCCCTGCTGGTCAGTTTTTATCTCCCAGCCACGAGGAAGCTCCAGTCGGGTATCAGCAAACATGTTGATAAAATTTACCAGGTCTCTGTTGTGTTGATAGCGCTCAAAATTACGAGCGTCTCTACGGATCTTCAGAATCATATGCTTCAAGCAGGTACTGTTAGTGAAGACTCGATAGGCACTCTATGAGATGGAAAACAGAAGTGAGGAAAACAAGTTCTGATGTCAAAACAACATATGTGGTTATGTCATGGGACATACGCCCAAAGAACTGAAACATCCTTTTAGAGTAAAGAATAATTTCCATCTCATTGTTTTGATTTGAATGACTACTTTACATGAACACCTAGAATTAAGAAATACAATCTGGAAAGTGAAACATCCCACACATTATGCACAGTTAGCTTGTGCATAAACTGCCTTTCTAATGCACTCCAAAAAGATGGTCAGTTAAAACACCACACACTCAAGATGCACGTAGCTGTGCCTATTTCATTACTTTCATTAGTCAACAGAAATACCGCTTGTGTGACTGGATGATGCCAGAGATGCAAAGACAGCTGTGAACATGTATTTATGCTAGAATTCAGATCAAGATGCACATGATAGGATTCATAAACTTAAAAGGACTGCAGTGCAGATGTCTACATCTAAGCTTCCTACCTTATTTTTGGTCACTTTATAGCCGCAGGACAGAAACAGACACTTTCAATTGCCTATTTTTGGAAGATAGGAATCGTTTCCTGGAACTGAATTATTTGTTTCTGCAATAACTACAAAGCACGTCAGATGGAGACGTTGTCCTGAGTCAGATGAACACCACCCCTCAGGCAGCTAGTTGCATCTCACAATGGGCATTAAATACACCTCTTAGAGGAACATGCCGTGATGCAGTTCTGAGTGAGTTAGTGCTGATCTGGTTGTAGGATAGGGGCCAAAGTGAACTATATTTGTTGCCACAGTGTATTCAATGATAGAGCAACACAAAATACACTTGTGGTGACAACACTTTTTCTCCTCCACAGGCTACTCTTGGGATCTTTTACTTCAGGGAAAAAGCTCCTCAAGACAGGGTAGGAAACTTTACAAAAAGCTGCAAAACCCTTCTAAGCATTTCACTAGAGAGAAAATGAGTGCATTGGTTCTGCTGGTCAGCCCAAAGGATTTAAGTACTTGCATCTCAGTGAAGTGAGCCCCAATGTGCACACCTGTAATCTGTCCAGAGAATCCGACCCAACAGCTTTGAATTCTCAATTTCTGTGTACTTTTCATGCATTTTAACCACTATAATGTAATAAACCATTTACAAGTATTATCTTTATTTTGTAAGGATTTATCATGGTAGTAGTGCTGAGAAGAGAATACTCCCTGCAGCACAGGGTCCCTAATTGTGGCAAGGGCTGGTAAATGCTATGAAATCACAGAGATATGATCTCTGCCCGAAGATATGACCTGGTTATAAACCAGCAAAGCTCTATGGTCACAAATTGTTAAGATCCCAGCCTACTCCATCACAGAAGTTGTATTATGATCTAATGCGTGATCAATGACTGTCTGAGTATCTCTTAGCTGCACTAGGGAAACAAAAAATGTAATGCAGTTTTATCCCTCCACGGAAATAAAATATCTGAAAAATGAGAGCCTTTCCCTTTTAATTCTAACTGCTGGATAATATTTTCCAATCCCAACTTCACTGGCATAATTAATAGCTTGAAATTTTAATAGCGGCTTGTGGTCAAAATATTACAACCATGTTAAGCCAAAAGTTATGTGGGCCATTATTTCTGTACAAGTGGAATCTGTATGGCCATTTGACAGATGTTTCAATAGATTATTCTGGCTCTCATATTAGAGACAACTTCACAAGCTCAAACTGAAGGCCTCTCTTGGCTTTTTTTATTTCAGTGAGAAATAAAATTGGGATCCAGTCTCTTGTGAGCTGTTCCTTACACCACCATGGAATCAGTTGCTTATTTTGCAAACATGCAATGCCAAATGAAAATGATACTACTCCCAGCTATAAATCACCATATATCACCCCGTCAACAGAAGAAATCATGTGCACTCCATGACCTAGTTCAGGTAATGTCAGATGAGTTAATATATCCCTTCCTCTGCAGGATTTCATGGGCAATATTCTCTGGCAGATGCTTGGAGATGGAGAGCTGGCTTCAATCTGCAAAGCACCACAGCCAAAACCTGATGTCTGTAGTCAGCTAAAGACTGATGCTGAGGCAACTCCTCAAGTGTTTTAGTTTCTTTTCCTTTCAAAAAGAAAGGTCATCACCCAGAAATGGATGACTTTCCAAATATTCAGAAGTCATGTGCAGATGCCTAGCTGAACTACATTCAAGATATGGAAAACTAGGACTGGATCTCCTTGTGAGATTTCCCTATCTGCTTCCTCATTGTAGACATATCATTACATTTTTTCCACTCCATATCAGATTTGCAAGAAAACATGCAGATTTATTGCATTAATGGAAAAAAATGTTATTTGAATTTTTAAAATTAATTTTCATTCTTGTTTTTTCCAAAATAGCTACTCTGACTCAAGTCAGTATTTCTTTCACTGCATTATGCCCACCTGCTTCTTGGGAGTGCAAACTACACGAGTTTATAACTTTTTCCCTCTATTTCCCTGAGACTTAGTGGTACCTGAGTAAGATTTCTCAGGAACATGGCTCGAAAGGCAACAATCTCACTCCCTGCAGCAAGCGACAAGAGAATCAACCAAGCCGAAACCAAGGGTTCCTGCTTATTCTGGAAGGGTAACATTAATGACCTTCTCTGTACCAGGGAATTCCCTGTGTGAGGCAGAATCCCAGCAAGAGTCTCCTTGGAGCAGCCTGGCTGTACTGTCCCCAACATGGTCTGGTGCTCAGAAAGGACAACTGAACTCTGAGCCACGCAATTCAAATTCACTATGCATTCTCCCTGAAGGCCTGGGGCGTAGAGTTTGGATTCAGAAATCAGTAGTGTGAGAGAGCAAATCATAATTACTCACATAGTTTGCATGCAGCACAGTGAAGAACTCAGGATTGGTGATGAACTTCACAGCTGGAGACTGCAGCAACAAGGTGATTTTTTGAGAATTCACAGGAGAAAGGGAGCCTTCCCTCCTAATCTCTGGACACAAAAAAAAAGCAGGAAAATCTTATTAACATAGTGGCAAGCACAGTCTATTATTTAACCTTTAATGAATGGCTGCAAAAGTGACAGTATAAAAAAGTCACCATCCTGCCGAATGCACGTACTTTCTTTGTGTTTCCAAGACAAGCCTGCTGGCAAACTGGTAGATGTTCTCCTTATGGTTAGTGGTGCAGTGTTGACAGTAGCAGGGCAGGAGCTGGATGATTTTCTGTACTCTATGTTATAAAACTCTGTGTCATATCTACTGATGTCTCTAATTATCAATGTGACCACAACAGTTTCTGCCAGCTGATCGTTTGGTTCAATACTGTCACCCAAGGTCCTGACTGGTTCCCTCCACTGCTGATTTTAGAGAGATCTCATTTTCCAATCCAGCCTGAGGGGTTCACCAGCAGAAAGCATTTGGTAGCAAGACTGGGTAAAGGAAGCCCCCAGCTCAGTCACTCACATCCATGTTGGTGCTGCAAAGCGTTGCCTTTTACTTGTAATTAAATTATTTTTGGCAAGTCCATGGTTTTGGGGACTTGTATGGTAAAGAAAACAAAAACAGACACAAAGGGATTCTTTTTAATCTGTATCAATTCATGAAGCACAGGAGCAGAACCAAGCATTTGAGAATGTAACGCTGTAGAGGCGGGAACTCCTTGACCTTCTACAGCCACCAGAAAACTGCTTCCTGCCATGGCATTATGGCTTGAGTGTGCAGTTCTGGCGTTTTCAAATATAAGCCAACTTTTATATGCAGTCCAAGGAAATTGGATGCAGATGTCATCAACAGAATAAATATAGATTCCCATTTTTTTCTTATCAGTTATCTTTTTTTTTTTCTTCCTGCTAGACACATCATATTATTTTATCCACTTAAAACCGCAGACTGGATCCAGTGCTGGAGTTAAATTGATTTATAATTGCTTAGAATCTGGATTAATGTGTCTAAATTGTATTCCTTCTGACATTTTTCATTTAAATTAAAAGCCAAATAGCAAATGTATCATACTGCAGCTTCTTCTTATTCTAGTGTGGTTTACATCACCCTTGATCTTTTAATTCTTGACATTTTATATACTATTGACTTTTTCTCCTAAAAGCAAAGCAATTATCTATAGCAAAAACCATTTCCTAATCACTTAAGATGACATATATCATACTCATCAGCTCTTCTGGGTTAAAACAAAAAAGCAAATATTATATAATAAACTGACCTAAATACTTACTGGTAGCAACTCCTATTAAATAATTGTTTTATTATGTAGGCTATGATAGTAAATGATTATACATATTACAAGTAATGATTACTTTACTTATAATTTAAATAACAGTAATACAATGGGTACCTCATTTCCATTTCAGCTGCTAACAGAGAGGACAGGGTTCTCCCTGGAAGATCTAGTGTAGGTAAAAGGCTCCCATAAATTGCAATACAAAGGATTGCAAGGAAGCTTTGAATATCAAACATTAAACAGTCTTGGTCAAAATTGATTTTCAAGCTAAAAACACCTAATGGATCAGGAAAACAAACACGCAAAATTGAGTATTTTTCCAAACTTTATTTTTTAACAAGTTCACTATTTCTCTGTGTAGTTCTTCCTATTCAACATGGAACATTAAGAAAATTCAAGCAGACACTGTGTTGGTTCTTTCCCTTTGCCAATGCTATTTACAGAGGGATGGCAAAAGGATGGCAAGAAGTCAGATTTACTTCCAGCAGACAACACAGAACACACTTTAGGTGGAGGTGAGAACGATCCCAAGGAAGAGAACTGGCCGTTCATTTTGGTGGTGCGAGTTCTCAGACAAAGCAGATAGTTATTTTTGCATGCCTACAAGTTGCATAGTGGGCACTAGTCTGATTGCTGGTGTTCCTTACCTGAAACAAACACTTAGGCTATGGTTTCACAAATGTTTTAAGAAAATATGACTACCACCAAAAAGAGTAGAAGAGTCCCCTGCCATCCCATCCTGCCCTGGGTACACATTCTCCTCTTCTCCTTTGTAGTGATACTCATTCTTGTCTGGTCATCTAACGAGCCAGGTGAAAGAACCAATTTGGCTGTAAACAACATTAAGTACAAGAAACAAGGTTCTTTTTCAGGCAGATCAGTTCTCTGCTCTGGTACGGGTTCCTATCACATAAGTTAGTGATGAACAAAAAGACAGCTGTGCCTTCTTCAGTGGCAGCCCACACTTAGATCAGCTTATAGTTATCACAAAATTGCAGCTTTAGAAACACAAGTATTTCATACTCAATGCCAGGACCACTGCAGGTGTGACCACATGGGCAAACGTGGCAGTGCAGAAGCTGTGCCCAGCAAGAATGAACTGCAATGCCCCAAGCTAAAAATCACACTGCAGCAAAAAATAAGACAGCACTGGTTTTGCAACTACTAAGGTGAATAAAAACCAGATGCCTTTTCCATTTTTATTTCAAATAGCCCTTTACTAAAGTAAAAATGCTTTGTCTGTCTTAGTAGTTGTTAAAAAAAGAACCGAGGCCCTTTGTATCCAGCTTTGTACCTGTAGCTTCAAGTCTAAGCCTCTTTTCTTCTAATTATTTTATTGCAACCCGGTATAATAAAGTTCCAGTCTCCCATGGAAATGCAGATTTCCCCAGAATTGAATGCCATCACTGAATGGCACTGAACATGCCACTCAATAGCTTTCTTCCCCATACCTGAGCTTGGCTGGGAAGGCTCTGCCTCAGAGTCACTTCCTCCTCCAGTGGGAACTCTCTCCAACCTGTTGTTTACCACAGCATCGTCTTCAGTCCGCTCTGTTGCAATAGTTCGCTGGATATTTTGGTATCTGCATACATTCAGAGAAAGGAACAACATGCTTTAGTTAACAGAAGAGCTTTCTGGTGCTTTCTACCTTAACAATTAGCACTGTTTTTGAATGATTCCAATACTTCTATCTTCAGCATATGACAGAGCAAGAGCACGCTCAACTCTTCTCCTTCAACTGATGCAGCTACTCACACTTGGGCCAACCATTACCCTGCAAATAATGGCATTTTGCACTGACTAACAAATAGCTACAGAGGATGCAAAGCAAGGAATACTCAAAGGTGAAATTTAGAGAGGTATTTAGTCTACAGGTTGCTACTAGGCTTCCCTTGAAAACATCTGGATGTCCAGAACCTAAAACTACTGGTGGATCATAGTTCCCCCTTCCATTTAGTCTTATGGTAGCATAACCAATGAAGTAAGGGTCAATCTTGTGATGCACCAAGTACCCTTCAGTCTTTCTTACTAGAATATGGGATGCACATGCTCAACCCTAAAAAGGTAAAGGCTATTAAGAATGTTCACAAAATGTTTATTATGATACTGCATGACCTGCAGTTGGGAACACTTCCATTTTGGTAGGCAATATGGAATGTAAACTAGTAGGTAGCATGACCTCAAAGAGCTACAATCTAGTTGATATGACAGCCACAGAAAAGTAGAATAGGATGTAATACATGAGCTGAGTAAGTGAACAGCGTGAGGATGCAAGTGTTATGTCCATTTTTGGAAATCAGTGGGATTGGGCATTTAGCTTGGGTAGTGACTAGTTGTAGAACAAGGAAGAGGAAACAAGATAGAGATAAGCAAACAACAGTGAGGAGGATGACAGAAGAAAATTGTGAGTAAAAACCTACAAATGTCTTAAAAAACCTATAATGTCATTTCCATACTAACCATGGAACTAATTGCCACATTAGTTGATGTCAACAGACACCATGGTCTTACGGATGAGCCCAATCCTAAATACTTTACCAGATTGGGAACAAAGTGTATATACCTGGCTGTGGGAATAATCTGGAGTGTTTTGAATTCGCACTACACAAAACAAATTCTAGTTAACTTGTTCACTCACATAGATGAGTAAGATGAGAGATCAAGATTTCTTTGGTTCTACTGGCAAGCTATGAATATAAGTCTTATGGATCGAATAAGAAAATATATTTTATAGACAGAGAAAAAGGAAAGAAAAAGAAAACATAAAGAAAGAAGCAGAAAGAGAAGGAAAAGGAAAGAAGGAAAATAGGCTCTCATAATTATTTTAATTAGCTTTTACTCCACCCCAATATTTTTAATCCTTATTTCCGAATTGCATTTCCATATGTATATAAAACAGGATGGCTTTACTGCTTGCATTTAATCTGATCCAGCATTGTTTGTCTCTCATTTTCCTGACTTACCCTGTTTTTTCTTTCCTCAGCTCAAGTTCTGACTTACAAATTTTACTTACTTTCTCTCCCTTTATTTGTTAATGCACACTTTATTCCAAATTAGAAGTTAGTCAGGAGTTAGTTCCTCAAAGTGACACAGGATCATTAAAGACAAGCAGTTAGGATTTGGCTTTTATGTCTCTCAACAGACATCATCTCCAGTAGCTCACTGCAACCCAATCTTGGGCTGAGGAGCTGGAGACAATTAAGAAAAATAATTAAAGTTTTAATAGATTTATGCTAAACTTTTCACAGTACTATGTGTGTCTCCCCAGTACCCAAAGTAATTTGAAGCTACATTTAGTGTATACTTTGACAGTTTAAGTAAACATCCATCTATACAAGGAAATTCTGATAGCAGGTTTTGCAACAGCATGAATGTACTGCAGTTTTAAACCCTCTGTTTTAGACCTACATTTTACATTTTTATTCACATGACTGCAGGCAAGTGAATGAAGTTTCCATTCCAGTACTGGAGGAGTTTTACAACACCCACATGCAACAGAAAGGGGCGGGGGGAAAGAAGTTCATAATCAAGGGATATAAGCACACATATAAAAAACCCTTGTAGCTTCAATTTAATTAGATGGTAGAAAATCCCTATTGGCAAACCTTAAAGAGTAACACTGGCTGTATGCCAACAAAAGGCTACACTTTTATTTTGGGTCTCAATACTATAAAATCATCTTATACAAATACCAGAAAATGCCAAAGCAATTGGAGAAAACATTGAAAGTGCAAAAGCTATGGGAATGCCTCTAGAAATTTCAGTCTCCTTTCAAAGTGATTTGTCAAAGGAATGGAGGTTTAGAAATACCACACTGTGGCTGTCTTAATTATCACAGTTATAATTTCTTACGTTACTTATTACCTTTTAAATTAGTGCAAAGACAAATGTAAATATGCTGCAAAGCATCTTTCCAAAAGAGCTTCAACAAGGGCTATTATCTGCTTTGCTAACAAGTAGGGAAGACAGATAGTGCTGTAGAAAATGAGCTAAAGTGTTTAAAGTAAGAAGTATGGATGTCTCTGGAGTGTGCCCAACACCTGGATTCCAGTTTTGCATTCCCTGTATCCTCAAGTGGCTAGTACAGCTAATGGGAAGCTTGGAGCACAGAAGGAAAGCAGGACTAGGCTCAATCACAGCTACGGGTTTTTTTTCAAGCTGAATTTCCAAAGCTTTGTGGTTTTGGCTGGGCTGGAAATACCAAGCTTCCTTGTAATATTTTGGTCTTTCCATTCCTTTCCACAAATGAAACCAGGAAGCTGAAAAGTGAGTAGATTGGTTTAGAAAGAAAAGTCGCCAAGTTTTTCAAACTGCTAAGTGATTTTGAGTCCAGATTTTGTTTAAGGTTAGAGCAAAAGTTCAGGCTGCTGCTACTTCTATCAGCAAGGTCTATCTTTGCTATTGCCTCACCTAAAATGATTCTCAGGTGTGTTTGCTGAAGAACGTTTCAAATAATGAAGTTTGAAATACAACAAAACAGTATTTCTAAAATGACTGCTTAAAACAAAGCCCGATCCTCCACAGTGCTGATAATAACCACTTACGAAAAGTCATTTTCCTCACTATCCTGAAATCTGGAGACATGCAATATTTGAAATTAGCTTTAGGACAACAATTATAACAGCCAGGTTGAAAATAAAGGAATGACTTGCCACTAGGCAAATGCTCAGAGATTCAATATGAATCTCTTTTACTAGAATCTTAAGAAATGTTCCCAAACTTGGGAACAATAGTACACCTCCGTGTTCAACTTCTCAGATCAACAGAGCTCTTTGGCAGAGAGTAGAGAATCATCAGCTTTTTTCCTCTGTCCCAAGAAGCCATGACAGTTCATGTTTAATAAGTTGCAAAGTGCTTAGTCTCCAGTGGGACTTGGGTAAGGAGAGATATGCCACCACTGAAAACCCTCTATACTTCTCACTTTGTAATTGGATATGTGAATGCTAAAAATAGAGAGATTCAAAGAATGTCAGTCCTATTGCTGTCAATTCCCAATCCCAAGCAGTGATAATCAAGTCATAACCAAGAAAGCCAGGCAGCTTACATGAAAACATTGAATAATAAAGTTTGAAGCAAGGAGGTCACTAAGACAATGCCTACCCTTCAGTTTCTGCTGACATAGCTGGTTTAATGATTAACCTGCATTAACTAACAGAATGGTAAATTCCTACGCAGACTCTCACAAGCACTTATTCCTTTCTTGATTGTGCTGCATTTACATGAGTTCAACCTCAAAAAAAAACCCCAAAAACAAACCAATGTATGTCCACAATGGACCTTTCTGCTTTCTGTGGCAGATAACTTGCTTAAGTGGCAGCCAAATAGTCTGAGCTTTGCATGGCTCAAACACCTCTTAAAGACAAATGCAAAATGGCAAGGTGTCATGTAAATCCCTTGAAAGAATCTACGTTAAACATTCACTTTCTTTAGGTTTTTTTTTTTTTAATAGTAACATGGTAGCTTGACACATTCTGAGGAAAGCTATCATGAAAACAAATACTCAGCAGGTTCTTTCACTTCTGCAAGACATAACACGTTATGAAATGCTATCCAAAATAATGAATTTTGGCAAAAAAAAGGAGAAATTTTTCAAGAGCATGTTGATGGTGTCCACTTAAGTTGCAAAACAGCCACTTTAAGAAGGCTGGTTTGCTCTCCACGAGTTACGTTAACTTTCTAGTTGTCATTCAGCGCCCAGTTCTCCTTACTCCCAAACTATTCTGCACTCTGAAAAGAGTACTTTGAAACTCTGCATCATTCTCTCTGCTGCAGACCTTTCTCTTAGCACAGAAAAAAAGACGAAAAAACTTTTGTGGCATTTTACATGCTATAATTAGAATATAATTTCAGTTTTTCTTGTCTTTTTCTAGAAACCATATCATTACAGTAGGCAGGGAATTAAAAAAACCCTTTCCTGAAGTAAAAAAGGAAGATTTTTGACCAACTGTTTATTTTTTCTCTTTCCTCTTAAATTCAGTCTGAAAAGCAAGCATGAGAAGGAAATGATAAACAAATCTATGTGTGGACTAGTCAAACAAAGGGAAAATATGCACCATGTTAAGAGATATCTTAGCCAGCTCAGAATGAACTGACAGATTTACAGGGCCCAATGCAACACTAAGCAGATCTGTCTACGTCTAGAAATGCGTACAGTCCTGTTAGAGCAGTGCTCTGCCCTGGAAAAGGAGACAGACCATTCAACGGGCCTAATTAGCTTGATTAGAAATGCCACACTGATATGGCAACACTATTTCAATAACAGTCAGCGCGGAAACCTCTGCAACGTAGCACTAGATGACAACCCACAGATACCACTCTGAGAGTTAAATAGCAAAAGTGACTCCATCTTTTGGAAAACACTCCCTCTTCTTCTGGGAGTCATTTCAAAAAAGTTTTCCAAAAGCCTCTTCTTGCTGTTTGAAACGTTTTGCAATATCTTTCACTCAACAGCACTTCTCACATGGGCAAGTTTGGGCACTGGACACCCACAGCAGGCACAGCAGCAGGCTGAAAGAGATCAGCAGTGGAACAGGAATGTGTACATTGGACTTGGACAAGGAGGAAAGACAAATCCTTAGGGAGCCAATGTGATGCATGGGGGAAGGAAGCAAGCAAGCTACTGGGGCAGTGTGGAAAAAGGGGAGTGCAGATCTCAAGGGAATAGAGGTACAAATGCTCACCGACGGTTCAGCTGCTCCATTTGCTGGATGGAGCCAGACCTGTGGATCCCATCTGGCGTTGCTGCAGCTGTGGGGCGCTGCCATGTGGTGGTTCGGTTGACATGATCAACGTAGAATACCCTCCCGTGGCTGTCTATCCGAGCTTCCCAGTCTAGGGTTGGAAAAAAAGGAAGGGGTGATGCTGTAAGTGTGATGCCTTCCAGAAAACCTAAATGCGGGAGATACATATACACACACATACATATACACAGACAGCCTATATACACACAAGAGACACTATATATATAGTCAACATGTGTGCAATACATATTATGTGTATATATTCAAAGTATACATTCAAATGTGTATATATACTATGTGCTTGTCTATATATATGTATATGCAGTATATGCATATACATAAACATTTCACACACAGCACATAGTTAGCCTATGGAATTCACTACCATAGACTTTGAAAAACAAGTGACATAGTGGCTACATTATTTAAAGGGCTGGATAATTTTACTGTTAGTAATCCTCGTTGGCTGGATTCATTGCAGGTTGGGGTAGCCACAGAGGGTAGACCCTTAGCAGAAAAGGATTAAATCTGAGCTAATATGGCAAATCCCATGTTTTCTTTTTTGTTAATGTTTCAGAACAAACATGTTTCATTTCTCTCTTTTTTATAAAGTGGCTTCAAAGGATACCATATAGCAATTAAAGGCTCTCCTGAAAACTGATCATAGCCTGGTTGGACATATCCTTAGAAATCTCTCTAAACAGATGAGTATCATAAATCTATTGCTCTGATGAATCCCAACTAGATTGAAAGTTTGCAGCATAATATCAAGCCTTCCATCATTGTTGTTTCCTGCTAATGTTTATGTTGTCCCATAATTGAAAACTGGAAGTTACTTGGTATATGATGGCTTGTGGAAAATGGTAATGTTGATAAAAAAAGTGTTTGGAACAGGAGAAATTCAGAAGTGAGTTAGCTAGCAAAGCCACATACCAAATTGGTGGGAATGTATGGAGTAGTGATGTAAATTAGACTTGCTAGCTTCACATTCCTACGTGATTCACAGCTGATGACACATCTATATAAATACATGCACATACTTTCTACACGTTTATATAAAAACCTCACTCACATTCACACACAAATGCACATATGGTGATTACCTTTGGGGGCAAACAGTTCCTCTTAGGCCCATATTCTTACTATGATACCCTCCTCCCTGATGAGTCCACTCCTTCGTCTATGGTTGTCTATGATCAAATTCAGGATCAGCTGAATTTCACACTTTATGTATTTTATCTCCTACTCTGCAAGAGTAAGACTGAAGTTGTACCTCTCCCTGCTGTATCTGGAAACCTATCCTTCATGACCAGTTCCCATCCCCTGAATGCTGGCCCTGGCTAAACTCAGTTCCCATACCTGGGCTGGTCCCAGCCAAGTGTGGGCTCTCTGAAGTCTATGGCTGGCTGCCCCTGACATGTTAATCCCACGAACCTTAAAAGATGGGCACAGGGAGTCCTTGGAGGAATGTTCTGTAAGACTCCAAAACAACAAGGGCCATATGCACATGCATTATTTCTTTCAAAGCTGACTATAAGTACCTCAGTCCTTATAGACGCAAAACCTATAGTCACACCACAGGTACACACACAGTGTCTCTCGCTGTGAACATCAGTATATAATTTTAAGGAGAGGACTCTCCTATCCTCCCACCAGGTAAAGTTTCCCAAGGATGTTGTAGCTGTTTCAAGAACAAGATCTCAGCTTTGTGAAAACAATGTCTAAAACGTAAGACAGTGAAAACCAGCACATCAAGTACAACAGATGCACATCGAAGGAAATCAGACTGACAAATAACACAGGCTGAAGGCCAGAGCCTTGCTGAGCATGCTGTCACTGGTGGCAGGTGTACCACCGTGGGTGGGGAATGGTCCTTCTGGAGCTATGCATTATCTGCAATATCCTCAAGGAAATAATCTTGGCCAGATCAAAGGCGACATGATGTACATCAGCATCATGATGTGGTGGTGCATTTCTTTCCCCCTCTCCAGGCTGATTTACGAACTCGGGAAGGCTCGCTAGGCCTTAGTATAAGTGTAATGAGTCGGGGGGTTAACCGACCCTTGACTGTGCCAGGAACTCTTACACGGCTAAGACAGGGAGATATGCTGTGCATCTCAAGGACTCCTGCTGCGCGGCAAAGGCGGGGGGACGGGTGTAGAGATAGCCAGTTCTCATAACCACCTGCAGCCAGTTCTTTCTCATAATAACCTTGAGACATTACAGTCCTCCTCTGACAATCTTGGAGCAACCCATATCTATGTTTTGAGTTATTCTCCAACAGTCTTGGAATTTTCCAGTGCAGCTGGGATTCTAGGAATTTGTTAATGACGAAAGTCAATCATCTCCCGAACCTATAAACAGCAGTACTAAGTGAGGCCCTTTGAGTTCTCCTGGACCGCAGCAGGCTGTGACCAGCATCTCCCTCCGAGTGGGACACCTCTCAGAGCTCGCAAACTGTCCGGTTTGCGAAAATCGGAGGTCTGTCACCAAAAGCCGACATGGCCTGGGCTGATTCTCTTCGCTCCTTGAGGCTTGACCCTTCGCCCTTTGAGAAAGATGCCAAAGCATTCGACATGAATATTTTCACTGACCTCAAGGGGAATTTTTAACAGGTATACTGCTTTTTCTTGCTTTTATGTATAGCTCTTAGTGTCTTTATGCATACGTCTGTACTAACCTGAATAGGCTGTAGTAAGTATGTTATGGCAAGTATATTATAAGTCATTAAGTTATATAAGAAATATTATAAGTTAATACTTTCAAATTTATACTTAAATTACTGTCGTGATTTTTATTCAACTGTGAATGAATTTCAGGCTGCTATTATACTCATAATCACTTTAGATATAAACCGTTGACCAAGTCTGGGCTAGAAGTTGATCCAGCTGCACCTAGACTCCGACAGGAGTTTAGAAAGCAAGGGGGTCTTCTCTGAACCTTGTGACTCAACAGGAGGGTCTCCCTTACCCTTTCCCACATTCCCTTTTACCCTATTACATTTTTAGTCCCTATATACATAAGTTTAGTTTGATTCTGATTTAATTTTCCTGTGTGCATTTATACTAATAGAGTGAACCTTGCCAACCTGTGAAGCTCTGCACTTTTATACAATTTCTATTAAATAATTTTTCTATTGCTAATACAATTGGAGGTGATTCTTTAAGCGATCTGAACCTCTCTCTCATTTTTAAATCCCCCCATGACACACGAAGATCTTAATTTTCCTTGCTGTTGTCTGGCAAAGGACAAATCCTAGCCCTCACCCCACACTATTTTAGTAGACATGTAACAAGTTGAGAATAATAAAGGTCGATGGATAATTAGAAGCTTGTAGGCAATGCTGCAGATCCATACTCTAGACAGCCTACAGAAGACACCAAAGGGTTGTATTTGTCTGAAGCCTGCTGATGGACACTTAGTAAGAATAATACTACCCAATTACACAAACAAGGGCTTCTCATAATCCAGCCCTGTGCACTACCAGCTCTAGAGGCTATACTGCAGTGTCTCTAATGAAGTGCAACTTAGAGTTCCTAAGCATAACACCTAGAAATCTAGGAGCAGTGAAACTTGTCCAGAGCTTGGAGGTCATAGTGAAAACATCAGGTCAGGATCATGCAGACTGGTTTACAACCTCAGGAAGGCTATCTCTGTTGGAGGTATCAGACATCCAGGAGCAGTATGTACAGACATGAACTACACCTATCTGTGAGCGCTGCTTTATTCATTGCTTTATGGGTATATACACCTGAAACCATGGGCTGACACTTGCATTGGCATGCTAAAATATTAAGAACTGTGGTCACATGGCTCTTGAGAAACCTGCAGCAGTACTGCTCCTTGCAACAACATTTCTAATCAGTTGAATAACTCTTCTTTTGGTCACCTGGGAAGGCTGTCAGAGGGTGGCAGGTGCTGATACTTTTGTTGTACACAAGTGGCAGGTGCACTCTCTGCCTTCCCACAAGACAACCCGCAAGTCACACAAGTCACTGAAGCTGCATATGATACCAGATTTGTGGACAGATGGACAGATACCTGCACAGAGACATGAACAGGCTGACAGGTGAACTGACAGACAGAACTCTGCTTCTGAGCTGTGCTCAAGTCCCTTCATGCTACTTCAGGGGCATAGGTGATCTAGGAAGTAGCCAAATCTCCTCAGGGTCTTTTGTTAGTTTTTTCAGGCAAAATAGGTCTGTGACTACAACAGAGGCTAACCTCCATCTAACCTTCACAGGAAGAGCATGCTGGAGCACAGGCTGGGGATGGGACAGTACTGGTTCTGTTCTCCTGCAATCCCCCTCCATCAGCTGAGTCGTATTTCACAGCAGCCTCTGAAACTGCTCTGATTTATACCAGAAGACGCAACTTTTTCTGGCAGGACCATAATCTTGGCGGGGCAAAGTAAATACGCTGTCTTTTCCTTTCCAAGCTCAACCACACCTTCGGCAAAGAGCAGCTCTGAACTCGGCACATGTATTTTTCTTGGCTTCAGTTCTGTAGGGTTTCCAGCAGTACTAGCAAACACACGCATAATAAGGGGTGACTATTAATGCCATCATGAGGCCGTATAAACTCTGCAAATCTTCTGTCAATCTCATATAGGCCTTAACATTCACACTGGTCATTATGACATTCCTACATAAATAATGAATCTGTTCTACCTTACTTTCCTAAACAAAACTGTCTGAAATTAAATTTCCTCCCTGAGACCAACTGTTGCAGGGTTATGATGAAACAAAGTTATTCAGAAAACTATTCAAAGGAGAAAGAAGACTGTTCAGAAGATTCTCCATGTGTCGTGGTTTAACCAGGACACCATGACCAAAGTAAAACCAGTCAACGTGGAACTTGCAGCACTGGCTAATTATCTTCAACTCTACTTATGGACGGAAGCTAATGCTGCATGTGAGAAGTAAGCCAGGTTTGATGATATAAGCCAAGTTTAAAATATAAAGTTTCTTCTTTTCACATGACTGAAGAACTATTTATCTAGGATTAAGAGGCATTAAAGGCACTGAGATAATGATACTGAATGCTAGAAGAAACATTTCTAGATTAAGGCTACAGTTTTCATCTTGAAATTACCTTAAAATTTCATGGTGAGTTTTTGGAAACAGGCTTCCTAGGTGATAATATCCAGTTCAACTTTATTGCCCCCAAAATGAACTTAGTATAATCTATTCCTATTAAGATCACTATATTTCAGCCCACAGTGTCAGCCTTTATTGTAAAAATGATGTTATATGCAAATGCTAAAATAAAAACCTGCAAAGGGATATCGCTTCTGTACTGTATCATCACACATTGCATTTTATGTCCTTAAACCCTGTTGCGGAAGCACTTGCGAAAACCAATGGTAGACATACTTGCCTTTTGAGGATAATTATAAGAAAGAGGAAAAATGTATTAAATTCATGATGGAAGAATATGGAACAGATTCACAGTATGTTTTGTTTACCTGAGCTCGCATCAGTGTCCTATCATGAAGTCACCTAACAGGGAACGTGCCCTCTTCACAAATTGTTGAGGTAAGAGCGGGAAGAAGAGAAGTATTTGCCTGTTACAGAGATAACCGTTCCCATTTCATCATTCACTGGCAAGCCACAGCGAGACTCTAATAAGACTTCATTGGGCTAAAGGCATTTGAATCATTCATGCTACTGTGCAGCTGACGCCAGCGTTGGGGCTATTTTCGGCTTAGGGAATACTGACAGCATGGTTGGTGAATGATGAATTATTTGTCAAAGGCTCCATAGGCCAAGTAAGTGTGTTCCCTTCTTGGGCTTTGAAGAAAATAGAGTGCTTTGTTTATACGCCTGGTTGTTTTTCTGAGGCACTGCACATTTTAGGTTGTTAAATCATATGCTGAAGTTGAAAGGAGATCAGCAGCACGTTGCAGGACATAGAGTGCTCTCTGCTGGGCACTTAACGGCAATGCAAAAAGTGGGGTAATCCTCCAGGAATACACAAGGGAAAGGCTACAGAGACAAGTGAAAACATCTCTGGCAGTTGATTCGGTGGTAAAAATCCCCTATTATCAGCCTGCTAATCGATCACGCTACTTAAGACCCTCTCATTTTCATCCAGCACAACTGCAGACACCATTACAGTCCATAATGAACATAAAATTCACTGATAATCAAATCCAAAGACAGTACAACAAGACCACTCTATATGAGCTTCCTTTTCCCAGCTTCTGCGGGTTTTGCTCAGATTTGGACCTGTCTGTCTCAGGAGCATCCTGACTGTGAAAAGGTTCCTGCTGGACCTGCAAGCAGAGCTGACAGACAATAGGGACTGCCATCCCAAACCATCTTTGAAGTTGGTTACGGAAAACCTGGAGACAAACATTATAGAAAAATCAGAGTACTTTGGTGATACACCACCCAGAAAGTTTTATAGTAAGGCTTCCAGAATACCTGACAGATAGCCACTCATTCGAGTCTAAACACACTGACAGGGAAATATTCTTATTTTCATTTCACGGTAGCTAAGGAAAAAGATGGACCAAGGCAGAGGGAGATTATGGAGCTTGTCCAAAATAATATGACAACACTTGAAGTCAGGATCAAATAAGGGAAACAAGAGGGCATATTGCTTGGGTTCTGGAGAATGTATATACAGAACAGATGGGGTTATTTAGAAAGACATACTGACCTCTACACTGTTTAAGTTAACAGGAAAAGCTGAAAAATGCAATAAATTAAAAAACTAAAGCTTACTTGGTGGAAGAGGCTCATCGATAGTTGGGTAGTGATGATGGTCAGGCCTCAGAGAAGGAAGCTGGCTGACTGGCTGAGAATTATGGAGTAAAGGACAATCACCTATGGACAAGATATTCAAGACATTGACAGTCATTCACTGTTTTCACAATGTGGTTCAAAAAATGTGCTACTGTAAAACAAGTGATTATTTTTTAAATAGGTTAGCCTGGTGTACTAGCAGCTCTGGTTATTCCTATTTTCAGGCACTATTTTAATAACAACTCATATGCCAAAGAATTATTAAAATAATGCAGTCAAGGCTCTGATCTCAGGTTTGAGTCAATGCTAAACTACTGGGGGCCAGATTCTGGACTCATAGACACACAAGTGTAAGCGAGAGAAGAATCAGGCTTGATCTCTGAGAAATATTGTGCATGTACAACCAAACTCAAGCTTCTGCAGAAATTGGCAGGAACATGCAAAATCCTGGTTCCAACTTTTAATTCATCCCATCAGTGGAATACAAGGCTAAAAGCTGCCTTGGATCTTTCTCTGCTTTTCCATAAGATCAATGGCTGTGTAAGTGGACTGGAATGGCAGGATTTTGCAGTTCCCACAAAACAGAAGATCATCCCCTTCTATAGGTATTTTTCAAAATTCAAAGAGTCTATCTTGGGTGGAAGGAGGGAGAATGAGAGAAGGACCAGAAACAGGTGGGAGACAGGTGGTAGAAGAGGAGGACAAAAGATAGTGAGACATAGTCAGGATCCGAGATAAAGAAGGAAGACCTGAGATACAGAAGAGGGGAAGAAGAAGAAGAGAGAGAGACATACAGCAGACAGTGCAGAGGAAGTTTTTAAACATTAACATTGTATATATGTCTACATATCCAAATACGAAATAAATGAAACCCTAAGCAAATGTCCAAACTCATGTTCTGTTGAAAGGAACAAGTACCTTAAGATCCAGTCAGTGTTTATAGAATCCTTCAAGAAACTAAGAAGTTATAGTAGGGATGAAAAAAAATTCCTGATCTTAGACTTAACTGTGAGAATAAGGAACCCGCACATTAAAACTTCCCAGGTTCCAGAATTAAGATTCCTTCTTGGTCTGTCCTTTTAAATCTTAGAAACCAGGACTATTTATCCTACTAAGGGACACATTTTCATATTGTGCGGTTAACAGTTTTCCACTATAACCTCCAGCTCCAGGTGGACCTGTTGATACAGATACAATCTGAATTGCGTAAACATAACATTTACATGCATCAGAAAGATGCAGCTGAGGGAAAAAATATATTTAGCATTTCCAATATCACCAGAACCATTTGGCTAAGCCAAACTCACTGTGTGCTGGCTGGTTTAGCTGTCTTTAATGTCAGAATCTTAATGGCCTAAGAATGAACATTTTGCAAAAAACCCAAACACATAGCTATCAAATGTAAAAAAAAATTTACCAAAAAATATGTTTTTTCTTTAACAACCAACAGCTAGAAGGCAGAAGCCAATTTTGTATAAAACCAAAAAAAAAATCTCGCACCATCCAGAAGTGAGAAAAATTGCTTAGACAAAAACACTCCCTCTTCTAGGTGCTCTGATGATACCGTATGGCCTGTGAAATGTCTTCATTAAACCACTTGTGTATAGGCGTATCTCACAGTTGCATCTGCTGCATGTTTTGAACAGACAGCAGAGTTATGTAAGTTATTACTCAGTGCTAAAATTCCATCTCTCACAGTCTGAAAAACTGTGCTGTTACTACAGGTGTTGTAGCACCAACTACCAAATCATCCATCTATGTTTCTTTACTTACCTCACCATAATTGACTCTCCCCTAGTCAAGATAGTTACGCCAAGCCAGCAGAAGCATGGTAGTGTCAGTCACCTGGAGTGGACGGAGGTGACCACATCTACTGTATTTGTAACAGCTGCCAGGTCATGAAGCAATGTGTACGTTTACTGGAGCACCCCCGGTGATATCAAAAGAGTGCTAAGAGCCGGGCTGCCCTTCAGACATACTCTCTCTCAGCTAATCAAAGCAAAGCCACCGTGAACACTGCAGCGCCCTTTATACATGCTTAAGGGGCACAATCTTGGAGCTGTACTGAACCCACATGCAGAAGACACCCTCTCCCCCCACATGTCCTCTCAGAAGTACACACGGTCCAAAATGGCCATCAAATCTGTAAGCATGGTCTCACACACATACACACGCTCGTGCCCCCATAAGTATACTTGCACATAAATGCTGTCCACACACAAAGACCCTCACCTGCAAGGAAGGAAACTGGGTTTCTATACCTCTGTGTACTTCTGAGAATTTAATTTTTTGGGCTAGATTCTGCTTTGCAGAACAAATAATTGCCTATGCCCAGCTGTCTACAAAGTCTTTACACAGTCCAGCATGTAAGGTCAGCCTTTCATCTTTCTTTCTGCTGGCATAGAGTCTGTGAAAGTGGAAGGTGGGGGGTAAATAAACTGGGAATGGAGAAGGAACTGGTAGAAGGATGCTTTAGTTGGGGTTTCCCAGCGATCCCCAAATACGTTATCCTTCTAGTGCCATTTTGATTTGGTGTCACTTACAGGGGGAGACAGACGACTCAGGATTTGGGAATGCAAAGACTACCTCTTGACCTTGCTGCATACTCCTTAGCTGCTGCTGAGGCCTTTAGTTCTTCAGCTGGAGAAAAACTATACACTAGCTGAAGAAAAGATGAGTGATCAAACCCACCCTTCATGTAACTCCATACAACATAAAATGAGTTACCAACGGGAGGAATTTAATGTAGTGGTTTGGAGGGATTGGGGAAAACAGTACCTAAATTACAAAACCCAAAAAATTATTTTCTTATTTTATCTCTAGAGAAGGATATGGAGATGAGAATTTTGTTCAATATCATTCTAGTTTCAAAGTATCTAAGAAAAAAAGTAAATCTCTGTTGAGTTGCTCTATGGTCTGTGAAATCTGAGGTAGATCTGTTTGATACTTGGGGAACTGGAACAAATGGGGCTAGAAAACTGGGTTTGTAAGAGACAAATATTTGCATTTCTCCATGCTTATGACTGTGCATGGCTACCAATCATATACAGAAGCTGGCCCAGATCTTTAGCTGGTGTAAATCAGCATATCTGCCCTTCGACAAGCACAAGCTGGTCTTCTCACTGACTATCAGAGACATGGCAGCACATCAGATATGTGAAATGGAACAATCCCAGGAAATAAGGAATGAGTTGGTGGATGTGATAATGCTGATCTGCCACATAACTACAGCAGCTAATCTTGATTTTATAATGATGCATGTATATCTACAGGAATCCATATATACAGGTCCCCAACTGATTTATTTGGTTTTGCTGGGATTTTTAAGGACAGGCTCAATTATCCAACCCTCCCTGATATCTGGCCCAGCTCACAGCCCCCAGATTTGTAGGAAATAAACCGTCAGCTATCTGAAACCTCAATTATCTGATGCCTTCTGACATCCAGATAATCGGGGTTGCTCAGCGCATCGATTCTCAGGATCTAACCTTCTCTTCTGCTGCTTGGACCTGCTATTGGGGTGTCTAGACTCTCTGTGGCTCTTTGTGGATTCCCACCATGAGCTACTAGTTCATCTGGCCACTGGGAGGAGCCATCCACTTGCTCCCTGTCCAGCTCAGGGCTCTGTACTGAATCTGGCACTGACTCAAAAGCACTGTTCTCCTCCTCATCATCATCCTGTGAGGAAAAGACTGTGCTCTCAGAAATCTTTGCACTGTCGACGGAGGAGAAGCGGGTATGGCTGGAGAAGCGATTGTTACTGTCATAACAGGAGGTGCTGTAGCAAGAAGTGCTGTAGCAGGAGGTACTGTAGCAAGAAGTGCTGTAGCAGGAGGGGCTGTAGCAAGAAGTGTCGCACGCCTCGCATTCGTTGTCACCATTGGGCCTGGAGCTCGACTCGCTCTCGCTTCCTGTCCTGGGGTGTTCCCCGTCCAACGGCCCATCATTCAAGTCAGAGAGCTGTTCATCCAAGGCACCAGGAGGCACCGTACTCTGGCTGAAGTTCTCTTCAGCCTCATTTTCCAGAGGAGGCTCTGCTGCCACTGTCTCACTCTCACTGACCACCTCCTTCTCCAACGCCTCCTTGACTGTAGACTCCTCATCATTCTCCCCACCGTTGCCACCATCTTGCTCTTCTTCCCCATCGCTGCTCATCTGTGCCGAGGGCAGGCTGTGCAGCAGGTTGTGGATCCGTATGTAGTGTGTGCGAGGGGTCTCTGGCTCACCGCAAGCTGAAGCTATGACTGTCTCAAGTTCAGACACAGGCAGGGAGCACGGCCTGTTTTTCCTCTTTGCTGTGGTCCTCAGTTGTAGCTTGTTGTCTTCCTTCTCCTGGGCTGAAGCCCCTTCTTCTTCCTGACTCTTCTCTAGGTCCTTGCCAGCATGCACATCTGCACTCACCTCATCAATATCTAATGTTTCTATGCTGGTCAAGACTCCACCATCTCCCTGAGTACCAGAATTGACTTTGTTATTTTCCCTAACTTCAGTCTCAGGAGGAGACATGCAAGCCAGCAGAGCCAGCTGCTCCGTGAGGTCCGTAGCACTCAAAGAAGGCAGCACTTCTCCTGGGATGGATTCCAAGGGCTCAGGAACTGGCACCGCATCAACCTCCCCATCTCCTGCTAGCTCTTCATTTAAGCTGTTCTGGTTGACTTTCCCAGGTGGTTTGACAGCCCCTGGGCTATCGACACTGTTCACACTGTATCCATTTAGCTGTTCTGGAGCTGTACTTTCTGAGGTCACTGTGTTGATGCATGGAGGCTCACCGAGGCTTTCCTCTGGGGGGTTGTTCACAGGGCTTTCCTGGAGGTCAGCTGGCTCAGGATCTGCACTAATGGAGACCTCTTCATCATCTGTATGAGACAGGAAAAGAAATTATTTACTCCTTTAACAAGAAGTGTTGACTGAACCAGAAGCTTGGCTGTGGGGACACAGGCATCCACAGCAATCTGAGAAAATTAAAAGCATAAATTACAGTGTGAAATGAGTGGGCAACTGAGCAACTATCAAGAAATGCTGACTTTTTTTTTGCTAGGCAGTCTTTGTACAGTGGATTTAACAATCATGGGACTTGTTCATGGTGGTAATCTGTATGCAGCACCCTGCCTCCTTGCAACATAACCTGAAGGTAACATCTTCTTGAAATGCCTCTTTGAGCCAAACTGGCATTGGAGGGAGTACCATGGGAATGACAAGGAAGTCTTCCCTGAGGTTTTAATGATATTTTTCTTGTCATGCCGAAGCTGACAGGACTCCACAACAGAGAACTTAAAAAATTGGTTTTCACATGCCTGAAAGGTGGAAACTTTCCCCAAAACATCCTTGGATGTGATCCTCATCTGTACCATCTCCTCCCAGATGCCAGACAACCTGGCTCTTTCATGCCATCCAAATAGTCAAAAGACAGAAGTCAGGGTTTTCCAGCAAGAGGCAGGTCATAATTTCCAACCACTAATGCAGCTGCTGTTGGCTAGTGTCCTGGTTTCAGCTGGGATAGAGTTAACTGTCTTCCTAGTAGCTGGTACAGTGCAGAGTTTTACTTCTTTTCCCGATTTTCTCCCCCATCCCACTGGATGGGGGGGAGTGAGTGAGCGGCTGCGTGGTGCTTAGTTGCTGGCTGGGGTTAAACCACGACAGCTAGATAAAGTGTACCTGAGAGGGCACTACCATAGAGAGGCAAAGAGTTCCCGAGCAACGCTACTGAGACTTTGACATGAAAACCAAGGTTCAAACTTACACCATCATGACAGTGACTTCCTAATAACTACAACAGAATGTGAACTAAAACCATACCAAAAGGGAGGGAAGGAGGAGAACAGTGAATTATTTTTTGTTTTACTTTTTTCATTAAAAATAATCAAAATGAGAAAGTTTCTAATATCTACTATTACAGTCTCCATTTTTACTTATGAAGTGCTCAGAGGTAGATGACTCTAGAAATAACAGCCCATCTAGCACTTCCCCAGGACAGGTGATAGAGAAGCAGATGAGTCTTTAGTTTGCCACCCTCTTCTCTCCCAGTGATGTGGCAGAGTATTTGAAGCAGCCAAGAACAGGGGGATATGAGACACCAGTAGCTCTAAGCTAAGGGGAAACAGGGAAGAAGTTGTGACTCACGATGCATCCTGTGACAGGGGACTTTATGCACTTTCCTCTGCTCATGACTGTAACCTAAAGTCCCAGAGCAGCCAGGAATGATTTCAGATTTCTGAAGAGAAAGAATGCAAAGCAAAAAAAAAAAAAAAAAATAAAAAAAAAAAATTTCTAGATAAATGATGGGTTAAGACTGAAAATTACCTGGATGGATGGAAGAAGTTATCTCAAATCGGAACTGCAGCTGGCCACTGACATGATCTGTAGGAAGCCTGCGACCCAGAGTGTAGCTTACAACCCTGTCCCTGAAAGAAAACAAATATCGTCACAATAGACTATAACCTACCCAATGTCTACTGTGCATAGACAAAGCAGCTGTGTCCTACAAAAATACATAATGGTTTTCAAAGGCTATTCAACCCAGCCATGAGGGCGTGTTGACTTGCATACGAGAGAACGAATGGCAGAGAAGGAGAGGACAATGTCTTCAATTACAATGGAACAGCTGAGTCAGTGAATAAGACAGGCTTCTGGGATACACAAGCACATATGTATATATATAAAGAGAAAACGGTGGGAATGGAACTTCTGCAGTATGGGTATGAAAATATCAATATGGGAAGCAAACAACTCCCACTTCAGCTATTGTAACAAGACTTCACTTCCCTGCTGATCTGACCGTATCTACGCTTCTGTAGAACCTCGCATTTCTGTATTTCCTTCCCTTCACCATCTGCATAAAATTCAGCTTTCCTGTCCTTTCTTTCAAAATCCTGTAAAGGCCAGTCCCCACTTACCACCTTCTCTTTTCAAACTGGCTGAATGACTGCTCTTCATCTCTTTCCACCCCTCTTACCTCTATGAAGCTGAAATACCAGGAGAACACCTTCCTGACAAGGTTGATCAATGACTCCATTCTGTCCTTGTGCAGGTCCCTCCCTTTGCCACACTTCATCCACCCCTCAGAACAGAATGAAACTACAGAAGAGATTAACTTCCCAGCTGCCCAGAATGAGGCTGAATCAATGTTTGCAAAGCATTCTTTGAGTGTAAAGGGTTCACTAAATAGTAATATTTATACATCTTTTGAAGAAACATAGTTCACTTCCAGTTGGGCCCAATATATTTGCTAGGATAATTTCACATGCATCAGAAACTCATATAAATGAGACGATCTCAAGATTTGTGTATAATCTTTCTGAACTTGTGTGTATACTTCTCATTCAGCTTGCCTGAGATTTAAAAGCCACTACAGTATTAAAACTAAGCCAGATCTAGGTGCAGGTTGGAGGCACTGCTCTTGGCAAAGTATATCCTTAGATAGACAGTGTTTACAATAAGGAAGTAAAATAGGAAGATATAATCAGAAGATGATGAGAAATCTTCTCATACAGAGGGAAGCCAATGATATCAGTTAGAGGGCTCTACCTTCCCCAAGCTGTTCTTTTCCATCTGGTTGCTAAAAAGCTACTCTATCTTCCCTTCTTGTGAAACAGGGAGGTAGCTTAGTCCCTTCTGGTAGATTCAGCTGTCAGTATCACAGCCAGTTTCTGAAACAGCTGTTCAAAACCACTTCCAACAAGCTCAGCTTCCTGCTGTTTTGCTGAATTGAGATCCAATTTTCAGAAATGCCTTCTTGGAAACTGCATTGCATGTGCTCTCCTAAGGAGATGACGCTTTCTCTCCCTGCTCCTCAAGGTCTGAGCCTTACAAGTTTAGAGCCAACTTTTTGGCTTTGTCTGAATATTATCCATCTTCCTCAAATTGGTTTGTGTTACTTTGGCAGCATACATCTTCCCAGAACTTTCATGCAAAGGGGAAGCAGGGCAGGACTGGTAAGCTCAAGTGAACTGGTTATTCCTTGTCAGCAGGGTAGGGTCAGAAAGATTTAGTTACAAAATGCCACATTTTTTTAATAATATTTTCACTGTCTAGAAATTAAAGGGAGGAGGAACAGATCTGGCATGATTTTAGCCCATAGGTAGTTCCCTGAAACATGAAAACAGCCTGTTGATAACATTAAAAGAATATTCAAATTGAAAATATTGCACTCTCCAGATTCACAGCCATGATACACAAAACAGTTTTCTTTCCTAAATGCCAGCTCTCACTTTTCAAAATGCAATGGATAGGGTTATAGAGGGAATTCTTTGTCTGGCCTGTAGTCCTATAAATTCTAATTAAGACCAACATCATTCATCAGACAACTGTCAGTTTAATAACTCTCCCTAAACATCATTATATCACTATAATGATATATCACCAGGGACTTCAAAACAGCAACACACTTTTTAAACAACAGAAAGTAGCATAAACAGCAAATTTACCCTATGGCATGTCTTTCCAAGAGGCGTTGAACCGGCATAGAGAGTTTTCCCAGGAAACGCTTGATGATTGGTCGGCTCTTTGCAAATTTGTCTTTAACTTCTATTTCCAGGACATCCGTGGGCAGGGAAACAAAGCTGAATTGCTGCAATAATGCAAGAGAACAGAACATGAAGCTGGTAGCTGGGCCACAACATCACACAGTTGCTAGTGGCTTATCAGCCCGTGTAAGCCTCTGGCTCTTTCACAGGACAGAAACAGTCCTTGGACCCCAAGGCATAGGCCTGCAAAATAAAAAGAGCTTGGCCTCAAAGCAGGCAGGTGAAAGCACCCTATAGTGACTGCGTAATGCTGCAGAATCAGGCTTGGGGAATGTGCAAATTTCATTTATTCGTGTCATGGTAGCATCCAAACACTCTAAACAAGGCTTGCCAATGGTAAAGGACTGGACACCTACAGAAATCTAATGAACTCTACCCAGCAATGATCATTGATCTAAATGTAATTGCAGAGATTATGGTGGTTTTTTTCCTTTTTTTCCCTGCACAAATTCTAAAAACTTTAAATAGCTGCATGTAAGTACAACTGAACTGGCAGCCTGAAGAGATGTTTAGTCAGCATTTCCCTCCAAGTCAAATTAGTCCTCTTTACATTTGACTGGCTATTTGTGGTACTTCAGCTGTGAGGCGCACCTCAGCAATTGAGAAGTGAGGATCTAGTGAGGTGAAGGACATATGATCACAGTTTTCAGATACGTCTTGAAATCTCTCCCTGGCTTGCTCATCCCTGCCCCAATTCAAAAAGGAAAAACTCTGAAAATACTGTTTATCGGATCAATCTCCTAACCTGGTTCACAGCACGGTCCCACAGAGCACTAAACCAGAAGGTAAGCCACGGCACAGGCTGCCGGAACAAACGATACTGGGGAAGACAGGAATGGCACCATCTAAAACTGTTGTCACCAAGTGCTTTGAAATACGTGGCCACCATCTCAGCTGACCTGGTTTTAAGAACATCTGTTTTTATTTGTAAGTAATGTTTCAATAAGCTTTTAGAGACTGTGTGCATGCAAACCTGAGGTAGTAACAAGGAGGGTGATATTTTAGGTTGTAGGAGCAAGGAAGTCCGTGTGTACAGCTTCCAAGTGTGGGAGCATTAGGGCACCTGGAGATGTCGGGATCTCCCCACAGGGAAAGCAAAGCTCTATTTAGAAATAATAGTGAAAAGCAAATATATCAGATAACATGGCCTTGCTTGCTCCTAGACTGGCTAAATTCAGTACAGACTTGGAGCTGGTAACACAGGTCACTGAATCATTTTTCCAAAGAGATCTGCTACTATTAGAATATCATCAGTCAAAAAACAGTACATCTCTGCTGTGGTGCACAGTAGTAGGGAAACTGTAAGACTGCTGTTCACCTAACTGAAAGGTCAGTATTGCACCAGAAGACAACTTCGGTAGTAAGTGAATATTAAGATAGATGAAAGGATTTTCTAGCTTTCCCACTGCCAAAAACAACCTTCACAACAGAATCATGCTCTGGGTTATCAAGGCCTGGAGTTAAGCCCTAAATTGCTTGCTCTATTGAATCATGATCTAATTTTCAGAAAGGCTTGGTTTGAACAGCTGCAAGTGAAACCAATATGAGTGGGATATTCTGTTAATCAAGCCCTGCTAAAATACAAATAATCAGAGAAATACAACTGAAATAACAGCTAAAGGGTTATTTTCTTTTACATCTTTGCAACAGGTTACCAAAGAAGATAAACTCAACAAAGGGGAGAACATTAATTACCCATGTATATTGAAAGGTGCCTTATAAAAATAAGTTGTATTACCATTACTGTTTCTCCTGCTAAAAACCTGGGGTAACTGCCACTTCATGACACTTACAAGGAAAGCAGAAGGGAATTAACTTTTAACTGAATAAGGTTATTGTAACATACAGCAATTTGCCATTTAATAAATTCTCCATTATTGTGCTGTTGACACCTACATTGTAAAAAAGTCTCTGCGGGGTAGAGCATGAACACACACACAGAGGTAAAGACTGAACTGTTCATAAGTGGAAAGTAAAAAGTAGGTTAATGATCTGCACCTTCCTACCTTATTAATATTTTGTCTTGTGATACAACTCTGAAGCAAATCAGAATCTGCATGGGTATTCGTTTCCATAATATCAGGTGGAACGAAGCCTGACAGTTCCTTCCTTGCACAAGAAACACATTGACGTTTTCCAGAGTAATTACCAGCACCTGAGCTGAGAGTATGGATGCATGGAGCAAGGTGTGTTGGAATCAACCAAAGGAAATGTCCTTTTTTCCTGGACCAGCTGTGCCTCTCAGATATACAAAGGCTGGGATATTCCATAGAATTTGTAAAATCAAATTGTGTTCTGATTTCATCACCTGCTAACCATGTTGCATTTGGGGATACATAAGACTGCCCTGTGACCAGCCCCTGGTCCATGACCACAGTTCCCAAATACTTCTAGGAGAACGCTCTGATGCATAAAACCAGCAGCATCTTGGAAACACAGTTAAGCCTTTAAGACCAGAAGCGTCCTGTGCCAGAGCTCAAAGGTTTTGCCATTTGGAAACAACTGCAGTTTGAGATCAACAGTTAACTCTGTGAAATGGGTTTGGAGACAGCTTGTAAAATAGTGATAATTTTATATAATTCAGTTTTCCGATATCTAAGCACTTGCTCCTGCTGTTGCTGTCATCTAGTTTAATCCTTGATGGGCAAGATTTTTCTAAGGCAATCCCTGACTGCGGATGCCTCAGGCTCAGGCCACCCACACTGGAAACCCCAAAGGAATCCTTGTTTGCAGAACACACGGGCCTCTGGCCCTTTGAAAAATAGATCCCAGAGAAACACCTAGGTTTGAGAACTCAAAAACTTATAAATGCGTTTTCACTTTTGAAAACATGTAGGTTCTTGTGATATTGAAAGATGGGACTGTCGTCTTTGGATGTGGAAGCACATCACCATCAAATCCTAGTTTCCCTCTCTTCCTTCACCTTGTTTTCTGATAAGTGTCAGCCTCTGTATCTTAGCTGCAAAACGTTGGCTGCATTTACACTGTTCAAAGCCTTGGCCTTTACTATCCTATCTATTTGGAAGAGAAAGGACCCTGTGTTTCATGGTCTTCTCCAATATAACTAAGATAACACAGTAGTAATAGATTACTGCTGGAATAAATTACATTCTTTCCTTGCCTAATATGTGCTAATTGTCACACAGCAATGGTCAGTTTGTGAAAATAAAAGCGCAAGCTTCATATCTAAGTTAAAAAAAAAAAAAGACAAAAAGACACCGATTATAAATTCTGCAGTACCCCTGGGTTCACACTGAGTGATGTTGTCATTAATAATTCATCCCAAGGAGGGGCAAGAAAAGGAGGCTATAAGATCACAACAGAGAGAAAAATTGACTCTTTTCAGGATGAGGAAAATCTGATGTGGCTTCTTACACATGCCCACAAACTACACCACTGATAACCAAAAGTGCTATATTTTAAGAATAAGTCTGCTGCCATTTTTTGATGTTACTATTACAATTTTTACTGTAAGCCTTCTGTTATTTGGAACTTTTCTTATTATCACAACTCTTAGTGTTACAGAACTAACTCAGAAATTAAGCTTTCACGTTAAAAAGAAGTATAATGTTCATGGTTGCAGAGAAAAAAAAGAATACAAAAACTTTAGTACAATGAGCCCAAATATATTATTCTAAAAAGACTTCTGATTTTCCTGACAGTCACTCCTTGAAGCCAGATTCTTTCATGTTTTGCAGCTGGCATTGGCTAACGTGCATTTTCTTTCACAATCTAAGACAGCAATCTTTAGGCTCTATATTTTCATTGGGGCCACAGCTCATTTTGTGGGCTTGTTCATTGGTTGGGGGTTTTTTCCACAAAAATTTAAGTTCCTTGAATCACAGTCATTAGTGCAAACTCTGCAAGACTGGTCAAGAACTTCATGGAACCTGGTGGAATCCAAAGCACTAAACTAAAGTTTACACTGAGACTAACTGTAGAAGGGTGTACTGTAGTTTACATAAATGGGCTTTTTTCACAAAGACCAAAGTGAAAATATAATTTCGGGCAATTTTAACTTCTGTTGTTCTGACTTAACTTGTTCAAAAGCTTTAGCCTCTCCAGCTGTCCAGAGTTCCACCAAACTTGACAATGGCTGCATGGATGTGGTTTGTGACTTCGTCTGAGGCTTTCTTTGTACTTGAATACAAAAACTCTAGAAGGAAATCCTGTATTTCAACACAGGTGCGAAGTCATCTACCAAAACTGCTATAGTTTCAAGGCTAAAGCCCCACCCAAAGAAAAGACTTTTTCTAATGACTGATTATGTATTGATTTGGATAACGGCAGAAAACAGGGCACCTGGGAAGAACAATCCACAAAAATTTTAAGTGATAGCTAGAACTTGCTGCTTTTACTTGATCCCTAACCAAAATTCAAGTAAAATGCATTATATACAATGTGGAGGAAAAAAAAGTCCTACAAAATATCACTAGACCCAAAATGTATATATCATCTACTGCAGTCAGTGGATGAATGGATAACAAACAAGAAGTTAAATCTCTGTTCTCTGATTAGCCCAAACCAGTAATTACCTACAATGTTGCATTAGTCACAGTGCATTACCCTGCATATCACATCAACTATTGCTTGGTACAAAATGACTCGTAGAACTTCAGATGATAGATGACACAGCACACTCCACAGAGGAGATGGCAGATTGCCTCAACAAAACTGCCAAAAAACTACCATTAGGAACAACCTGTTTCTCACAGGGTGCCTGGCCCTAGGAACAGTCTTAGACCCCATCTTGTCCACGTAGCGTATCAGCTGTCCCATTGTTGGATCCTTACTGGCTAGGGATGAGAGGGCTCCTCTTTATAGGTTACATGTAGATGAGTGGAGATCATGGACACCCTCACAGTGAGGAGCACCACTGGAAGGATGAGGTGGTCAACCAGCTGCCCCTGTGTCTGGACTGGAAGAACCCCAGATTGAAAAACCCCCAGAGTTAGGAGCTTTGGAAGAGACTGCAGGGAAGCTCTGAGTGCTGAGCTCCAGAGGGGGTGACCTTTTTATTTTCCTCTAGAAATGTATTAGGACTGTTACAAGAAATGGTTATCTGTCAGGTCTATTACTGAAAGGAAGCTACGTGCAGAAAGTCTGAACACAAGGAATGATTGAAGATCCCTGGCATACTGGGGAAAAATAGCACATCATGAGCAGTAGTAAGGAGGCCTTGTGGAGACTGGTATTTCCTGGTCCCTGGAATACATTGGCCATGTCTGCATTAGGAAGACATGTGGTACAATGTGAGTGGATCTGGGGACCAAAGCAGCTGTGCACCTCATTACCCCATCCAGACATGTTGCAAGGGTTTTACCATGAAGTAACTCCAGGTTGGTGCCCTGGATTGAACTCCCATTATCATGGGAAAAGTGTTAGGTGGACTTGTGAAACACATCTCTTGCCTTACTTTCTGCTGAGAGCAGTTCAGTTCATGCACTTTAAGACTGCCAAGTGGTGTCTTTAGTGGGGGGATGAGGAGATTTGCTTTTAAACTGTTCTCTTGAATGGAATGAAAATACTATTGTAGATGGACCCATCGAATTGTTATGAATCACGATCTACAGAACAAGTTAGTATTTGTATTATTTTCCCACTGCCTTACTCAATTATTTCCTTTTTAGGGTATTCTTGCATCCCTCTGGAATTATGATGGCTAGGAGGAAACAGACTTGCTCTAGAAGCAAAGCCATTGTGTCTCTCTACTTTCCCCACTTCTTTAGCCATTTGTCAATGCCTGTCCCACTTGTTAGAGTGGCAGAAGGTCCAATGGTTGCTTTGTTCCTACACATTTAATGAAAAGAGACAGCAGGATAGGAGAGAGAGACCCTATTAATTCCTCACTACGAGAAAAGTTGCATCATTATAGAACATCTTATTAGACACTGGAGAAACTGTACCAGGCACAGCCTTAAAATGCCCCAGCCAAAGGAAAAGCTTTAGTTGTTATTTTCTCAGGCACCAAAAATCAACATGCCGTAATTAATTATTTCCATAGAAATATAGAGAAGGGAGGGAGAGGGAAGAGCAAAAGTGACATGATGGAGAGAACCACAGCAACATATTAAGTCTTCCTGGGCTAAGCAGCGTATCATCAGTTTTGGCTCTGGTCAGTAGTAAGTCATTAGGATTCTCCTCTCATTTACACAGATTTTACACAGCCACCTCCTGCAGATTCACTCTCACAAAGACACAAATCAGAATCAAAGCTACCAAGAATAAGCTGATACATTCATACTCTCACACCATCTCAATGACCTAAATGTAAATCTCATTTTACATTATTGCTGTCATCTTCAAGCAAGATCTGAAAACACTGTAGTAAACACCACTGAAGGAGTTTCAGACAGTAATCTACTTTTCAATGCCTATTTGCTTCCAGACCCAACAATGGTTTTACAGACACAGATGATTAATTTTCTTAACGTGAACAGATCTTGTGAGGGTTTAATGCATGACTTATGTATGGTAAAGAATGAAGGCACATGCTAATGCTGACCTGGTAGAATACATCTGCACCCATTTATAAGACAACAGTATCATTTCCAGAACTTGAGAATAGTTTTCATAGAAAGCCAACTAATGGTGATTATTAATTCCCATGTTTTATTTTTACCTATATTATTTGCATCCCTGAATATGGATAGATCACAGTGATCAGCTCTCAATAACACTATCAAAGAAGCTGTTGAAATGGAGTATGTCCATTAGCACCAATTAGACAAGTTAAGTGCAAGTCAAGTTCTTCAAAAACAGTCAGTATAATAACTGGTGAAAGGTAGATAAATTAATACATTGGTGACAGGAAGAATTAGGCTCTTGAACTGGAGTTGAATAAGCAATAGAATTAAAAAGAAAATTTATTTGCAATATCCATCATGCCACAGGGACAATACAAGCAGACGTAAATCTTAAAAGGCTGTAAATTACATTTGATGGATGAAGACAGATTTAGTCTTTCAGCTGAATATTTCGTTAGTGGGTTTTTTAGTTTCAAATACTTCAGTGAAATAATTACACTCTTAATGCACTCGCCACTCTCCATCTGTATTACTTTGCTCCCCATTCAAACACCTCCTCTACATATCATCTACGTGTCCCATACAACACTATTCATACGAACAATGGGATACGCTCATGGGGAATTCCAGTTTCTTAAACTTACTACAGTACCCCTCAATGGTAATACAAAATATTGCAGAGTCAGTAGTGTCAAGCACAGAGTTCCACTGCTGCCAAAGACTGGGACATGCCTACACGTACTCTGAGAGAGTCCTAGAATTCAGCAGTGACTGCAGGGTGCCAGATCCAATGTGGTACCTTATTCTGGCATGACACAATGGGTTTTCTTCCTACAGTAAAAGGGGTGCACATAAATAGGTGTTGCTGTTCTAAAGTCTGATTCAATCCTTTCTACTGAACTCCTTCAAACTGGGGTAGGGCCTGCAACAAATTGGCTTCCTAGATTTCTCCCTCAGATTCACTACCGCTCTGTATAGGAAACAAGGAATAAAAGAAGTCCTTCTTGTCTATTTCATGTATTCCACAACATTCAGAGTTACTAGTTAATAGGCTCATCATGAATTCTCTCTGATGGCTCAGATAGTTTTACAAGATGTCTTTTACTTTATTAATGGCAAATTTCAGCCCAAAGACATTAGAAATTTAAAAGAACTTCTGGATAAATCAAGTGCAAACACTGCTTAAAGAGCTGGAGTTTTTCTTCATCTCTCACACATTGTCTATGAATTTATTAGCACAACTGTCGTGGTTTAACCCCAGCCAGGAACTAAGCACCACAGAGCCGCTCACTCACTTCCCCCGCCCTCCCCACCCCCCCGCAGTGGGATGGGGGAGACAATCAGAAAAAAAGTAAAACTCGTGGGCTGAGATAAAGGCAGTTTAGTAGGACAGAAAGGAAGAAAATTATAATAATAAAAAAGAATTGGAATATACATAACAGGTGATGCACAATGCAACTGCTCACCACTTGCCAAATGATGCCCAGTTAGTTCCTGAGCAGTGATCCACCCCCCGGGTCAAATCTCCCCAGTTTATATACTGGGCATGATGTCATATGGTATGGAATATTCCTTTGGCCATTTTGGGTCAGCTGTCCTGGCCATGTCCCCTCCCAACTTCTTGTGTCCCTCCAGCCTTCTTGCTGGCTGGGCATGAGAAGCTGAAAAATCCTTGACTTAGTCTAAACGCTACTTAGCAACAACTGAAAATTTCAGTGTGTTATCAACATTATTATCATACTAAATCCAAAATAACACTATAGCAGCTACTAGAAAGAATATTAACTCTATCCCAGCCAAAACCAGGACAACAGCATAGACTGAAACTCTGTGAGGACTCTCATGAGCACTAATATACAAGATCAGCAAGACTGATAGTCTTCTAGATGCAGAAATTGCAATTAAAATGCATTTCTAGAAGAACAATGTATTAAAAAAAAAAAATCTAGACAGTTTTTTCACGCCCATTCCTGAAGATAGTGAAGGTGTCTCAGGCTTTCACACTGCAATCATGACCAGATATTCAGAAAATTGTAGCTGTAAAATCACAGCTTTTCTGTGTAGTCAAACTATATTTTATACTTTACCTGGCCATGTGTGCAGAAATGCTATACAGTGAAGCTACCACCCACAAGGCTTTACTCAGTCCCCATGACATCTTTGGCAAAACTCATACTGAATTCGGGATCTGGATTTCACTGCACCTATACTGGATTTACGCTTAGGTGTAAAGGCCTCCAAGTTTCTGCAGCAGATTCTTTTGTATTTGCCAGTAGTAGGGGGGAAAAAAGGGGTTATCTAAGTTAAACAATAAATAAGTAGATCAGTCAGTGTGATGTTCCTATTGCTTTTTTTCATTTTGGACTTCTGGTGAAATCATGCAATGATTCTGTGAGGCCATAGTAGTACTGTCGGCATCTAGTGCTCTGAATATTAGATCAAATATAACCTGCTTTAGTTTAAATTCATACTGTTAATTCAAATATATTAAAGCATCTTTAATGGTTTAACTTTGTTCTGGAAAGATTCACCTTTGATCAAGTATCCCTTGCTTGTATCACTCTAGGTTTGTGCTATATCAGGTAGCACCCATCATACCAACCAACATAAAGCCTCGGAAGAAATAGAGAGCTAACATAAACCCCACATGGCACAATCTGGCTACTTTGACAAAGCGTCTTTCAGTCCCAGTACTGCTGGGTGGTCCATCATGCACCAGCATTCATGATCACAGAATCAGTGCTCAAGTTATAAATTTGCATCATAAAAAAAAGCAGTTACAAACCAGCACTCAGTCAGTTGCATTCATGTCATCTTGGCATTCTTGCAGGCAGCATCCAAACCTGATGTTTCTATCACTGATGACAGCCTGCACTACAGAAGCCCTCTCTCCCCAAACCACCTCCCTCTGGCATTTGAGCCCCTGTTTCCTTCTTATGATTTTGTGTTAGTAATCTGAAGAGATAGGTTATGTGAGAATTCATTCAAGTGCAGTACTTTTGAAAGGTTGTGGGTTATCTGAGGTGCAGAGAGTAAAAGTTACACACGTGAAAATAGTGTAATTCTGTTTATCAGATCTGACACATTAACTACTATTTGTTAAGTGCTCTTGTATTTAACACCTCTGCTTATACACATCAATTAATCCACCAGTGAAATGCAGCTATCTTCAGAGTGATAAAGCAGCCACCCAAAACACTACGTTGTGCCTCAGCTATAATTTAACAGTATTTGTACAGGCTGAGGCAAAGAAACAAACAGGGAAGCTTCAGGGAGTTGAGATCGTTTTTATCCTAGTACTTGCCTCCCACTTTAAGGCAATCTACTCTTCCAGAGCTAGAATTATCAGAGTTGAAATTCAATGCATCATTTAACAGATGACATTTTCTACTACTTTAAATATGCTGGATGGTTGCAACAGCCACTTTTTATAGCCATCTCATTGGCCATTCCTTGAGGGTCTTTATCCACTCACCAGTAAATGAACAAAAACTGAAGAAGCAGTTAGCTCAAACTGCCACAGTTAAGAAAGAAATACCATAAATATGTCTAAGAGAAAGTCCAGAGGCCTGAAGTACTTTATCTGCAAAACCATCAAGAGAATTTCCTACCCAGTTGGAGGTATGTGAACTACTTTTTAAGCCACTTTGCTTTGTTGCTTATGATCCCCAAGGATCTCTATTGCTTGTCTGAACTATCTAACACTTTCCTGGTTGCTGACAAATTAAATCTTCTTAAAGGAGCTTTTTCCAAAGAATGTGACAGCAGACACATTGTCTCAATATGAAATAATACAAGAATAGTGTCATTATTTTTCTAATATCAATATTAGAAGAGATACGATCAACATTCACCCTTCTCAATTCTACTAGATGTATGGGAGATTTGGGAAGTGGGCACTTCCTTCAGAGATTTCCTTTGCATTTTACCTCAAATCAGCATGATAGGACAACTCACCCACTACGCTCTTGCAACTGTGTGGACTGCCAGCACAATGTCTGCTTAACCTAGGGTTTAGAATCAAGCTGTCCAGTGGCATGTGGTTTCCAGGAACTCACTTATTTCATTTAACAGTACAGATGTTGCTGAAGAATGCACCAGTTTGAAAGCAGAGCCAGGAGTAAGGAAACAAGCAGGACCATTAACCCTGATTCAGCAACAAGTTCCCTGTCTGAAGACACTTGCTATTATTTTTATTTTCCGCAGCTGCCTACTTCTCCTCATTGACCCCATAGAGGCCTAGGCACTCTCAGTAGGTAGCGTGGATCTCCCCCAAAGTACTCATCTCTTGTCACCATTACACATGGCAATATTCAGCACTTTGGCTTAGCAGAATCTGATCTTCTGCTTCTGTGAGCATGTGAAAACATACAGAAACATCACAAAATGACACCCCTCTACTAGCAGAAGATACCACCTGTGTTTTAACCTCTCTCAGTGAACAATTCTTAGTGTGAGGGCTATTTCACACCACACAGAGCCCCGCTGCAAGTATCAAAATGTCACATGCTACTTCTCAATTAGTAAGAAATTTCCATTTCTTTATGCCCTCTTGTACAACATATTGCAAAACAGAGCAATGGAAGAATAGCTTTAAGTCAGGATAACTTGTGCTGCATGGTGTTTGAACAGCCTGTGAAATGATCATCAATATTACATGAGACACATGAAAAATTGCCTGAGGTATCATGGTGCTCCCAGAGAGTTCTTATAATGCAGGTGGTTACTATGCAAATAGAACAACCTGGTAAGTGTATGAGGGGCAATAGGAGAACGAATTAATGTAAGTAAATGAGTCATCTCTCAGTCTGTAGGACTTTATTTTGGTGTTAAGGCCCTACAAAACTGAGTCAACTCTTTCACTTCTGAATTTGCTCAAGGGTAATCAAGAACATATATAAAGATCCCAGTCTGCAGCTATTTCTATAGTTTTATTTCCCTATTCCAGATTTTTTCAAGTTTAGCAGCCAAAACAAATCAGGTATGTCATTCAACATGAAAAAAAAAAAAAACCAAAAAAAGAACATCTGGCTTCTGTTTACATGTAGTGACAGAGAACCTTAAGAAAGAATCACCCTTCTGAAATAATATACTGCCTAAAATATTTTGGGGGGAAAACAACTAGTGACTGTTCCATTTGATGAAATGGTTATGATTCCTTGGTATTTTTCATTTCATATATTCACATCCATCAGTAAAAAGGGTGGACAGAAGAATGGCTACCACCACGATTCAGCAACAGTTTGCAGTCTTCCTTCTCCCATAAAGGGACAATGCTGAAAAAAATCAGGCCTAGGGTCTTCTGTGCAATAGAAACCAACGTGGGTATTCAGTAGCAAAACAAAGACTTCAGACTAGCTGATGTGCATAGACTGCAACACAAATACGTGCAGTTAAACATCCCAATATCAGCTGAAGAGAACGCAGAAGGAGAACATGTTGAATGACAGCTCGGCTTTTTTAGACTCCTTAGCCACTAACAGGCTAACAACAGAAAGGGAGAAGCAGCGTGCTTGCACACAACCAAGAAAACCAAGGGGCTGAACAGAGAAGCTAGAAGCCAGCTGTGCTCTTTTGCTTTCTGATGTCCATAATTAGGCCACTTCATTGTTTCTCTTTTTCTCGCTGCCAAACTCCACTGAAAAAGAAATGTCCGCCCACACATTCAGCCATCCTGCGTGGCCTGAGGAGAAGACACCCTTGACATTTTATCAGGGCCACATTCTTACTCTTTGGTTATTTTATCCTCTAGCAGTGCAAAAGGACCTTGAAGTGAGAACGAATTACATTGGCTAGGGGTTGTCAGAAGACTTCTGATCAGTACTGAGTGCTTCTAAAAGGTCTATTTTCATTCTCCATCAGCACAGCTGCCACAGCCCTCTTTGGACAAGGACAGCCTGCGTGCCACCTCAGCAGTTAACTCTGGCTGATACAGAACGGTGGGACCACATTCATACCCTGTGTCTTCCTGTAAGTGTCAACTCCTGGCATCCACACTTGCTGCCAGCTCCCAGCATCACACGTACTGAGTGTGACACACATACAGCAAGCTTCCCCTTCATGCCTGCCCGCCTCTAGGCCTGTGTCTTATGCACTTTACTGAAAGATCTCTGCCAACTCCCTGATCCTCCATGTCAGTTCGAGCTCCTCAGCTTGACCTGGGACCCCTCAGCCAGATACATCTGATGCTTGGAGCCAAAGAGAAATTACAGCTTGGTGGATGCCTTACGACAGGGCCTTCCTCTTAATTAAGTCCTTTTAGAAGGTGTTTTTCTCAACTAGTTTCAAGGTTGTGCCCCCCTGCCCCTGCTATATAAGCTCCCACACACAGGCTCACCTGTCACACAACCTGATGTGGTACCTAGTTTCTTGAACATCCTCCTTCAGGCAGGAGTATTCAGTGACTTTTCTGCAGTCTTTTTTCCCCCACTCACACTTCCATGTCTATACAGTTTGACCTAATTATCCCTAAACTACTTTACAATTTGCATTTTAATTTGAATAAATCTGTTCAGTCTATTTATCTACTTTTACTCTTTCCTGCAGTGGAGATATTGGTCTGACAGAGAACACCAGTAAATCACACCCATAAAGTCAGGCTCCTTTAATTCCAAAGAGATTCCTTATTCTTTGTTGCCTGTTGCTATTTTGCGTGTAATTTAAAAACAGCAGGCAGCAATTGAACTCTCAGATCTCATTAATACCTACTAAGCCATTCCAACAAGAAGCAGCAGACTAGAGAGTATTTCTTCAAGGTGATGGGCAAATGTGCCAAAGTTGCCTTTCATTTATATTGCCACTGATGCTTTTCAATCACATAGATTCTTTTTATTTGTATGCTATACTTGTTCTGCTTTATGTAATGTCTCCTCTCTGTATAAGAACACTGTGACAATCTAGCAGCAGCCTTTCACACTGTCCAAGTTTATTTTTCAATTCTGTTTTTTGCCTGCCTTCAATAATTAACAACTTCATAAATTACATCCACAAAGTACAACCCATACTGAAAGTTTTAATGTATCATTCATCTTCGTGGCTAATTAAGCCTTTTGCATTAAGACAAGAAGTCATGAAATACATCAAGCACAGTTAGGTCAACAACTATTTAGCCAAGAAAGGAATAAAAAAACCCAGAGGCATACTGCTAGAGTAATTTCCATGTTTTAAGAAAAGTCTCAGCTTATCACTCAAACTGCTTACCTCTCCTTGCCAGATTGGGTTAACAGTATTACACATGATCTTAGATCTCTTCTCCTGTCCATGATGAGGAAGCGCTGGGAAGATGCTATGTTTTCCAGGCTGGATGGAAATCTTCAGATAAGGATCTGGATTGAAGAACATTCCTTTCTTCAGACCAAAAGCCTGGAAATCTGAAAGAAGGTAAATAACCTGATTATTTTTCACACTCCAGGTAGCTCTCTGGGATGTTAGGAAAATCATATGGGAAACTGGTAAGGAATTCAAATAATATGGCAGGAGTATGAAAAAACTCACTATGGTTCTTCTGAGGTAATGTAAAGCCAAACCATAACTATCTTGTGATTTAGGATTTACAAATGATTATATACTGAAATTGCAAATTTTACAACCTGATTGTGCAGAGTGATCTGGCTTCTAAATCAATATTTATGCAACTTAATTTAAGTGATCTGCTGATTTCTCTAAGGAGCTAAGCACTGGCTCAGCCTGACTCCAGTGGCAGGACTACTCTGAAAAAGAGATCTATTCATTTAATCACATAGACATGGCATTTGGCACCCAACATATGTCATTTCTCCTAGGTATCAATTTTATCTTTCTATGTATCTTAGCTTTTAGACCACTTTTTTCTACATGAGAAGTGATTTTACATTTTTTCTGCTTTAAAATGTTTACTTCCCTGCAGGGGTTAACATTACCTGTAGTAACTCAGGAAAACTCTTGTATATAATGTCCAAATTTTAAGCAGGGCTTTCTAGCTGCAGAACTCCCAGGGAGTGTAATATGAGTCATGCAGACAAAAATTCCCCAGGCACTTTTTTCAAAATTTACTCATAACGTTCTTAAGAAGGACACAAAGTCCATTACGATTTGTCCCTGTGAAGCCAATGAAATGCAAACCAACCTACCAGTATTTCATTAATTTTGGCTCAACAGCTACAAACTAAAGCCTCTCGCCTTCTCTTTTTCCAGGTGCATTTCTAAGCTTTGTTTGGAAAACATAAGCATTTATTCCTATTAGCGAGTTCAGTAGCAATTTATTTCTCCTCCTCTGTTTAAAGCTTTATTTCACATAGAGCTGTAAGCATGGAACTGCATTCTGCCTACTTTCTCTTGCTGTATTGAAGAGATACAAAGTATTACTCAAGATAGTTTCCAAAACTGCTTAGATGTATACCTAAACATGCAATTTAAACACATATTTTTTCTTTTAGGCAGGTTTTGAAAACATTAATTTTCAGAGTCTTTTAATTCCCTTCTATTAAAACCCCAATTATTCTGGCAGGTTGCAGGAGACCATGTAAAACCCTCGAGGCAAATATTTTGGATGAATCTGAAAATCATACACATTCTACACCAACATCAGCATTTTTTCCAGAAAACAGCTCTATCAAGAAGAGGGATAAGATTCACCCAGTTGTATTTTGCTTCCTTAACATATGGTAATAGCTAACACAATAAAATGTGCAAGTGAAAAAGAACTGTTTTTGTTCTGATTGGTTTTAATCATCTATTTCAGCACACAATTCGTGTTGCAGATATTCAAAAGCTGTTGGACAGATGGTCCTGAAACAGACTGTATTTTAAGAATCTCATTCTTGCGATGTTCTCTAACAATTAACAAAAAATAGAGGACATCACTACTAATAACCTATTTGAAAGTACTTTGCTGACAGTATGTACTGCCATGGTCCTAGCAACACTGTTACACAAAGAAAATTATCTGGTTCAAACTGATAACACTGAATTTTTTTTCTGAGTGTACAATCTCTATGTAACCAGCATGTATCTCATCTATCCACCCTGCTAAAATCCTATATGGCAAACTCTTTTGCTTTGGAAGTTGTACTGTTAGAAATACATTCCAGGAATAGAAACCAAGATTGCAAAAGCACTATGCATGACAAGGCCCAGCAGTGTAATAGTGTCAAGCTGCTAACATATGAGAAGAGAGAAAGACCTCTGGGATCTTATTTTCTTCCTCTCTGATGTTTCCTCAAAAGATTCTGACACTGAAATATTTATTGCTGTATAAGTTTCTAATTTTTTTTTCCTTCAAAGAGAGACTGCACTATCTTTGGGTACCACTGTGCAAATAAATGGTCTATTGATAGACAGAAAAGAAAATAACTAGCACTCAATTATGTATATTTATATATTATGTATCATAAAGAACATACATATTACAATGACCTACCAGCATCTTTCCAGTTATGGGAATTAAGCACAGCCGTGAAGGTGAAGGTACTCCTAACCTTAGTTAGTAATCTACTTTTTGTATTTGGGTGAGGAAAAATAATTTAGCTAAGCCCAGAACAGGAAGTTTTGTGTCACTTGCTTGCTTACATTGCATAATACAACAAATTTTGTAAAAATGTCAGTTAGAAACTTCAATTTTTAATGTCCAAAGCATGCACAGGGATAGCAGAAATTGCCTTCTCAAGGACAAATATCCCAGTTATACTTACATATCTCACCACAGATTCTCAGCACCGTGAAAAACAGAGCATCAAAAATGCAAATGCTCTGAACAAAGCTACATGGGCATCTGCAGATATCCAGAAGTCCATTTAATTTGAAATGGAACCTATGGATGCTCTAACTTGTAACCAAAGACTCAGGTACTCTCTTACCCCTGCTGTGTAACATCCCAATAGAAGAATCCCAGTTATTCTGCTTCCCCAAATGAAAATATTTCTCTCTTATCTGTATTGTCCTCAGAAAAAGGTTCTGAAAATACTAAATATTCAAGTGATGGTTTGAGGTTAACGGAATTTAAATCTTTGGTGAAACCAATTAATTCCAGAAGACTTGAATGTGCCTTGCTGTAAACTGTGGCTTTACACTGTATTTCTTGGAGGCATATGAGGAAATGCTACCAAGGTAACTCATGTATGCTCTGCAAAGGTGTATTTTCATCCAGTCTCTTAGAAGAAATTATTAATATACCATATGTCAGTTTCCCATTTACTCATAAATCGACTTTAGCATGAAAGAGGTTATATACATCTAACAGTTTAATAATGTCAGGCCATGTCTCATGAAAGATGATGGAAGGAAAGAATCCAGGTGGAGACACAGCTACCACAGACTCTTTCACTGCTGCAGATTTTCAGTAATTGTAAGTGCATGCATCCTAATCCAGCTAGGCTCACTTCATTGCAGAAAAATGGCTTATACTAACTGCTGCCTGCTGCTTCCCTGTATTGGGTTTGTGTGGCAAGGTTTTGGTAGCTGGGGGGGTGGTTACAGGGGTGGCTTCTGTGAGAAGCTGCTGGAAGCTTCCCCTGTGTGTCCAACAGAGCCAACACCAGCTGGCTCTAAGACGGACCCGCCGCTGGCCAAGGCCGAGCCAATCAGCGGTAGTGGTAACGCCTCTGGGATAACATTTTTAAGAAGGAAAAAAAGTTGCGGGACAGACAGAAATGGCAGCCAGAGAGAGGAGTGAGAGCATCTAAGAGAAACAAATCTGCAGACACCCAGGTCAGTGAAGGAGGGGGAGGAGATGCTCCAGGCGCCAGAGCAGAGATTCCCCTGCAGCCCCTGGTGAAGACCATGGTGAGGCAGGCTGTCCCCCTGCAGCCCATGGAGGTCCACGGTGGAGCAGATGTCCACCTGCAGCCTGTGGAGGACCCCACGCCAGAGCAGGTGGGTGCCCAAAGGAGGCTGTGACCTCGTGGGAAGCCCATGCTGGAGCAGGCTCCTGGCAGGACCTGCGGATCTGTGGAGAGAGGAGCCCACGGAGCAGGTTTTCTGGCAGGACTTGTGACCCCGCGGGGGACCCACGCTGGAGCAGTGTGCTCCTGAAGGACTGCAGCCCGTGGAAGGGACCCATGTGGAGCAATTCGTGAAGAACTGCAGCCCATGGGAAGGGCCCACATTAGAGAAGTTCGTGGAGGACTGTCTCCTGTGGGAGGGACCCCACGCTGGAGCAGGGGAAGAGTGTGATGAGTCCTGCCCCTGAGGAGGATGAAGCGGCAGAAAATATCGTGTGATGAAATGACCGTAAACCACATTACTCATCCCCCTGTGCCACTGGCGGGGCTGGTAGAGAATCTGGGAGTGAAGTTGTGCCTGGGAATAAGGGAGGGGTGGAGGGAAGGTGTTCTGAGATTTGGTTTTATTTCTCATTACCCAACTCTGGTTGATTGGTAATAAATTGAGTTAATTTTCCCCAAGCTGAGTCTGTTTTGCACATCATGGTAATTGGTGAGTGATCTCTCCTGTCCTTATCTTGACTGACGAGCCCTTTGTCATATTTTCTCTCCCCTGCCCAGCTGAGGAGGGGGGAGTGATAGAATGGCTTTGGTGGACACCTGGTGTTCAGCCAGGGTCAACCTGCCACATTCCCCCAAGTGAATTATGAATTTGTTCTAACTTCAGGGCTTCCCTTACATACATGCTGATCTCTGGGTGTCAATGAGACCTAAGGAAGCTTTGCTCTAGGTCACTTGCATGCACATAGCCTCTGTCCCGAAGGTGAGCCATGGACTTCCCCGTCTGCCTTGTAAAGGATCATTCTGCAAATCCATCTTCCATGCGGCATCACAAACTTTGGGGCACTGATGACTGGATAGTGATGGAGACTCTATTTTTGTGGCAATCTGGAAACTAGCGTGTACTTATTGGCAAAACATGGAACCAGGTGGGGATATCAATTCCAACAGACAGAGCTCGAACACATCTGGTCAGGGGAGAGGTATGATTTGGGTGTGTAAGTCACATTTTGTCATGCTCAGCAAAGAGATTCTCTGATCAGCAAAACTATCTTAAAGTTGGTATTTCAGTTCCCTGCAGACATAGTGAGGTACTGGTCCAGACCCATGCTCTATGTAGGAACATGACAGAAAAGGATGGAGAATCAGAGCAAGAACCGGAGTCTGAAGCAGTCTGTTTTCTAAATTAATTACATTTAGTCTGGTCATCAATCTGTCAGTAGTAAGTTAAAGAAGTTAGAAGCTGTTCTCCTCAAGGGATGAGAAGGTTTTGCCAACAGCAGCAGAAGAAATTTCCTAGAAATAATACACAAGGCTATTCTGTGCAGTTTATAAATGTGTCTCAAGAAGACTGAGTCCACCTAGTCTCTTGATGGTGCATATTTTACTTCACTGAAGTAGACATAGTCTACAAACCAGCAGAAGGGTCAAAGACTAATGAGTAGCAGAGCTATTAGTTTTGAGAAACTGATACTGATATTCTAATACAGTTGGCAAATTCCTTCCAACAGAGGACAACAGGTACTGAATGCCCTTCGTGTTTCCAAGCACCATCCAACTGATGACAACAGATGTCTTGCAGCTAGCTATACTGACACTTGTGGGAGAGATCATTAAGTCCCAGAAATGCTGTGGCCAACTCACTGAATTCACATTTTTCTTATTTAGCATACTAGCCCCATGTTCTCAGAGCCAGGAAATGATACATATTCCTCATGAGCCACCTGACCCTCCGAGAAGATGAAGACATCTTGAGTTAGGCCAAACTTGCCCAGAACATATCTAAAAGCATAACTACTGAAGTACTGCAAAGTTACCAGGACACTGGAAAGACCAAAGGGTCACTGGAAAGACCACAGTCAATTCAGACTGTGATTTAGCTTGATGAATACCAAAATGGAATATATTGTCTCTGATCCGCTCATTAATGGCAGAAAGTAAAAATACTGTCATCTTACTGAGATCCTGATAGTTCATGTATCAAGGCACAATAAACCATCTCCATGATCCATCACAACAAGAGAGTTGCTAATTAGGATGTCAATGGACAGCTCCAGCATTTCCCTTCAGTTTTCCTTTGTAAATTCCCAAAGAGCCGTCAGCTCAGGTTCTGACATGGAAAAAATGTTCTGGAACAGGACTGGTATTTGGGTTGAGTACCAATGAGGTAAGGTAATTGCCAGGGTGCTAATATGTCAGTGCTTCTTTTGTAGACTGCACTTTGCAGAGCTTGATCAGAACAAGTAGGACCTATCTTAGGCGGCAGCAGCTCACATACTGAGCTGAGCTACCTGAGACATAGTGGTGGCTTCAAAGGAAGGAACAACAAAACTCTGCTTGCTGAAGATTCAACAGAAGGCACGTAAGTACTGCCTCTCAGCTATGTGCTTTTAAAGGAATAGAAATTATTTTAGCTACTAGCAGTGTAATAACCTTTCAACAGCAAGAGCCCAGCAATATTGCATTCGTTTGGAAATGCCAATTTGATTCATGCAGCAGTATATGATACTAAAACTTATTGTAAGGAAAGTGAGCACAGATTCACAGAAGTGCTGCATCTGGTATTAGATTTCATGAAACAAATATCAAGAGATTTTAGAAATCAAACAGTAATATGCAGTGATAGGAAGCTTTAAAATCCAACACACCAAAATAATGCAGGGGAATTGAGAAAGATACTACATAATGTACAATAGATTACTGGCTTGATCAGCTTGTGAATGAGGTTGTGCAACTGGTGATATGCAAGAGGTTAAATCAGGTAACTAAAGTGGTTCTTTCTGCTCTCAGAAACCTACAGCTCTATAGACAAGACTCCATTTTCCTTTAAAAAAAGAATGTAAGAAAGAAATCATTGGCTGGGGTAGTTGCACAAGGAGGTGTTTAAAGATCTGAGATTTTTTGAAAAAAAGACTAAGTGGAACAGATAAGCCAAAACATTTCTGTCATGTGAGGCTCCCAGGCAAAATAGTAAAGACAGTGGAAAAGAGGAGAAAGTGATTTTTCTAGCTGGAAATGCTACAGGGGAAAATGAAAGGGATTCTCCTTTGTGTAAGAAATGGGCAGCAGATGTATCAGGAAGAAAATAGGTCTATTAATAAATGAAAAGGAATAGAGAAATTAATTATTGAAAAATGGCTGAAAGACAGGCTGCCTTTTTAATTGTCTTTGTCAAGGAAAACCCAGAAAAAATCTGAACAGGTAACATGAAGGGGGGAAGCAAGGGGGAGTTTTTACCACTGCGGGTGATTAACTACTGGAGCAAAGTACCATCTCTTGGTATCCTCAGATCCAGACTACACACCTGTCTGTAAGATAAGTCTGAGCCAAACTCACACAAAGCTCCACACCATGAAGCAAAGTGGCCTGTGTTATATAGGATAATAAAGTAGTTGAGTTCAAGCCTTTTGACGCCTTTAAAACTGTTACTCTAGAGCACTGCAGTACTTGGTAGGCACAGGTGTACTGGAGGTGGTAGAAAGTCACCTCACCTTTGCACAAGCTCTGACGGGTAAGAAAAAGTCAAGTGATTAATAACTCAGGTTTACAAAGAATACATCCGGGCAAGCTAGCTTGAGTTGGAGAGGGCAGAAGAAGAGGCAGATTTATAGCAGTATTAAATAAACAAAATTTAGTGGATAGAACTCCTGTTATAAAGTCAGTCACTAGGATTTCAAAAAATGGTTGGAAGATAAAGTATATTATACATCTGCATTCTGATCAAGCATTTCACACCATTTGTTCCACAAGAACACTTATAAATAAAGAGCGTGCAAGCACATGAGATATGTGAAATACTAAAGCTTGAAAAAAGTTATTTGATGCAACATATAGCTAGGAGGCATATCATGCAAACCTCATGATAACACTTCCTAAATATACCCGCCAACAGAATGGTTTCAAGGGCTTTCAGCTAATGAGTTATACTGCTGCTAAACCGTGAACCTTCAGTTAAATGGCTGGTACATCTTGGGAAGCTTAGCACATTTCTTCTTTCTGTACTTCATATGAGAGAGCTCTGACACTTTCAGCCGCCTTATCAGAAGTGTGACATTCACTGGTAACAGCAGAAAAGTCCATGTTGGAACGTAAATGCAAAGTGAGTACATAGCTTTCCTTAACGACTGTATTTAATCTAGCTAAATTATTTTTGCAATATTTCTCTCAGTATTTTAAATAATGAAAGCTATAATAATACCATCATCATATGAACGATTAAAAAGCTTAATCATGGGAAATTATCTTCTTTGAGATAAGTGTTGCTAATAAACCTATTAATCTGAACTAACCTTCAACAGAACCAACTTCCAGTCTCCAAAGAAGCAAACACAAAGAAAACAAACCTCCTACTGATGTAATGCAAACTCTCAGCTATTTCTCTTCTCAGGAAGTTAGCAATCTCCTTTTGCCTTGAAGCATCAGTTTATACTTTTTTCTTTGTTTGACACTTTTATTCAGATTCAGAAATCTTTCCTCAGGCAAAACTTCCAGTGAAACCACTTGGATTTTGTCCAAGCAAATACTCAATAAAACTACAGAAAGAATAAAGCACTTTGTCACCAAATTCTAGAAAGAAACTGTTTCTGCACAGTTCATTTTAACACAGGGTCTCGCTGGACTGTCTAGGCAGTAGAGCAAGCAATACAAGTCAGCTGAAATGGACTGATGTCGTTCAGCATTTCTTGGGATTTGGCCTACTTCAAGATTTTTCTCCCCCATTTTAATAATTTTTTCTTTTTAAAAATTGATATGGTAGAAGGTATACCTCTTCTCACATTCTTTAGATGATAAACTGCTTAGGGCACAAGGGCTCTTGTGTTACTACAGCACCTAATGCAATGGTCCCCAGTCAGACTAATGTTCTTACACTTTTTTTGGTTTTTAATTGCAATTAAATCAACCATAATTTGGAAACCTAACTTTTAAGTAGTGACATTGAAGGTGACATTATCCCAAAATATAGATATTGAAAAGGAAAAGTCTATATGAACTGAAAGGACTCATGACAATACAGAGGCTATTGCTGTGATACTAGTGCAAACAGAAAAGAATCCCAGTTCCTTCCGATGCCTCTGGAAGGCCTAGCTTGATTTGCATTTTATTAGCTAGCATAACAGATATAGGAATAGCAATAGTTTTACTTTGAAATAACATTTGTTATTGTTGTTGACCAAGTAAGATGGTAATAAATAAATCCTTGTGATGCGTTAATCTGTTAATTTCAGAAAGACCGAAACTGAGCTATTTTGATACCAAAAATTTTTTATAAAATAATTGTGAGCTCAAAGCCTTTCAAATACCTGGCTGTGATGATGCTGTTGATATGCATGTGATATAAATGTAATTGAATTGCTTGTGAACCACTAGAATAAGATATCCCAAATGTATTACAAGGTATGGTCTTCGAATACTTTGAATCAAGATGTAAATTAGATAGTTTAGCTTATAAAAGGGCCCACTGAGACAACATTATTTCACAGTCTCAGAAATTATTACTTTTGACATCTCTCGGTCTACTAGGCCAAAGAATCTGAGAGAATGAAAAAATGTTACCAATTCTGGGTAACATTTTCTATGTAAGATTATTTAAGAACATAAAAAAATATTAACTCTACTTTTTTATTTCTGAGCTAAACCTGTGGTTTTATCAAATTAATGTGACTGGGTGGGTGCCCAGTGTCCAACCCAGCAAAAGTAAGTGATGTGCTAGAATGGCCCCATCTAATATCAGTCTAACCTACCGTATAGCACATATAACCTCTCAAGAGCAACACTGGCTACCTAATTTGGAAAAACACTGACATGCATGCTTAACATTAAAAAGATATGGAAATCCTAGTTGACTCTAACACACCTTAGAGGGAAGCTTGAAATCAATCATATGACCAAACCACTCATGTAACGCACTGCTTGTCTGAGTGTAGGACTTTATACAGAAAGGCCTACACTTGTAAAAATTTTGAACAAGGGTAACTCTTTTTTCTTTGTACTACTTCCTCAAAGAATTCCTGAGTGAAGTTCAGCATCTTTGTCTTCCAGGAGCTAAAAAACATGGAAACCAAGTAGCAAGCATAAAACTCCAAGATGGGAACGTTGCTCACAACTACTCTCTTTTGACAAACTGATTTTTTCTACAGAAGTGATTTACAGATTGTTTTTACCAAAGCCAGATCAAATGGTCCATAGCTGCTTCATGGAAACATATTAAGCCTTTAAAACCTGCAGTAACATGCCAAGAAATGAGGCTGAACATTCTTCAGAAAATTTAGAGGAGTGAGAGCAGTCTTCTGGCTCAAGAAGTTTGAGAGTCACTGTTGAGCAATACAGACAAGATTGTGCACCATGGCCCATGGATCTGCCTCAGGTCCAGACCAAGACTGTGGAACGTGCTCTCCAAGAAGCAGAGGACTACCACAAATCACATTTTGCTCTGTAAGTAAAGTGCATGCCTTTGATCTTGCTTTCCCTGACCTACATACATAGCACCACATTTAATAGTAAACAGGAAAACCTAACATGGCCCCAAAACTCTACTTGAACAAGATACTTGAGCACATAACTCTCACTGAAGGAAGAAAGTGTGGCAATAATCACAGATATGAATTCTCTGTCTCAATGTCACTTCCAGAGCAACAGGCAAAAACCCATGCATAAATATATACATACGTACATATACATACATGTACATGCATATGAAAGGTTTTAGTAACTTCAATTTCCCACTCTCTGGCTTTAAAACTTTCACATCAGCAATGACTTACCTGATAATGAAAAACTTATCAGCCTCCGACTTCCTTGTCCCTGGATTGAATCTTCATTGGTGATGCTTTTAAAAATCTGCTGGAAAAAAAATAATGGTGAGAGAGAGTAGTCTCCAATAACTCTTGAACAGACAAATTGCTTGATAACTGTCTTTTTTACAGATTCTTAGTTGTAAAAATAAGAATCAATTAGATGACCATTAATCAAAACAATGTTTTTATCCAGGTAATAATTTAACCACTAGTGGCTTAAGTCATCCCCTCCTGGACGCTTTTCCTTAAGAAAACAGAATGATACAAAAATACTGCTGTAATTTTAATACAGCAGATCCTCACCCAAAAATGAACTGCTTATTAAACAGGAGACAAAAGTAGCACATAAAGATGGGGATGTGGCTCTCACCTCTAAAACCAACTTCTGTCTTTATAACATCTTATTACTAGTGTAGAAAATCTTGTTCCAGGAAGTTTATTGCATACGTGTGAGAAAGACTTCCGAGAGCTTACTAATACCCTGTGCAAAAAACAACTGTGAATTATGATAAGAAGCATTGAGGATGATTTAGAAAAAAAAAATAATAAAAAAAGTAAAAGTCAATAGATGACCCTTTGTACTCCACAGACTAGGTTTTAATGCCAGTCTTTGGTTCAGCAAGTTTCTTGGGGGGCTGCTGTTGTGCAAATTAGGACCCAGGCTACCTTCTGGCCATGATCAGAACTGGGAAGCAAGAACACCTTCGAGCCAGTGCCTGGGGCATCAGCAGGAGCCCACCATCAACAGTTTTCACCACTGCTTCCCTGAACAGAGCAGAGGAGATGCCATCGGGAGTCAGGGTCAAGGTTCAACAGGGAGGTGGTGCTACTATTACTACCTCCCACCGACTCTGGAATCAAAGCAAGTGCTACTGTGCTCCCGGGAAGCCACAGCTCCTCACCATTCTTGCCGTTCAGCTTTCAGGCAAAAAAGAAAAAAGAGCATTTATGCAGTGAAGTTCCAATTTCTGCCAGGAAGCAGTAACTGAAGGCCCACTCAGCTATGACTCACTGTTCAGTATATTAAATATTGTGTATTCAAGCTTAACTTAGAAAACAAGCTGCTCTTTGCCCCCAGAGAGTGCAAAACCTGGGCAAGTGGGCACTGCAGCCCAGCTAGCAGGGATTAACAACAAGCACAGCTGGCAGGTCAAGAGACAGATGAGGCCTAGATCATAAATATACAGTTTGAATTTAGACACCATTATTAAAAAAAATGGGCTCTGTTGGACTTATAGACTATTTAAATGGGAAAAAGGGTACGGAGTAGAGTGGAACTATGAGCAAATTCCGGTAGAAACATCCCTACTGGATCACAGCTAATTAGTTGCAATTTCACTTTCAGCCTTCTCAGCTAAAGAGGTTTCAATACATTTATTGAAGTCACCACCGATTTCTGGATAGACACACGTTTAAATCAGTATATGTGACTATGAGAATTTTATGACGAGAACTCAGTAACCTTTACCAGCCAAAGTTGTGATCCCACCAAGAAACAATGACATTTCCTTGTCAAGATGTATTTTTCATACTACATCACTGCCTGACATTTATTACACATTATCCTTTAATGCTTACTACTTATGGTCTTTTCATGATTTTATCCAGGACAGTAACTGAGCCAACTGACCTAGATATGTGCACATTTGCAAAACGTGCTTTTTTCCAGTCCTTAAACATTTCTCTGGGGTTTTTAGATCTGCCATGAAATTAGTATGAATAGTTAAACAGTCTATGCTTTGAACAGACTGGGGGTGGATCTGATGGGGTCCTGCAAATACCAGCCTGTTCAAAACTTAAAAATACGTTGCTGTTAAATGATCCTTTTGGGGCTGTATCTATATTAGTGAAATTGTATCGAGGCAGTTATACTAGGGTATTGTCACAAATTCTGATATACCCATGCATCCCCAGCATGGCCAAACCTGCACTGGCAAAGCTTGGCATTACACAAAGAGAGTAGTAACACATCCAGCCCCATAAGTGAAACAACAACAAAAAAAATTTATTTGCTCCTAAAGAATCCATTTATTCTGTGAAGCAGGGGTATGTCACACCGTCCTGTCAAGTGCTCACCCCTCAGTCACACAATCATGGGATATAAAAACCAGCCCTGCTGCATAAGCGAATTATATACTCCACAGTTTATCCCAGCGTAACTGAGATGCAACACTGCATCAAAACGCTAGGCATTTTGATAATATCTAGCATGTAACCTTAGTAATCTGAAACACACCACAACACTTTTTTGAAGCTCTTCTGATTTTCTTCCTGTCCAGGCAGCTAAGAAAGGGAATGCAGGGCAGAAAGGCTGAGGGAGAGAGGCACTTATGTTTGGGCTGAGACCTGGGATGCACCATTAAAGACTTCATACACCAAGCCAAACGCCTCGTGTATAGCTCTACCATCCCAAACCTGTGCTCCTCGTCCTCCAGTGGTCTGGTGGTACTGGCCTGCCACTCTCCCCACACGTACGCTGCACCTTCTCACCCACAAAACGGGTCCTCAAGCATGGCAGGGCACATTCCAGAGGGGAATCAAAAGCAGGTAGATGTCCTCTCTCAAAGGAAGGTGTGATTATGCATGGACATACCCAGGGAAGGATATTAGGAAGGCTAGGAAAGTGATTATACTTTAATATTGGCATTTCAAGGAGTCAGAAGGAACAGCAGGGAAGGAAGGGAGAAAAGTCTCCCGACATTAAGTCTGATCTTCTGGAAATAAAAAATTCTATTTGCTGCAGTTCAGATTCACCGTTTTCTAATACAATACCAAGCTGTCCCCAGTAGCGAGGACAAGGCTAAGAACACTTGATGCAGGGCAGAGCAAAGGAGGGCGCGTGGTCATCAATGCTCACCAGCCACCACACCAACTGGGATTCATAGTGTCTTGAGGCCTGGGATGGAGAAATGCATGGGTCGTACTCTTCCTGCTTGCTATTTATCATGAAAGAAATCCAGACTGATCCAGACAATATAATTACATTGGGAGTTTTGTCACTGTAAGTAAACCTTGAATTTAGTCATTGGGAGGTAAAAACCCGCTCCATCTTCTCAACTGCCACTTAAAACATAGTTAGTTGACAGGAGGACAACATTCATCTTGTCACTTGACATCCTATGGACTTGAAGTCCTTGGTATGGGAAGGAACAATTGTGATTTTCCCTCAATAACTTTGGTGCTCTTTTATGCCCTTGAAGTGAGAACTCAGTCTGAATTAGTTTAATATTTTTAGTTTATAATGTCATGTTTGCACATTGTGCAGCCCAGCCTAATTATTTTACAAGTCTTGCTGATACAAAACAGGATGAATATAGTTTTATTACATAACTCTGTCATATCTAGACACAAAGAGATGGGACGTGAGCTGCAATTTCAAGCCTAGCTGAATCTCTCAGAAAACTGAAGGCTTCCTGAACCAGATTCAAACCTGCTTTCACTTTCCTTGCTTGTAATCGGAGCTGGTGTCGTTGCCACTGATGGGAGTGCATGCACTCAAGCACTTGGAGAAATATCAGTACTTCCTTTAAAACATTCTCCAGTGAACACACACTGTAAAATGTTCTGGTCTGCTACAGAGTTTCCCAACCTCTGAAGCATGGCAAAAGGCAACCACCAGAGCCTGTGATGGCTATCTGTGAAACATGGGGAGGTACCTGAGGCCAGATCCAAGCCTCTCGGGACTTGCTGAGCTCAGGAAAAGATCCACGTTCGGTAGCACTTTTTACTTTTTCAGCAGAGAGAAAAAAGACAGAAGGAGATGACTGAAAGCTAAACATAATACAGTCTTGTCCTAGTATCACTTTTCCTTGTGAGTAGTTCTTGCAAATGCTGGAGGGAAGTTATGTGACTCTGAATAAGAAAGGAGGCAGGCTTCACACTAGCAAATGGAGCCCTTGAGACTCCCTCCCTCTTTAACCATGGTATGTGTTATGAAAAAAAAGAAAAAAAAAAATATTGAGAAATCCCAGAGTACTACAGTCCATCAGCTCTTGCTGAGGCAAAATTCCAAGTGCAACACTAAAAATTTGTCTAAGCAGAAGCTAAGAAACAGAGACTCTAACAGCTAATTAAAAATGTCTCCTAAAATACCTTACACTTCACCAGTCTACCTAGATACATGGAAGAGTAACAAGGACAGCACTCTTGCTCCTGAAATTAAAGTGGCTTACAGGTCACACCTTGGGTGCCCCTGTTCAGCCTCCCTGTACCTCTAGCTTACGATGAGGCAAATACTTTTGGAGACACATACAGGGTGAATGCAGGTCTGGAAGAAGCTGTAACTGTGTTTGCCTGGTGCTGTACTAGAAAATCTGCTTTTGGGCACCACAGTCACCAGTACTAGTGCAGCATGCTGGTAAAGCATGCTTTGCACCACTAAGTCCCTTTTAGCGTGTTTGTATATTGTGCAACTTAATTATTTTAAAAGTCCTGCTGATACAAAACAGGATTAATAGGATTTTATTACATGCTTCTACCACAACTAGACATGCACAGCTGACAAATACAAGCACTTAGTCCTTTTCCCACACACAGCACAGAAAAATACTGTTAAGCCTTAGTCTTAATGTTCTGTAACACACTTTCCTCTCCAGAAGGGCATTTTTGGCCCCTGCAACCACACAAAGAGATTCAACAAAGCTAAGCAAATTTTCTTTTCCCACAAGTAAAAGAAACACCTGGTTTAAGAAATCTTACTCTTCACTGACAGCCAAAGCACTTCTGTATCAGTAGCTTCTGCTGCAAAAGAATGGTAACATTTAATGCTCCTAACTGATATAAATTATCTCACACAGGCCAATATTTCTTATATTTAAAACAGAGGAAACTGCAGTGATATTAAAAACAGTGCTGCACTACCTGTTTGTATTTATTGACTTTATATGGTGAATATCATGGACATGACCTAATGCTCAATCCAATCAAGTTCCAATTTTAAAAGGTGCTAATTAAAACCTACAATATTTTACACTGACAGCACAGATTGTAACTACAGTAATATTTAATGCAGATTAAATAGTCAGGTATTGTAAACTGGCAAAGCTCTAGCTTGGACCATACTACCTATTCACAACAGCTTCTCTTTAAAAAAGCAGATCTAAGAACATATCAAAAGGGCTCACGCTTCCAAGCAGTACTATCCAAACCTGCATGGAAGATGTAAGTCTACAATGAAAGAAAACTAGAAACTATGAAAGTAAAGCAGCAAAGTATTTTCTGTTTGTATACACCGGCTCTGAGATTGAAAAGCAGTAGGCGAGAGCATTGCAAAAAGGGAAGGCTGTTACCTGTGCTTGATCCAAATCACAAGTGAAAAATAGCCTCAAGTCAGTCCCAAATTGTGTATCAGCAAACAGAAGTATTGGTAGATGTGTCAGAGATAAAGATGTGGTGTTGCAGAGCTGGGGGAAAAGACAGGCTGTCCAGTAACTACCTGCACTATGCTTGCTTCAAGCTCCAGTTCTCTGTTCTCTGCTTTTCAAGAGCACTAAACTTGCCTGCAGATTTAAAGCAACGTAAATAAGGTTAATAGTGTGAATTCAATGGTCAGGAGCAAAAGAAGCAGCAGATGCTTTGTCCCATCTCCCTCCATCTGTTTGTATCCCTTAGTTCATCTGAGATGTAAGACAGGTCCAAAATTCCCCAGCACAACGCCAGGGCAGACTACCAGTTTCCACTCTGCACAGCTTTCCTGGTATCAGTTTAAATCAGCTTGGAGCTACTGTTTGAACAGACCTTTGTGTACATGGCACAGGTGTCAAGAAGAGTTCCTCAAAAAATTATTCCCCTCTAACCTAGTTCTGTTGGCTTTTACTGTTGCCCTCTTGATTTCACTGAACCCTTAACATTAGGACAACTCTCTAAGCAAGCAGAAAAAGGTTTACATTTTCCACAGCTCAGCAGTGAAGCATCTTTCCACAGTAAAAGAATATAAGACATCATCCCAAGTTCACGCTTCATATTCTACCGTCCTCTTTAGAGAGGGAATTTCTCAGCAGATCTGCAAATGGGTGAATACTCCCATTTCCTCCCAAGCGCTAAATTTAAAAAGAAACAGTTTTGGGAAAAAATTGACTAAATAAACACAAACTAAGTGCTTCCTTTCTCTCCATCACTTGACTTCTTCCACACCTTGGAAACACAGGGTGCACTGGGATGGAAGGGGCGAACTGTGAAAGGATCAAATGGAGACCTGAGCTCCATGACTGTCACTGACAGAATTATGGCTATAATCCCAGGCACCACTTTGAAAATCTGGCCCTAATTAGTGGCAGTGCTTCAGCTACAACCCTCACTCTGTTAACAGAATTATCCAGCTCTTGAATGCAATATACTCCACTTATCCTGTTAGCTCGTTAAGCCACTGTGCTGGCACCATAGTATTTTTCTATCAGGTGCTTCCAGAGAGCAGCCAGTTTCTCCGGCAGCAGCCTAACTCCCTGCTGGGCGCCCTGCAGCCAGCTCACATCCCTGAAGGACTGTGACCACACACATGCAGAGTCTTCCCCACGTGTCACGGTCAGTGCCATTCTAGCCTTGTAACACACCACCTTCTCAATGCCATTCCCTAATTAAGGGGAGAATTTGCCTTTTGCGGGCATATGGCAATTGCTCTCTGTCTGCAGAAAACTCCTTTTGCCTCATCTTGTAGCAGTGTTTATTGATTACTTCATTTAGTCCCAGGAGACAGAAGTTTCTCATTCTAAAAACTTCTCTCCTAGAAACTCTTAAGAAAGGTAGCAAGGAAGTGAGTAAATAATTTTCTTCCCATTGAAAGTGTTATGAATTCTTTCAGCAGATTCTAGATAACAAACCCTGGCAGCCAAACTAAATCACCAGAAAAAATTGCTGCTTAGTATCATCCGTAAAGTCCCTTAGAAGGCATCAACAAGCTTACAACAAGAGAACATTCAATGACAGTACATACCAAATGTATGAGGTCTCCACGTTGGCATGAAAATATTTCTTACTCCCCAACCTACCCTATGTGGGTAGAATGCTATTTCAGCATAACCAGAAGCTAGAATAGGGATGTTAAGAGCAACCACTTCCAATTAAAACAAAATCGAGGATTGAGGCAACAAATCAGTATGTCCCCCAGAGTCCAGTATCTTTTTCTTCCAAAATTTTATTAGATTCAGCTTTTTAATTGTTTCAACAGTTCTGCCTAATAAATTTCAGCTATCCTCTGGCAGCAGAGGAAAAGCTTTGATTAGAGATTCTGATCTTCCTTCACACTTTGAAACTTCATTTAAATAAACTCTTAGATTTTCAGATACTTAAACATAATCACACATGCATGTAGATAGGCTTTGGGTTGCTTTCTGCGTCAGTGGCTGGACTACATGTAAGCAGCAGCCATTTTTTCTTTATGTGTAGCAAACTTCTGGGAGGACTGCTTTCTGCAGCATATCTCACCAACTGCTCACACATTGGCTCTGAGGCTGCATGCTATTTGATGGTGGTGACCCTTTGAGCGCTAACAAGTCTCTCAGCAAGTTCAAAGCGGTCCAAAGGATGATAGTAGTTTACACATAGTTTTGCACATAGTAGCCCCAATGTGCAAAACAAACTCTGGTTGAGTTAGCAGGGAAGAAGGCGCCTTGCAGTTGCTAAACAGCGTTGTGCTTCCCAGAGTTACCATCATCCAGCGAACAACCTCTAAGAAAATCTGGGTTTATGACCAGATTTACATCAGGCAGCTGCCTAATGCAGGACAGGATTGGACCTGTAAACCTGACAGGTCCGTACACAGAGTATTAATGCACTTAAGCACTCGGACAGCAAGAACTGCTTGTAAATATTATCCTCTCAGGAGCAGCTAAGCAAGACCCTACAACCCACTGAAATAACTGGGAGGTTTGCCATTAACAGGTGAGACAGGCCCATTGGGCGCTGTTTGAATCCTGTAGTTCTGCATAAAATTTGCCCCTGTAGACTCCAAATTCAAACTTTTCAAGAAAATGTTTTGTTTGTATGGAGAACTAAAAAATTGCTGCTAACACCTTTTCTCTTTGCACTACAAAATAATGAGAGTGATCAAAATGTAGGGCATATATAGTGGAAATACTCTAAACTCTGACACATTCATGATGTCTTTGGAAGGCAGGAAACTGTGTTAGAAGGCAGTTTTTACTTCCAGGCAGCCTTCATTAGAGCTTCAGAAACTCCTCACTCTTCTAATGTAATGTGGTTGGGACAAGTACTTAGACAAGTAATGCTCACACATGAGAGAGACAACTATATCCTTCAGCTAAGCTGTATTTCAAGAACGGCTCAATGCATTAGTCTTGTTGTCAAAGCATCTGGACAAGGGAATCGAGTCAATGACCCTTAACATCATGAAAGAAGCAGCAAGGCAGTGAACAATGCCCATTCTTCTGAATGAATGCCCCAAATATCAATTCACTATGAATACCATTATTTCTAGAAGTGAGTTACAGACCCTTTACTTTCACCCTTGGATCCTACTTTAGGCAGAAATGAGGCGACTGTAGGGATTTATAGTCTGATTTAAAAAGCAGAGAAACATCTCTGCTACTTCAAATGTCCCTTGATCTTGCTGAATTACTAATAAAACATTTCACTCCACAGAGCATTATTCCAGTTATGATCGCATAGAAAGGGTAAAGCTGAGAAGAAAAAAAATTTTCTCCTTTTACAGTATCTACAATCACTTAGTTAATCCAGCCTCATTCACACTCAGTGTTTCTCCTCCGTATCTTTCGGGAGATCCATTAGACCCAGCAGAAACTGCTTATTGTATCTCAATAAACCCACGGGGTTGGTTGGTTTGTTTGTTTGTGTAGTTGTTTTTTTAAAATGTTTCTTTTTAAAAATTGCCTTTGTTTTCCTATTTGGCTACTGCTAGCTACAGCATTCATTGTTTTGTTTTTCTTAGGTTGCTGCTTTCTAGAGCAGCGGGCTTTAAAAAGTCAACAGCCTTCTCCAGTGAAGTGGGCTTGTGGGAATACTGATTGTAATCAAACTGCCATAGAATAATCAATGTTGGAAGAGATCTCCTGAAGTCATCTGACCCTTCAAAGTGGGACCAACTTAGAGCAGGCTACTCAGGGCCCTGTCCAGTTCAGCTTTGAGTATCTCTAAAGATGGAGAGCCCACAAGCTCTCTCGGCAACCTGTTCTAATATTTGACTTCTGTCTTAAGAAAAAAAATATTCCTGAGGTCTAATCAGAATGTCCCTTGTTGCAACTTGTATCTACGGCCTGCTGTCATTTCATCATGCACTGTGAGAACAGGCTGCCTCCTTCTTCCCTATAATCTCCCACTAGGTAGTTCAAGGCATCAGTAACATCCCACCTAAGACTTCTCTTAAGACTGAACAAATCCAGCTCTATCTCTGCTACTCCTCGTAAGTAATGTCAACGACCCATCTGAAGGATGAAGAAAACAGGGGCCAGACTCATCCTCAAAATGACTGGTGGGGTGTTACAGCAAACTTGAGGTATGGCAAAGACTTCTAGGGGGAAGCAGCATTTACAAAATCCAATCTCCAATAACAGATGAATTCACTACAGCAATTTGATCATCACAGAAAGCCTTGTGAAGGATTTGGCCTGCTGCATATTGGATGCAAAAGACCTATGAAGGCAAAGTCATTAAATATGACAGGAGGGGAAAGGGATGTCAACTAAGTGCAGGAGTGCTGTCACTGCAAAGAAATCATTAACTACAGTGTGTATAATGATATAATTCTTGTAGATCTTAATAAACATATCACATCTTATCAGCAACAAGAGATGTTTTCTGTTGCGTGTGTCAGTTTTGGTGGAAATTGGTGCAGAATTCATCTCAAACACTTCAGCCAACTCTGGGAAGCCTTTCTGTGGAACAGAACAAGGCAACACAGAGGTTCATACCCCACACTACACACATCCCCCACATCATCATCATCCAGTACTCATATGGAAGAGAAGTGGCTCCCATCCCCAAGGAAACTCTGTGTCCCCTGCCTCCCAGAGCCCTCCCTCTCCTCATGTGGAAGCAGGTGTCTTCTGCAGAAAACATCTCCCCCTCATTCCCACCAGCAACATTCCTGTCCTCTGCCAAGCAAACAGCTCATCCCTTCCTTCCTTCCCTGCGCAGGCAGCTCCCAAACTCACTTGTCTGCAGCTGTATGAGTGGTGATGGGCAAGGAGAGGAGAGCAGAGCTGGGCTGTTGCTGTTGCCATTGCTGGAAGCCATGGTGAGCAGAGGCTGGTGCTCTGCGACGAGGCTGCCCTTCCAGCAGCAGCTCTCACTCTGCTCTTCTCTTTCCTGCAGTAGCAGAAACAAAACTTTCTTGTCAGTGTCCAAAACTTTGGGCTACATGGAAGCAGATCTGATGCAAGCCACCTCCTTGGACCATGCCCCCTTAACCAGTTGGAAAGAGAAGAACAAGAGACTCAACTTTTCCCCTCTCATCTTGGGGCAGGCTGTGCTGCCAGTCGACAGTAAGACACAAAGGATGACTGCTGAATCTGGAAGTCAATTTTGACCCCTCTGAAAGTGGTAAGAGTTTGGCCACTGACTTCATGGCATTAATATTTTATCCTCTTCTGCTGCAGCAGCATTATATATCCCTGAACTGCAGGACACTGAAGCAGCCTGTGCTGCCCCTGCCAATGATGCATCACTCACAGTAGAAAATGAGGACATCATGAGACACACTTGGCAGTTTCCCCCTTGTATTGGCTTTGTGTGGCAAGGTTTTGGTAGCTGGGGGGGTGGTTACAGGGGTGGCTTCTGTGAGAAGCTGCTGGAAGCTTCCCCTGTGTGTCCAACAGAGCCAACACCAGCTGGCTCTAAGACGGACCCGCCGCTGGCCAAGGCCGAGCCAATCAGCGGTAGTGGTAACGCCTCTGGGATAACATTTTTAAGAAGGAAAAAAAGTTGCGGGACAGACAGAAATGGCAGCCAGAGAGAGGAGTGAGAGCATCTAAGAGAAACAAATCTGCAGACACCCAGGTCAGTGAAGGAGGGGGAGGAGATGCTCCAGGCGCCAGAGCAGAGATTCCCCTGCAGCCCCTGGTGAAGACCACAGTGAGGCAGGCTGTCCCCCTGCAGCCCATGGAGGTCCACGGTGGAGCAGATGTCCACCTGCAGCCTGTGGAGGACCCCACGCCAGAGCAGGTGGGTGCCCAAAGGAGGCTGTGACCTCGTGGGAAGCCCATGCTGGAGCAGGCTCCTGGCAGGACCTGCGGATCTGTGGAGAGAGGAGCCCACGGAGCAGGTTTTCTGGCAGGACTTGTGACCCCGCGGGGGACCCACGCTGGAGCAGTGTGCTCCTGAAGGACTGCAGCCCGTGGAAGGGACCCATGTGGAGCAATTCGTGAAGAACTGCAGCCCGTGGGAAGGGCCCACGTTAGAGAAGTTCATAGAGGACTGTCTCCTGTGGGAGGGACCCCACGCTGGAGCAGGGGAAGAGTGTGATGAGTCCTGCCCCCGAGGAGGATGAAGCAGCAGAAATAACATGTGATGAACTGACCCCAACCCCCTTTCCCAATCCCCCTGCTCCACTGGGGGAGGGGGTAAGCAGAGAATCTGGGAGTGAAGTTGTGCCTGGGAATAAGGGAGGGGTGGAGGGAAGGTGTTCTGAGATTTGGTTTTATTTCTCATTACCCTACTCTGGTTGATTGGTAATAAATTGAGTTAATTTTCCCCAAGCTGAGTCTGTTTTGCCTGTGACAGTAATTGGTGAGCTCTCCTGTCCTTATCTCGACCCACGAGCCCTTTGTTATATTTTCTCTCCCCTGTCCAGCTGAGGAGGGGGGAGTGATGGAACAGCTTTGGTGGGCACCTGGCATCCAGCCAGGGTCAACCTGCCACACCCCTCTGTTCCTCACCCCCAAAGGCACAACCAAAAATTAAAGTGCAAACCCTGAGTGTCCTCTCAGCGGTAGCAGCTCCAAACAGCACGAAGACTCACAGGGTGCTATTGCATAGTGTAGGGAGGCAGCTGCAAAGTTAGATCCTTTTGGGAAAAAACAGAGAAATAAATAGGCTGTTATTAAAACCAGG
>NW_010973244.1:2549448-2687078 GCF_000737465.1 Haliaeetus leucocephalus | reverse complement strand
GCCCTGGCTGTGTCCTGTGCCAACTTCCTGTGCCAACTTCTTGTGCCTCTCCAGCTTTCTTGCTGGCTGGGCATGAGAAGCTGAAAAATCCTTGACTATAGTCTAAACACTACTGAGCAACAACTGCAAACATCAGTGTTATCAACATTCTTCACATACTGAACTCAAAACATAGCACTGTACCAGCTACTAGGAAGACAGTTAACTCTATCCCAGCTGAAACTAGGACACCAGGGTTTCCTGACAACTAGTTGCACCTCCAGACTTTTCCAGTACTAGGCTTAACTATTCCCATATGGCTGAATCAGCTCTATGGAAACAGATATTGGTTGCCCTCAAACACTTCACCTCTGGAATCACAGTCCTTGCACAGTCATAGCCTGCTAGACAAAAAGTCATGAATGTGTTGGTACCTGAAATATAGTTCATTATACATTTTGTGAACTAAACGTTAACAATTGCCCAGGGTTAGTTAGGTAGCATGAGTGATGTTGGTGGTCCTTTGCTAAGAATATCAACATACAGTCTAATTAACGTAGTTCATACTTATGTTCACCATAAAGTCCTACTGCATTGCCACAAGGGCAGAACGGGCCTCACTGTAAATAAAAATCAGACCGTTGAGTTAAAAAGGGAACTGTGTAAGAACGATTTACTTGCTCTCCATCAGACTTTACATATCTAAGAATTTAAGCCTGCTTTTAAACTGGAGATACTGAGTGGGGAGGGGCTGCATGCTTTCAGTATGGATGGAAATGTGCTTGTCTGAGAACTCAGCTAGCTAGCTGGGAAAAAAACCCCAGATATTTAATGGAAGTGCTTCTCAAGAGATTCAAGGATTAAAAACGAACAAAGGGTTCAAAATTCTATTAAAGAAATATTCTTACGCACATCTGCTGATATATAACATGCTGACCTACATTGATTTTCCCACCTGAACATCTTTCGTACTTAATCTTTCATAGAAGTAATAATTATAGCAAAAGTGATTTAGAAAAATATGCAATATAACTGTATTCCATCAGCTAAACTACATTAAGGGAACACGATTATCCTGTCGAGCTCTTAGAAACCAGGAAATGTAAACCTAGAAGATCACTGTGAAGCATTAAGTCTGTCTCTTGATGAATATAAATTGTTATGCTTCTTTCTTTTTTTAGCTGTCTTTGATCATAACCTTTTCCTGATATAACATTACAGGTATATTTTTAGATCACCTGGGTTGTGTGAAAAGTTAAGTACAGGCAATCCAAGCTATACTTGAGATTCAGATACAACATAAACCTAAAAGCTGAATCATCAGCAGAAAAAATGGGAAATACACAACTGAAAAGTAATAGTAGAAAACATGAGAAGCAAAAAAAAAAAAAAAGAGCAGCTAGGTGGAAGGAATGACATGATTATGACAGGGCTTGCGGGCATGTACAAACACTTTCACACACAAGCACATACATGCACACTACACTCGAAGGGCAGATATTTGAAGGCACTGATGTGTGCTGGGTTGCTGAAAAGCTTTTTAGCTTTCAGTCACCACCTGCTCTTTCACCTACTTAGGGTATTTCCACTGAAATAACCTGTGAGTTATGCCACAAACATTCAAAATTACCTACAAATCCACAAGTTATAAATGTGTGCAAGTTCACCTCAGAGTCATCTCCGCAGTCATGTCTGCTGATTTTATATAGGTTATCTGAGGGTATGGGTTATTTCAGGATACATTTTAAGTACTGATTACTTTTATAAAGGGTCATACATTGTGAAATTACAATAATGTTGTTCTCTCCCCAAATCTTCCTACCACCCCCCCTTCTTACCAGGACTAAGTAAAGCAGACAAGGAAACAAAAGGAAGATATTTCAAGAAAAGTAAGTTATTTTTCCCCTTTACACTGGGTGCTGGAAATCCTTTGTTACTGAAAATCCAATCAGGACTAAAGTTGACGACATCTATCAGCTCCAGTAGAGATGAAACTTCATTGCAGAATTGCACACAGAGAGGTTCAGTGCAGGCTCCAGATCTAGCTTGGGCAGGTTTTATGACCTTTTTCCTTCCTTCTGCATGTCTGGCTGTTTTTCTGGCTGCTGCTCTGAGGTAAAGAAATCCTCCCAGTGCTTGAAACAGCCGTGTTAGGGGATGCTAGTTGCTGAAATTTGCTGAAAGATGCTGTCCTGGTTTCAGCTGGGATACAGTTAATTGTCTTCCTAGTAGCTGGTACAGTGCTATGTTTTTGAGCTAGGTATGAGAAGAATGTTGATAACACACTGATGTTTTCAGTTGTTGCTAAGTAATGTTTAGACTAAGTCAAGGATTTTTCAGCTTCTCACGCCCAGCCAGCAAGAAGGCTGGAGGGGCACAAGAAGCTGGGAGGGGACACAGCCAGGACAGCTGACCCAAAGTGGCCAAAGGGGTATTCCATACCATGTGATGTCATGTCCAGTATACAAACTGGGGGGAGTGGGGGTGGGGGGATCACTGCTTGGGGACTAACTGGGTGTCAGTCGGCAGGTGGTGAGCAATTGCACTGTGCATCACTTGCATATTCCAATCCTATTATTACTACTTTCATTTTATGAGTGTTACTATTATCATTATTAGTTTCTTCTTCTCTGCTCTATTAAATTGTTCTTATCTCAACCCACGAGTTTTACTATTTTTTTCCAATTCCCTCCCACATCCTACTGGGTGGTGGGGAAGCGAGGGAGTGGCTGCGTGGTGCTTAGTTGCTGGCTGGGGTTAAACCATGAAAGATGCTGAGAGAGATGCTGAGTGATGCAATTCCCCCCCCCCCAGTTTAAGTTCACACCGTGGCTTGTATTCAGATACAAGTGATACAGATGTGTGGACAGGAGAAGAGGACTTGTACTTATTTCCCTGTTTTCCTCCCACTGTGTCAGCTTTCCAGCTGGCCACAGGGAACGCAGCACCGTTTACCTTAGGAATATGTGATTCCAATAAAAATTGTGTTTGATTTGTGGGTGGTTCAGGGACTTTACAATTTGTACATCTACCCAGTAATTTCTCAGTGTTCTCAACTACGCATCAAAGCTTTGTAAAATTATACTTTGCATTTGCACAGCAAATTCACCACTGATATATATTCAGTTCATTTCTCATCTGTGTGTCCTAAACATTTCCCTCACATCTGTAAACCTGCAGGGTACAGTACTGACTGCAACACAGAGCACAGGACAGCTTGATCAGCGCATCAAGAGTCCCTAGAGACCCCAGACAAGCCTCCATGCTCTTTTCTGAAATAAAACCCAAATTTTCCTCAACTCTTATAAGTTATCTGCATTATACTCCAAAGCAGCTGTCCAAAGCATCATGTCTTATAGCAAAATAAGTAATTTAAAATGGACAGGCAGAGAAACACAACATAAATGACAAGCAAATTGAATCTAGCCTATATTTGTGCAATAGTTCACCTGGGCTTTGAGAGAAAGACTCACTGAATAGGCAGGAAGATCTCTATTACTTCAGTGGATCTGACTTTCAGATTACCATGATCTACACCAATAGACTTAAAAACTGTAGCCACACCTTTTTAAGCATCTATCCCTGCAGATTAAGCTTCCTTTTCACTTGGCAGCATGTCTGGGACAGACCCAGCAGCAGATACTGTTACACAAAACACCACCATCAAGAAGTAAGACAAGCTTCTGACATCCTGTCATGGTTTAAGCCCAACCACTAACAAATCACCATAAAGCCGCTCATTCACTCCTCCCCCCGGCCCCGGTGGGATGGGGAGGAGAAAATATAAAGAAATGCTCATGGGTTGAGACAAGGACAGGGAGGGATCACTCACCACTTATGGTCACAGGCAAAAAACAGACTCAACTTGGGGAAAAAGCAAAATCAATTTAATTGACTACAAATCAAATCAAAACAGGATAAAGCAAAGTAAAACCAAATCTTAAAACACCTTTTCCCCACCCCTCCCTCCTTTCCCGGCTCAACTCCACTCCCGGTTTTCTCTACCTCCTCCCCCCCAGCAGCGCAGGGGAACAGGGGATGGGGTTGGGGTCAGCTCCCCACACCTTGTCTCTGCTGCTCCTTCCTCCTCAGGGGGAGGACTCCTCACCCGTCCCCTGCTCCACTGTGGGGTCCCTCCCATGGGAGACAGCCCTTCACAAACTTGTCCTGCTTGGGTCCTTCCCATGGGCTGCAGTCCTTCATGAACTGCTCCAGTGTGGGTCCTTTCTGCAGCCTGCAGTCCTTCAGGCATGGACTGCTCCAGCGTGGGCTTTCCCATGGAGTCACAGCCATCTTCGGGGGCATCCCCCTGCTCTGGCGTGGGGTCCTCCCCAGGCTGCAGGTGGGCATCTTCTCCCCCACTCACCTCCATGGGCTGCAGGGGGCACAGCCTGCCGTCTCACCACGGGCTGCAGGGGCATCAACCTCCTCCGGCGCACCTCCTCCCCTCCTTCTTCACTGACCTCCGTGTCTGCACAGGTGTTATCCCACTCCCCTCTCCACTGCAGGTTTCCCCTTCTTAAATCCATTCTCCCAGAGGCGCTACCACCGTCGCTGATGGGCTCGGCCTGGGCCAGTGGCGGGTCCGACTTGGAGCCGGGGAATCTTCCAGCAGCTTCTCACAGGAGCCACTCCTGAGGCCCTTCCCCTGCTACCAATACCCCACCACACAAACCCAAAACACATCCTAACGTTCTTTTAGAAATCACTTAATCTCTTACAAACATCACCGATATTTTAAAAACAAACCCATAAGCTGGTAATTCCGCTGTATTTACTAAGTTTTCCTGATGTCCTATTTTCATATCATCACAGAGCTACTGCAAGAGTTTTACAAAACAAGTTCCTACACTGCCCCAGCTCCATCTGCTTATTTTGCCTTGTTCACTGTAAGCTCTTAAAGAGTCATTTGGGATTTTGTTCATTGCTTTGAATAAGCAGTGAGTTAATGTTTTTCCCTGTACACCTTTTAAAATTTGTTCAACTTCTTTAGAAGGCTTATCCACACAAACAGTTGTCTCTTAGCTAATATTTGCATTCCTTCCTCAACATGAGTCGTTTCTTCTTTATTCTAATCCAATGACCATGGCTTAGTATGCTAATTTTCCTGATGGACAGGTCAGTCAGAAACCTGGCCACAGCGCTCTTCAGCATGGCTAATACTTGCTCATAAATACTATGCTTTGTCTCATCAGCTAATAGGAATTAATAGCAGATTAAAGACTATGACAACAACTTTCACTTGAAGTTCTAACCGTTTCAGAAAACATTAATTAGTATATACTTGAGAGGTAACACATTGCCACCCACATCTGAGGTGAAACATAAAGATGTCCAACAGCAATGCTATATAACAAAGGCGGACAAGACACGAAAAAAGCTAACCTCACTTGAAACTGCAGGTACTAAAGAGGGATCATAATTACCCAAATTAGAATCTGAATAGTTAGAATTCATGCATTAACTCAGCTAGTCTTGAAAAAGTGTCAGTATGATTTTAATGACCACCAGAACACAGGTTTCTTATCTTGATGAAAATGCAATGACCTCCCACAAACACTGGACTGGAAATTACTTCCTGGGTCATGGAGTTCAACAGATACAGCAATTGGTACATCTCATCCCAACTGATTCAGATTTCTTAGTTAATTAACATGATTCCTGCTTCAAAAGTCTTCCACCTCAGTTGCAATTCTACACAAAACCATGTGGTTGTCATCCACAACCAAAATTTCTTCTCTCTTCCCATATTTTTACATAAACACACAAAGAACTTCCTCAACTCATGAGTACCAGAGGGTATTGGAGGTCATGAAAACGCTTGCTTATGCCTTCAAGAAGAATCTCATTTTATATTAAAAACAGTGCAAGAGAAGATGCAGATCAGAATCATGCATCAGCTGATAGCCATGCTTTTAAAGCATCTTAGAAGAACTTGAGTAAAAGGAAACATAGTGAAGCTATAAGCAAGGCTAACTGGTACTCAGATGGCAGATCAAGAGCTTCTTCTCTCCATCTTCACTAATCCTGGAACATGGAAGATGACAACAAAATTGAACAATAGTAAATTCAAAACTGGGGAAAGCAAGGATTTTTTTCTTGCAATTAAAGGGAAAAATTTGTTACTGTGTGGACACAGAAAGCATACAACTGATAAGCCCCAAATTATTTCCCTGCTGCAATGATTTGGAGCCATCAAGCACCTCACCTGCAACAGGGACACAAGTTTTTCCAACAGCCTATGCAGGGCACACTGAGAAAGTGCAGCTGGTGAAAATGTTAAGGCCAGTAAAGTCACGATGTGGGTAAGCAGTCTGAGAAACATAAAGGAGCACAGAAACCCAAACCCTGGCCCCTTCCTCTTTATACCTCATCAGGCAGTACTGCACATGCACACAATTTGACCTACAGGATTTCATGCCCATGCACTGCAGGATTCTTGTAGCTTCTGCGGTCCTGGGTGTTGGACTAGCTGGATACTGAAGAGGATTCACCCTGGCAGCATTCCTGTTCCTTCTTTTCCTGATTGAAAACCATACTTTTTTAAAATCAAGATTGTGCCAAGTATAAATGGTGCTTTCACTAAATAATAGTCAAACACACACAAAGAATGGCTAGAACACCACGTTCTCTTTTTTAATCCATTAGCAGGCCTCTAAAGCACCCAGTGAGACTTAGGCCAATGTGTACAAAATTGACAACAACAGATCAAACTGATAAATGCAGGGGGAAAGGGCAGAAATAATCTATTTTGTAAAGCAACATCAAAGCAAATCTTTTTGTAACTTCTGAACTGATACATGCTGGGAAGGTGTGTCAAGTAGCCTAAACTACCTCTAGTAATTTATCTGGTGTTGACTCACAATCAGATTCATGCCCTATCGCAGCAGGTAACTCCTAGAAGGGAGGAAGCAGGAGGTGCTGCATTCAGAAGTCTATCACCTTCACCTCTGAAGTGCACTCCCATAGGTCTACATCCTTCCTTCCTTCCTTCCTTCTTCCTTCAACAAAACTAAAATATCTGCCCTCAGACCCACTGTATAATTTCAAGAACTTCTCTGTTTTTTCATGAATCTGACCAGATGCAGGAGGGAGCATGCTAAGAATGTAAAAGGCCAAAGCGTAGACGATTATACTAGTGCAGTGTGCTGAACAGTCGCTGATCTTTCCATAATTTACTAAACTACAGAAGGGAGTAATATGATGTGCAGACTATTAGTATAGCTATTATGTGACCATAACAAGAGACATTCAGAAAGCAAGTGGCTGGGAAATACCAGACATGTATTGAACCCATTAACAAATAAATGGCTTGTGTAATGATCTTCTTGGTGTTGCTGAAATAAAATCACTCCAGTTCCCATCTGTCATGCCCTTTATTTCTTCAACTCTGTGCTGCACTGCAAGTCTGCTAATTAAGCCACTCTAAATCTACATTTAGGAGTTCATACAGGATCAGATGCCTAGTAAGGTTAAATTTGACCCAAGTGTTTTCTTTGAAACACGTGCAAAGAAACTAGGGCAATATGGAGAAGCCCAAAATTGGTGCAACCGATCTGCAAAGTGAAGAGTAGGCTGCAGCCAGTGATACCTAGGGATGGCTCAACAGCTCCACAATTAGCACTGCTTAATTAGAGTCCATGAGAGGGCAAGAAGTTGACAACATTTTAATGGGACATGTAGAAATGGTGGCCTTAACCCTCCTTTTTGTTCTGTTTCCGCTCTGCTTTTCTGACTGCACAACTGCACATTCGGGCTAGCACAATAGGAAAAAGTCTGATGGATGAACACTTAAACAATTATTTTGCTTAATTATTTAACAGATGCCAGCTTTTTCTTACGTCATCTCTTCCCTGTTTAAATCCATTGCAGCTATGCCTACAGCAGTGCATTATGTGTGAAGCCAGCAGGTGCTTAAGCATGCCTGCACTGGTCAAAGAGGACTAAAGACGGTTCAGGACCTCTGCATCTTCCACTTCACATCACTCACATTCCACTCTCCAGTGCATTGAACAGGACACGTGCCCCAGCCACCCTGCCTGTAGAGGCACACAGCCTTTCTCTGCTTTGAGTGTCTGGTACTCTGCCAGGGATACATTTGATATATAGGACTAGTTCTTTCATGCTCTAGTATATTACCTGGATTCACCACAGGATGCAAAAGGGACTGGCTTTCAATGCATCAGCCGTACGTGCAGACTCACGGTTTGACACAGCACTCTGTGTCGATCGTTTCAAAGCAGCATGGCCCGTGTGCTGAACACCCTCCTCAGTGACAAGTACCGCATTCAAAAGAAGTGCTATGCTGAGCCGTGCTGACACACTGCCCTGCATCGCACTCACACCACACAGGTGGCTCTTTTCCTGTCTCTCCTAGATGTGCAGTCCTTGAAGATGCATGTGAAATACGCAGGTGATTTAGTGCAGAAAAAGCACTGAAGAGTATTTTGGGCTCATTTCTTGCATTAGAAGCCTTTTCCAATCCGTTCCGGTTTTTGGCACCAAGCTTTATCTTAGGTGCTTGTATTTAAACTTTCATTATGGCGATCCAATATACACTACACCTCTGTCTTTCATACAGACAGTTCAGGAAATTATGAAGACTGTAAAATTAAGTAATATTTAAATATGCAAACAGCTGTGTGCTGAAAGCAGAGACATTCCTCCTGGCTTGGAACAATAAAAAAGAACATATCGGTATGTTGAGAGTTACAGGCTATTGCTCAGGAAATCAATGCTGATGTTCACAAAGAAAATTGTTTGTGCCTCCCCTGCTCAATTTGTGCTTGTTTGATAATAAATTCTGAGCACTTACCTCTCATAAGTGGTGTAAATCTATGAACGGGTGGTGATAGGAGTGTGAACCACACCGAGCTGAAAAGTCAGTATCAAGATAGGGAACAGAAGTGGATCATTTGTCACTTTAGCTGTTGACGTATCTGAAATCTGTCATAATGAAAATGCTGCTTGAAGTGACTAACTAGCTAGTTCTATACCGTTTTGAAAGATTCTGCCAATGTGGAAGAAAATCCTTAAACATTTCCAGTAAAGGCAGTGGGGTTTCAGCACATGCTCTGCATCTTTACTGAATCAGGACTGTAAAAGCCAGCATTACTGAAGTGCACTCAGAAGAGCCCTTCAGTGCAAGTAAGTTTTCTTAATATTCAAAGAAAATCTCTTGCCAACAATCCCAATTTAAAATTTGAGTAGAGGAAATAAAAGGAAGGAAAAGGTTATTATTTATAACACAGTGACTATAGTTACACTGCAGTCAGAGACCAATTACACCCTGGTTATGCTTTCCAACTCCACTAATTCATATAAATGGAGTGCTCGCTACATGACAGGATAATTGCAGTGTAAATACAATAGTCTTTATGTATCTGGATACTGAAAAAGCACCCATGTTACTAAGGTGGCAATAAGAAATAATTTGGACATGTCATTAACCTTCAAATTCGTTGAATCAGTGTTAATTAGGATATAGAAAAGCATAACCAAAAATGTAATTACACTGAACTAAGGGCTCAACTGTGCAACTATTAGGAGGCTGCTCATGTGAGTAAGTATGCTTGAACATAACCGAGTATCGCCAAATCAGGCTGTAAAACACTACCATGGTTTTATAATGAAGCAAAACGGAAGTGAAAAAATGAATTAATGACATTTTTCAGCTGTAACAAATGTGCTCAGGGTTGTTCTCACATTAGAAATCTTTCCCTTGTATTTTGTAGCTAGGGGGGTCAAATTCTGCCAGGAAACCCTTCCCTCTGAATGTGTGTTAGCTGTAGCTCGTGTAATGGCTAGCGTATCCATTCAGCACCTACTGCCCTGGAGCCCAACCTTAGATTAAGGCTTTAGGCAATACTACAATATAAAGTGTTGAAAACAACAGAGTATTAATGAAAACCTTTCTGTATTACTCGTAATCCTTTCCTTGCTCTCTTTTTTAACTTCACCTCTCTAGAACATTTCAAAACAAGTGTACAATGAGTGCACACAGGATGTTGTAACATGAAGGTGCTAATGCTTCCTATGCACATAGTAAAATCTTTGCCAATTCCCTACTAAGAGGTACTACTACATTTCTTTCTGCTACCTCTAATGATCTTACTGTGAGCCATTACACCTTCTTAACTCCAGACAACATAATGTTCTTTTGTACACAAGTGACCAAATTGCTCCTTGCATGCTTACAGAAAACCAATGACACGCAGAACTTTACATTAGAATGATGAAGCAACTCCCCAGTCAATGTGATAGTTTCTTTAAATTCAAAGACTTAGTTCTCATGCTATATCACTTCACGATGTTAGCCCACCCCAGTGGCAACGTATGAGCATATAAGGCAGGTGGGATGTGGACAGCATTGCTGCTATTGTGAAAGAAACACCACATCAGGAGAAAACCAAAAATGGGCGGATATTTCCAATTGATCAGAAGCCTACATGGATCAACTTCCTCCTGCAGTTTATGGATCAGCTACTTTCTTCAGAATTATTCACCTCGAATGGTTAATCAGTGGAATCCACTCTCTTTCAGCAATTGTTTCTTAGCATATATATATATTCTGTTAGATGCTCTTTTACATTGGAAAAGGACTGTACCCTGGCAGAGAGCACTTTGTATCTGACTGCTGGAGTCTATGCTTCCTTCCAGCTGAGTGAGTATTTCTAGTCGATTCCCCTGCTCATTTTGCCTCAACTTTTTCATTCCTGAATGACTCCTTCCTTCACAGGTAATCAAAATAGGAGAAGACGTATACAGGGATGGGTTGAATATAGGTGGTACTACAATGCTACTTCTTACCTTGCATTAGAAGGCAGCTGCAAGTTGGGGGAGCTCTGACTACTTTTCCTCTCAAGATAAGGAAAGGGGATTCTCTTGCTCAGTCCTGACAAATACCCAGTCACCAAAGCACACTAGTTTCCAGAGAAGTGCTGCTTCCCTCCCTGGAAATGCTGAGCCTTTCAAGGTACACCACTTGCACTTATTAAAGATCTACCCGGCTTGCATTCATTACCATGATTAATTGCAGCAGCCTGATGTAGTGTCTTCCATGAACTTTTTTTTTTAACCTCAATTGCTGAACAGTGCAGAAACTCCTAGAAGTTCCTGCTCCCTCTTTATGCTGTTTCTTGAAGTATAATTATACTTACACTCTCAGAATCAAACTGTTAGATTTATTACATAGCAATGCCCCAGAAACAGTTTTAAACCTCACCTATCATAGAATAAGACACAAAGTGAAAAAGAACACAGAGCTCAGATTTTTAAATCCATCTTTTGGAGAGAACAAGAGATACAGCTGCCTGTACGTGCCCACACTCAAAAAATCCTGGCTTGCAGCACATACATGGAAATGAGGCAGAATGCTTCATTATCAAATACTCCTCAGCAGCCCACGCTCTGACGTGACAGCACGTAATGCAAATATTTACAGCAGGAAGTCCTCGGGAATGATTAGTCACCACCAAATGGCAGCAGCTTATCAAGCAGTAATTCCTGCTGTGGGAAACACAGCTGAGGCAGCATTTCCACACCAACACAACACAGAGAAGGTCTCTTTCAATAATTAGCTCCAATTTACATAGCTTTCCCCACGATGCTAAGCATATTTGACGAGTGCCATCATGATCTATGAGACAGGAACTGTGGCACGAAAGCTCCAGAGGTTTGATCAGCCATGGTTCTTTGCATCTAATACAGAGAGAGTGAATGCTCCTAATTTAGTGAAGACATTTGTCCTGAGGCTAGAGCATTGATTCTCCACTTACTGCCTTTTAATTGTGATGTATCCAATTTATCTTTTTAGGCTATAAACTCTTAGGGGAAAAGGTTCTTCTTTTTCATTCTGTATGCTGTTCTCATGTCACCTTTATTTTACTGCAAAAGAGCCCCATTCAGGTTAAATAATTTTCATACTAGCAAGGTAACACTTTTCTATTGCTAGAATTAATTGCTGTAACTTGTATTGTTTTTCTACAACAATGTCTGATGATGAATTCGTGGTGACAACATTATGAATAAATGAAGAGTAACAAATAGAGGCATGTTCCAGATGTTAGAAAAATGTTCTTTTCTACTGAGAAAACTGTCTGCTCATCCATACCATAATAATGCTTATGCTTTAGTAGTATAAACTACTGTGCATAAGCAACACTGCTTTCAGGATGTGACTAGTCCAGAAAAAAAGAAGCCGGCCAGGATGCTCCTTTTTTCCAGAACTGCAGGCGATCTATTTTTCTGCCATTACCCCCAGGCCTATCCACTATCCCAAATTCATGGTTGTGCTCCTGCCATGTATGAATTGGTCAAAGTGCACAGCCCTTCATTCCCAGATATTCAAGCTTGACAATTCACAGGTGATAAAATGTGACAGGACTTTTTACCGACAAACGAACTGCAGGGTATCCTAATCAGCAGGAGAGGCAGCTCTAATAACTGGGTTACAGTGTAAGGAGATAAACTCAGATGGAGCAGAACATTCATAATACAAGAAATGTGAGATGCTACTCAGCCTAAAGCACCAAAGACATCCAACTAACACAGCAACTTTTTTTCCCCTTTGGAAGCAGGATTCCTTTTAACTGCCAGTTAAAGATGGTCTTAGCAGTGCATGAACAAGATTGGCAACTGCTTACAGCTCCCAGCATGACTACTTCCAGCTTCTTTTTCCTTTTCAATTGCAGCAAACCACAGTCAGACAATGAAGGGTTTTTGTTGTTGTTTTTTTAAATCATGGTGTTAGGATACTGCTGGTTATCTGTGTTTGCAGGTCTCATTGACAGACAGGATGGGACACGCACAGAACAGCCAATATGCCAGCTGCTGCCCCCGCTGCGGGAGGTACCACACACCCGGAGGCTCAGACAGAATCCGCTTGGGTGGCTCTGGCATCAGCTGCAGATGAGTCTGTGCTAGCAGTGAAAACACTGTCCCCAGAAGGTCACCTGTCCTCAAACGCTGCCTCTCAAAGGACACCTGCTCTGGATCTTTTTCCCAAGCTGTGCCAAATGAAAAGGTTTGCTTGTGTCAAATACACAAAGCCTCGTTCCCTCTGTCCCCCTACTGACAGCCTAAGCTTCAGGGTGAATTTGTGATGCCATCACTACAATGGCAAAACTCCCTTTCGTTCAGGGCAACCAGCTTTTCAAAAAACTTCAGCCCCTATACCCACAGCAGGATCCCTATTGAGATTTTCTCCTTGCAAAGCTATTACTTCTAACACGCTAAGGTCCCACAGCCGCTGCTAAAACTCCTACTGACTGCAAAAGAGGGTAGATTTCCAAGCACAGACCACAGGATTCCCTCTTCCAGCAGAAAGGATGTGCAAGAACCTGCCCCAGGGTTTGAAGAAGGTTCCCTCTGAGCAGAGCCCCTCTCTGCACCCAGGCCACAGCAGTCAGAGGACCACGGCTTTTGCTGGTACTGTGAGAAATGCCATGCCTGGGATGCTGGGGCAGTGCTCTGAATCACTGGAGCAATGAAAACAGCTGAGGAATTTGATGCATCCAATTCGATCACTAAGGGCCCTGTGTGTCAAGTCTCACCAGGCTAAGAGTTCTCAGGGACATCAGATGAGCTATAGGCATGGCACTAGACTGTCACTGCCCTTAACTGATCACACAGAGGAACAGAGGAAAATAAAACAAGCTACTGCTACCCTGTTCAGTTGTCCTCAGATTATGATTCAAGACACAGGAAAAAAAGAGATAGGGCTGCCCACCTAGTACACTTCACTGTGGAGCCACTGCAAAGGGATGGGCAACACGGATAAGGAAAGCTGTGCATTTACTCTCTGGATGATAATGGATGAGCAAAGTACAAACCAGAATATTTGCTGCTTCTTTTGGACAAGAATTTTCTGATCATTGTTCCACGCCATTATTTAGAAAAAATACATTTTAAAATAGATACAGCTGTTCATTTTGTGATTTCTTGAATGCTTTCTCCCTCTCTCCTTCCACTCAAAACAAACAAAAAAAAAGTCTGGAATTCACCCTTACTGAAATTAGTGAAATCACAGTCAAAAGGTGAGTGCCTATGTGTGTTTGCACTTCTAAGGGTAATGTCTGCACTTTGCATGACATTACCTGTGCCCCAGCAGCCAGTGCAGAGGCACACAAGAAGTAAGAAAAGGCTAGGGCTGGGCAAATCCCTTGTTATCCCCTTCCCCATCTGTGCAGTGAGAGTAACACCACCTGCCAATGGTGCAGGATGCTGTGAAACGTTCAAATACTTCAGTAACAAAGGTTGGACATGTACTGCAGAGAGCTAGATGGAGAAAGCCATCTGATGGTTTCAGCTGGGACTGGAGTTTGGAGGATCATACTTAGCTGAAAGCCTTCACACAGGCAAGAATCAGCCCAATATTTTTCTCTAAATTTTTCAAATCTGTAGCACTTTTTTTTCTCTTGCACCCATACAGAAGGTTCCATCCAGGTTCGTATTGCATAACCTTTGTTGCCATTCCTTTGCTTTTGTTGTCTTCACTTAGTATTTGCCTTACAATGCACCAAATATTTATGTCACGTAACAAAACAATGAAAAGAAAACAACAGAGAAACTGATGCTGCACCCACAACACTGCTGGCCTCTCTGGTCTGCAAAGGAAAACTGGCAAAAACCACACAGGCTATTCTGCAACCCAGAAAGGCAGGAAAAATTAAAAGACGATGTAAAGAGAATGCTACTTCCAAGGACACTAGTTTGGCCCTCAAATGGAAAACTGTTATCTGATACCACTTTTAATCATATTTTATTTTTCAGTCATTTACAGTATACTCAGCTGAAGGTCATAATAGGTGGTTCTCATCTGATCTCTACAAAGACCATGAGTACTGCATGAAGAGGATTTTCTTTTTGACACAAGTCCTGCTCAGCTGAAAGCGAATGGCTGCTTTATTTCCCCATGTATATAAGGGCCTCAACTGAAGAACTTGGAGAGATTACACAGTTGCATATTACAAAGGCACAGGCACATTCTTCTATTAACTTAAAACATATTGCTGATACTTAATAATGAAGAGTAACCCTTCCATACCAGACCCGGAAAATTTGCTTAATTGGTTCAAACTCATGTCTAAGATGTGGATGTGAATCATGCAAAAAAATTATTCTAATCTCTCAGCCTACTTGTATTTATTGTCTTGGTTGGCTGGCTTACCTTTCAGAGGAGACTGGGACTAAATCACTGACACAGATTGTCCCCCCAAATTGATGATAACAAGGAAATGAACAGCAAGTCCTGAGTCAACAAGACACCAATTCACTACAGGCTAAAAAGAACTTTTCAGCACCCCGCACAATGAAGATATCGAAGGCCCCATCATATTGTTCCTCTGATGACAGCTGAAGGAAACTCTCCAGGCTCTGAAACTGATGAATGACTTTACTGGGAGCATGTCAGGCACATCAAGACATAAATGCCTTTTATTCCTAAAAGACACACCATCAGCCCCTACCCAGCATCCAGTCTGCAGCTACTGTGTGCATCAAAAGAAGGCAAAGAGAAACCACCGAAAGTCTTTACGTGGGTCAAGGGTGAAAAAACTAATCCTTCCTGGCCCTGGTGCAATCAGACACAGCCAGCACACAGCATGGGAGACTTTTCAGCCTTTGTAGAAATATTAACTTGGGACCATTCGAAAAAAAAACCCAAACCAACAAACAAACAAACCACCAAAACCCCCCAACCACCCCCCCCCCAAACAAACAAACAAAAACCCCAACCGATCCATGCCCCACCCCCACCCCACCCCCAAAACCCACAAACCGAACAAAAAAATCCCAAAGTTTAAAGAAGTAAGCTTCAGCGATGTGCACTGAAACCTACATACACCCACAGGTAAGACAGTTCTTTCCTGAACTCATCTTCCAGACTAAACAACATCTGAGCTAGTCCTTTTTTAATGCTGGTTGGACTAAAACTCCTCGGCTCATGCAGATCTCTGCCAAGACAAGCCTGGCAGGCAGTGGAACTCTGTCAGCAAGGCCAGACAAGCTCTGGAGGTCAGCAAGTCTCTCTGCAGGCTTCTAAAAAATGGTTCACCCTCAGGGTGATCAAATTTTCCAAAACCAGGCAAGATACATAGCTTTTTAGAGCCATTTGAGCCACAGAGCTTTGCTAAGCTCTAGCAAATCAAAATTGCTCTCAAGGAAACCTCAATCTGTCAAAAATGATCTTCAGTACTTTGATAGATCGGGCCTGAATGCCCACTTCTTACCACTGATGGGAGTGTGTCACAGCATAGCTGTTCCTGGAACTCAGAGGCGCCGCCATGAAACTGCTCATACCTTGATTTTGAAATAAGCACCTTAAAATAGGAAAATCTTATTCCTCTTCTGGACAATTGCTGTATTTACAATCCAAGGATCCCATATTCTCTAAAGCTATCACCCAAGCCTCACAACACCCAGCAGAGAGAAGATAACTTTACAGTATGGGATACAGCTAGGACATGGGACTTGCCCCAAATCAGAGAAGTTACCTGTGACAGATTGAGAGCTGAATCTACATTCCGTTGGTGTACAAACCCACATCTTAACTGAAAGACTACCCATTTCTCTGTACCACAGTGCACTGAAGAGCAAATATTATATTCAGTTTTCATACAGAAGTAAACAAAGCAGGCAGGGAAACTAAGAAATAGCACAGTGACAGCAGGGTACATACAGGTTGGCATAACTTACAGGAGCTGCATTGTTTTTCACTGTGACACTTGGAGTTGTGGCTCGTAGTGCCCCACTCACGCCATGGTAGTATTTGAAGCAGATCTTTGTTTCAGCTAAAAAAAAGAGAATTATTTTAGATTAGAAGAACTGCCAAGGAGAAGCTGCACAATCAGTTGCAGCTCACAGGCACGAGGCTGGCAAGTAGTTAAATTGCAAGTGGTTCATTCCAGGTTGGCTGACATGACAGGATGTCTCCTGCCTCCAATCTCCCCCTTTGCCAAAGCGAAATTTAGAGTTCGGTTCCTGAGACTTAAAACGGTTAAAACCCCAATCTCTTCCAAGCAGCAGTTACAACAGACAGACCTTAGGGTACCTGATGAGCATCCTTTAGCTACATTAGGAAGAAGAAAAGTAGGGACAGAGAAACCCTCCGTGTTCAGACATACCAAACGCTAATGTGCAGACAAAGTGAGAAACTTCCTTAGGACAAAGAGATTCCATAGTTGCTTACCGACAGGTTTCACTGAACCAATTTGTTCTGGCCTTGGTCAGAGCAAGGACATAGATATACACAGATTAGCTGCTTTGACAGTTACTACATTAAAACATTTTTCAGAAAACAGTATGGTACTACGAGACCCCATCTTAGTGTATTTCCACTGACTTTCGAAGATTTCAATTAGGTGAGGAACACAAGCAAGACCATGATTTTGGACTCTCAGAGCTGCTTTTTGCCACATGCACTGATATTCAGACAAATAGATTAAGTGAGAAAAACAGATTTCAATAACTGTGTCAAGGCATAGAAGTGAAATCAGCTTCTTGTTCAATCATCCCCTTACCACCCACCTTCTTGTCTGCTACAAGAAGGAAAGATAACTTTCAGCCAGCTTCTCTGTTAGTCTGTAACTACAAATACATACAAATTGCTAGTATGTGCCATAATCCCCCTCACTCACCTGGACCTGGTAACTTGCTGAAGCACATCCTGCAGGCAGGAGTTTTCTTCCATAGTAAACTAGGATGTGAACTGGGTTGATATGTGCCTACATGCAGCTAGGACACAGCAGGTATGCACTGTACATATGTCACAGGTATGTTTGTGGGATCTGAAAAATGCCTATTTAAATAAAAGCAGCATTCACATCTTGCAATTTTAACTGGATAATGCCATGGAAATTTTCAGCTGCTCCATAATATACTTGAAGGTGCTTCTCATAATCAAGTTTTTCCTTAACATCTTGCTTTGCAGCTGCTGCTGAGGTACAGCGAAAACACCAACCTTTGCTTGCAGAGCCACAATTTCGCTCACTGTAACTAAAGTGCCTATGTAAGAAAGTAATAAAGGAATGCCAATGTTTTAACGTACAAATTGCATTGCTGTTTTAACACCAGTAACAAAATAAGCGAAATCAGTGCAGCTGTGACAAAAGATTATGCAATGTTCAGAGCTGCAACCTTGGCCACAGATTATGGTGCTTTGATCTGCTGTTTGGTAGATCCCCCCCCCCCAAAAAAACCATGCAGCACCCCAGGTGGAAGCAAAATGTGGGGACATGAATAGGGGTGGAGACCCTCAAAAACTCACGTCTGAATTGCTTACCCTTGTTATCAATTAGTAGGCATAATATGATTGAAACAACCAGGGAGCTGCTAAAGTCCTGTGTACAGCCCCCATCAGTTAATATTTAAAATAGGGAAACAATAACTAGACATGATTTAGGGTTTAGGAACCAACTACTAGACAATGAGGCTTTATGTTTGTCACAAAAGGTAATAGATTGTGGTCTGGTCAATAAATCTTGAAGAACCACTCAGAACTGCCAAGATTAGGGAAGAAGTGGGTAAAAGGTAATTCCTGCGGGGGAGATCGTGACCACCGACTCATTGACGACCTACTCAAAAGAAGACAATGAAGAAAGAAGACAGAGTCTGCGCACTAATTTACATGAGAAACAAAGAAGAAAGAACCAATCATTAAGGGAAATAATAATTAATATGTATTACTTAAGTATATAAATGTGGGAATTCTTGAGACAAAGGTGTGCTGTCTTGAGACAGGCACCCATTCATGTGCATCAATGAAATTAATTTGAAAATACCTTGACTCTGTGTGTTACTGGTTTGCACATCAGGTAAACAAACCCTGTTTGTGGGACAACACCCTGACACCTACAGATACACAGGAGGAAAAATAAATCCTGATTTGTTTTTTGACAGACAAAATAGTTTTAGGAGTGTAAAGCCTTCCCAACTTTCAAATGTGACTTGGGAAACGAAAACCAAAGAGCTTATGTTCCCAAGTAGTTCGAGCGCTTCTCATTTCCAGGTGGCTTCTCAGCACTCCTCCCTGAGGAGGCACCAAGGACATGCAGTCCATCAATGAGAAGCACAGTGCCAGTGCAGTTAATCTGCCACTGTATTTTCCCTCCCCATAGCTTGTTCTTCATCAGGCACCCAGAGGCACATTTCTGGTCACATGGTGAAAATACATGCCTCTCCCAATATATGGACAGACGTGTACATGTGTGTTTTTTACTTCACAGCATTCCATGAGAAGTGGAACAGGCTACAGAGTCCTTCAGCACCTCCACAAGGGGCTTTGTTGCCCATCCTGGGGTTTAATTTGCAAAAGAATTACTTGTGGTGTCAGTGCAGCTGAGCAAGCAACCCCATTGTTGCACCTGGGAGCAGCAGTTGTTTTCTTTTGGCAGCAAAAAAGCTGGATGAGCTTCTGGGACTGAAAAACTGCAAGTCCAGATTGAATTTTCACGTTGCAATTTTCTCTACAGGACTTTTAACAGCTCAGCAGCTAACTCATTTACTCACTGAGAAGACAGCAAAAGCTGAGGATACCACAATAGCTAAAACATGCAGTTCTCACCAATTATTCAAATCTTAATTTTCCTCTCCCCTGGAGATTTCTAGCTACAGTTCGCATGGAACATTAAGAGCTAGAATAAAGAGAAGGGGTTTTTTATTATTTATTTATTTTATTTTATTTTTATTAACTCATGTAGTTAATAAAATGTAACTTCAGGTACTAGCCTGTATGACAATGTTCAGACCTCACAGCAGGACATCTCGCTGTAGGTTGACAAGTAGGAAATCAGTTACCACGTACATTGGGAAACTATGGTTTAAAAGAATCTATTTAATTAAACTACAAGTATTAGACAGAGAGAACAGAAGGAGGAAGGAATGTATCCTTATGTAGGTATTCTGGATATTAGTACTGCTTTCAAGGACAAAGGATTACTAAGATGATTGAACATGTATTTGGAAAGAACCATGCGGGTATTGAAGATTCCTCTCAGTTTCACACAACTACTATTTCTAATTTAATTTTAAATCAAACTGCCCACATACAGATGCAAACTGGCAAGAAGGCAAACTAGAGAGATGGAGGTGTCACACCCAATTCAAAACAGCGGCAGAGGTGGAGACACCCATCAGGCAGTGAGTTTCATTCAGAGAGCAGATCCGACAGCAAAATGTTAGGAAAATGGTTATTGTCAATGGATAGATAAAACTTTTTAAAAGTTTAAGTTAAAAAAACTTTTAAAAGTATAAAGCTTGCAAAATTACATACAGTATCTTTATGTGCAAAAATGCCACTTAGACCCTAGTTGGGCTTTTTTTGGCTGGAAGCCATCCTTTCAGAATAACATTGTTGGTGCTATGTTTTACACTTCAACAGAGTCCTAATGTTTTAATCCATCTCAAGATTGTTCTTGTATTCCTGAATCACCTCTGAGACATTTCCAAAACACATGCAGACATTCACCGGCTTGGTACCACTGCCTCTGCAGACAGAGAGCACTGTAAATATAGGCAAAGCAGTGATATAAATTAACCTGAATATTATCCAGCTGGCATTTGTACGCAATATGTAGTTATAAGGGCTGTCTGCACTGTAGTCTTGCTGATTAGCTTGTTCTGGAATAAAGGAGACTATTTAACTCTGTCCTGCTGCCCTAGCTACATGGCACAGTGCACAGGTCAGGAGCAAGTGTTGCCCAGTTAATGCCCAGTTATAAACAAATACATGGTTTTTTCATCTCAGTAATTATGAGTAGCAGCTCGCTGGATCAGGTAATGAAGTTGTGATGTTAAAGTCAGGAAGTAATGAGGTTAAATTCTCGTTTCAATTAGCATAAATGGCAGTTAGACTGATAAATTTTCCAAGAGATGAGATGTCTAAAGATGCTCAGAAATACTTGTGCCCATGACAATTACCAAACGACTCAACAATTTTCATGGATTAAGAACAAAACAGCACTGTATTCCCTTTACACCAGGCTTGGTATCTCCATTATACCATGGCTATGTTACAGCCTTCCATCACACTGACATAAATAAGACAGTCCCCAGTTTTATGCTCAGATCCATTGCTGTAACTATCACAGGTGCAGAAAATACAGCTGCTTGAAAGAAAAGCCCGGGTAGGGTAATCAGAGCCAGGCAACAGGAGGGGCAATTCTTTTTTGCTCCTTGTGCCACAGCCTGCAAGCGCCTCTGTGGGCCACATAGCAGGGACGCTCACGGTGAAGGGAGAGGAGCTGAGATGTAGCTCATCCCTGGACACCACAGAGGCCACTCCTTGTTCAGAGAAAAACTCCAAGAAGTTTGAGTTTTGCCAAAGAACAACTCTGCCATGGAGCTTCATCCCTCTCACAAGAAAAAAAATCCAGTCCGCAGAAAATTATTTCTCTATCAAAGCCCTGAGTTATCTCAGTTACCAAATCAGTTTTGCAAATTAACTGGAAAATGAATTTACCAGCTGAACGTTACTCTTCTTGGCAATACTCTATACCGCCTCTACAATCTCAGCCCTTGAAAATACCCTACTCCCTACTAAACTGAAGTGGGAGGAGATAAAATCTAGTAGGGTCTGCTGATGAATTGCAGCTGGAGGTATTGAAGATTGAAAACCTCAAAGAGGTGTCGTAGTTCCCCTCATCCACCCATTCTTCTTTCCTGGGAGTGTTATTGCTCCTGTTGGTTTATTTTATACCCTTTCCCTTTAAAATACTTCCATTCCTACTCATCTTCCTCATTCCTTCAGAGGTGTCAAAACTGCCCTAAATCTCTTCTCAAAAGTTCACTTGCTCTTGTAATCCTTTGCTCTTCACTTACTAAGACTAGTCTGGTCTCAGAGGCTTAGCTTTCACTTAAAGGTGGATTTATTCTCTCAAATATAAAAAGAAGCACTGCCAGGATTAAGCAGTTTCCCTTATTAGGATGTTCAGGGTTTTCAGTTTAACAAGTATTTCAAGGAAACACAAAATGATATTCTTTGGGGGAGGTAGGAAGTGTCAGCTGGTGTTTGATAGGAGTGTGTGATACACTTGAGACACTTTCACAATCTGGTTGTGATATACTCCCGTGATAGTCTTTGTCTCAATTAAATAGCAGAGGTGACTAGGCATTAGGTAAGCATTTCTCAGCCCTGAACAACCTCTCAGGGAAGTAATGCCAGTCTTAAAAACTGAGTCATTTGTGATCAATTCAGTCTATTACTAAAAGAGCTGTTGTTGCTCTTTTGGGCAAACATTGTGCATAAAAAATGAGAGGTGTCAAAAACCAGTAATGAAAAGGTAGCTGTTTTTGGTAAGTGGGTGGGAACCAAATGAACCAAATCAAGGAGTGAAGCAATTAAGTTATGAGTCATAAAGTTTTCCCTAGAGAGGACCCAGAAGTGGAATAAACATATGATACTGTGCTATAATCAGATCGCTACAGGACCATCTTGAATTAAAGTAGCCATGGTGATCTCTGGAAGTGGAGACAGAAGGTGTCAAAGTGGAGATAGGGAGTCAATGGAGGGAAGAACTGACTGAATACATGGGGAAACTGGGAGAGGCATATGAAAAAAATAGGACAAGGAATTACAATAGGAAACCAAAACAGAGAGAGATTAAAGGCAGTTTAAGTGAGGTGTTGCAGTACTGGAATTGAGTAAGCAAGGGCATCGATGTCGAAGTTGAGGGAAGGACAGGTCTGAGATTAGAAGAGAATCACTGTACAGAGTGTGGGACAGGGAGAGGTGAGAAAGACTAGGACTGTCTAAATCTGAATAAATGAGAAGAAAGTAGGGAAAAAGAAACAAGGCAAGGAAAGGCAGAGAAGGAAAGAGTAAGAAAGTCAAACCTGAAGAAGAAAGAGAAAAAAGCGCCCTCTCGCCAAGAGCTTCATGAAGCATGGAGCACAATGTATGAGCTGTTATCAGCAGCTACCTGCGACACCCAGTGCACAAGTGTACGTCCTGTCCACCTCTCATGCCTGACCACCCTTCTCCACCTGCTGCTGCCTCCAGTGCCCATCTCTTGTTATTTGAATACTGCTGGAAGTATAGAGAAAGCAGATAAACTGTGCAACCCAAAGAGCTGAAACGCAATGCTCCTGTACCAGCGCAAGCCTTTCCCTAAGCATCAACAGCTTTTAGATAAATTTAGGTAGTTTCTCCTGATACTAGACCTGCCCTGTCAGCAAAGAATTAACACACACAATGAAGATGAAAGGTAAGGTTATTACTGGCAAATCTAGTTTGTATCTACAGCATCGATACACGGTACTGTTTATTTCCATCATGTATAGCTGCTGCTGCTCCATGCACATAATGGCTCTTACTTATTGTGCTGTATCAGAAAACCTGCCTGTTCCAGGAATTGCCTGTCCAATATGCAACAGTGACACTACAGCCATCAAGCTGGTCTGCCACTCAGCCACCTATGGACTGTGTATTTCCTTAAGCTGTAAACCACATCTGCTCACAGTATTTCTTTAGTATCACAACCGCCTACGGTTTTCCATAAGGCTCCTCAGTTTTTAGACAACTAACAGTTTAAAACCAAACAAGGCCTAAACAGATGCGTTTCTTTAATCCCAGTTGCAGAATTTCTTCCAATTTTCTGATGACCTTTTCCTTGCCCTGCTCTAAAATGTGCAAACACATGTGAACAGACTGTTAAAAGACTTCTTTTGAGAAACTGGGAGATATGAGATTTTAAAATCTCACCTTTCAGATTATTATAATGCTTCCAGGCAAGAAAGAAAAAAGTACCTGGAGAAGGAATTAAGGCTGACCAGTACATATCAAAAATTTCAGGCACAAAGCTTTGCAAGCAAACTGTAATAGCTCAAAACCAAGCAGTAGAACACCCAGAAAACTTCTAATCAAGATTAAATTTAACCCCAAAATCCAAACTTGTCAAGATGCAGAAATGCACAGTTAGAACATTCAAATAACCTTAACTCTGCAACAATAAATAATGTATTTCAGTACTTGTAGTTGTAACTGATATTTGAAGAACAGATTAGATGATCTTAGTAATTTTATTTCATTTTCAGATGGTTTTGTCAGAGACTGCTACTGCTTCACAAGGGTTGCATGTTCAGGGCTAGAGTTACCTCCTTTATAATAGGAAAGCTGATTAATATCATTTATTATATCATTGATTCTTTGTTCTGTTGTTATTTGTGATCTGCGGATACTCTCTACTATTGACTTTCACGTTTATTTCCTTTGCATGATAATTGATTCAGCAGCTACCTGCCTCCAACCACCACAAGAGTAGTATGGTAAATTAGTACACTAATAACTAATGGCTAGTAATAAATCCTCATAGTCAGTGGGCCAGTCTCCTCTGTCCTAGCTTCACTTGTTGGGAGCCCTCAGTGTTGCATGCTCCTTACTACACTGATTTTGGGTCTAGCTTTGTATAATCCACCTCTACTACTATGCTGTTCATATGAAGTGACATGCATCTGCTTACCCATGACTGCACTGTGACTCATTATCATTACTCAGGAATTTTTCAGGTATAGACTCCTGAGCATAAGACAGACAAAATCACACCATTTTTGCCTTACGAAAATAAAAGTATCCAGGAGCTTCTATCAGAGGAGAGATACAACAATGTGGCTCTGCAAACTGCTATTCAGGAAGAACATACAGATCTAATTCCAATAGGCTGTTCCTTATGTGCTACCCTCATAAAAACTGTCCTATTGGCAAGACTCATTACTAAAGAATGATAGCAGCTGGAATGGATGTGTGCTTATACATTAATTTCCAGCATTTGTATATACTTCTCCATACAGGCAGGACATCTAGCATTGCTGATTACTGAAGTTGCTTGACATTTTTAATTATAAACCTTGTTTTCAGTTGCTTATACATTTTCAGAGATAAATGCATTTGGAATAAAATTTTGCATGCTGGATGTCTACCTCAGATCTACAGAGATGCACAGCAAGAAAATTTCATCCAGAAATTTGTAGCTTTGAGGGTAAGGGAGAACTATGGGGTTTTACCCATTCAAGCTTTCTGAAGACCTTTCCTTTTACCCCCCATGTTAATATGGAACAGAAGTCACTAGACTAAGCATGTATCTCTTGCTGTTCCTACAAAAGTACATTAAAATTCAGCTAACTTATAAGCCTCTCCAAAAAATTCAGTTTGATATGCTTATTTGAGACATCTTTGACTTTATCATCTAAATGCCCAGGAAATCCTATCTGTGCTGAGCATGTTCCACCATGGCGCTAAGACAGACTTCTTCTGCAATACAGATCTAAGCTCTTCCTGGCTTTGCCACATCTGGGTACCTTTCCTTGAAGCCAGAGGACTGTATCCCTGAGTATCTCCCCACTGTGCCAAGTAGCATGGAAGGAGAGAATATGAATCCACTGCTGATTTGTCCCTGTTGAAGGAAGAGATAAAGGCAGCTTAGGGGATTAGATGGGGAAAGAGAAGGCAGGACAAAACCCGGCAAGATGGTGAAGAAAAAAAACCTGTGATTTGTGGTGGTCATAGGCTTGAGTAGAGAAGGATTTTGGGAGAGCAGGTAGCAAAGCACTGTTTCGGTCTTGTTACAACAGATGAGCACTGCCAGCTGCCCTCATGGTGGGAATGCAATGCATGTACTGGGGGACTCAGATTCAAGCTCCCAGTTAGGCAAACACAGGGAGATGGCAATGGGATTTATGGTCAGTCTACTGGCTCAAATTCTGTCCAGATGGGCAGGGGTTGGAATGCATTAAAATCTACAGCCATCCAGCAGCCCTTATGAAAGTCCAGTTCATCATGGACAAGGGTCTGTACCATCAAAGTGCCCAGTAAGTGGTGTTTAGATTGACAACTAGAGTCGAGGCAGAGCAGAGCAAGGCAAAGCTTCTGCAGATATCCACCACAGGAAAGGTCAGTAGAAGGATGCCACTGCCCAGCCAGTAGCTAAAGATGCTAAATGTCTTTAATAAAAAGGTGTTTTAGCCCTTATGTAGCTAGGATCAGAACCGGCAGTTTGCACTGGGGCATATTCTCTATTACCCACTTCTTAAGTTTTATTGTATAACATGAGTAATGAAATTGAAATTTGGTTTGCTCAGACAACTCACACCCTTGAAAATAATTATTTCCTCCTAAAATTATCTTCAGAAATGTGAGATGGTGGAAAAAAAGAAAAAAAAGGACTCAGTCTCACCATTCCTGACACTGAGTCATTTCTCATCCCAATCAAACCAACAGAACTATTTGCTCCATATTCATAAAGACAGTGGGATCCAGCCCAAAACAGGCAAGAATTTTATCTCTTTACTTACAGTCAAACACAACAGTGCTATCTATCTGCTCTGCTTTTATGGACTGTTGTAAAGAAAGGACTGATAGGCACCAATCTGAGTGAAAGAGTTGGGGATGGGAGGTGGGAGGGTGTAACAACTTACCTGTCTTTCATCAGAAGAAGGAAAAGCTGTTTGAGAGAGACATTTTAGTCATTGCAAACAACAAATTATAAGGGCTGCACTAAGATTGAGACTTAATGAAATTCCACAGCCTACAGGCGTATAATGTTTTTATGTAAATCAGCTTAACGATGAGTTTTTCACCATGAGCATTAGCAAGTGAGCAATTTATTTGAGAAAAACTTGCAATCATCAAAGCATTTTTAACTGTGTGATAGTTGAGTCCATAATAACTGGAAACCATGCCTAAAGTTTGCTCTCTGATCCTAAACACTCATGCACATTGCGTGAAAAACAACATTGCAAGCAAAATCAAACACATGGTTTATTTATTTATGAAGGAGATGATCTAAAATAACTTCTAAAATGCAACAATTACATCAGACTAAGCTTTTAAATAACATTTCTGTTTTAAAACTGCTCATCATCTTGGTTACAATGGACTTGACATTCTTCATCAAAATTGAATAGTAGAGAAAGAAACATCTACGCTTCCAGTACACTGGAAATGGCTTTCTGCATGTGAGGCAAGGTTCATCTGTTTCATTCTATTAGTGGCCCCTTAGCTACATTAGAGTCACTGACAATATTAAGGAAAAGAATTTGAACTGGAGATATAGTGCCTGTGTTCTCAGTTACACCAATATGTATTAAAACACAACATAGATAGAAAATAAATATACAGAAACACTGACATCCCTGTGCTTTGTTCTGAGCGTCAGCAGAGGCACTGTGAAGGTGACTCGGAGACGACAGAGAAAGGTATAAACTCAAAGCTATACAATAGCTCACAGCTCCACAAAAGAGAAGGGCTGAGCAGAGCTGGGGACCCCTCTCCTCTCTTTACCGTGACATACAGCCACTGGGCTGTCCTAGATGAGGCAAGCTCTTCTCTACTGCTCCTGTCACAATATATCCTATAGGCTTCTAGGCATTATGTCTGCCTCAAGTTAATTGTCTTCTAGAGCAGATGCCTGTGAACCATCAGCTCCTTGATTTTATCAGGGCAACAGCAGTTTAAAGTCTTAATTAAATACATATGAGTGGATTATGCCTTCAGGCATAGCCTTGAGCAAGAGATAATGCATGAACTTCAGAAGCCAAGTGCCTCAAACAGCCCTCTACATCACAACATGTTTTTATTCCCCTTGATCTCAGAACATGGGTGGACCAATCATTGCTTTGGATTTATAGAAGCAGAAAATTACATCAGCCTTATGAAGGTGTAAGCCATAACTACCTGGTGCCTGCTCTGTGAAGGGAGACAACAACATGAAAAGGAACATCTTGCAGCTCCAAACCCAGCCAAGTACTGAATTAGGGAGGATTCATGTTCTCATTTACATTGGTAGCAGTTTAATTCAAGACACCTGCTACAGCACTTCTTGAGCCGGCCTTTAATCACATGTCTGATAAGCATAACTGAATTTCACATTAGAAACAGAACATTCCCTTGAGTCAGTCTTTCTTTTTTTTTTCTCCAAGAAAGTTACCTTTGAAGATGTTAGTGCCAAAACCAGCCATCATGGACCTCACTGTTCCCCCAGCTCCTCTTACACATTAAGCCCTTTCTCCCGTTCCTCTGCAAACTCTCCCAGTCAGAAGCCCTATCTATTCACAATTTCAAGTGCTAAGCTCTCTTCAGTCACTATAAGAATGCTTTACAACAACAGTTTCTTTGTGTTTAGCAGCCAGACCATGCAATATTAAAACTCGGTATTCGCTCTGATTGGGAGCTATTACAGTCAGTCAAGCATGTGCCATGCGGTATACAAAGAGAGTCTTGCAATTAAGTCCTTGGGCAACAAGACATGAATATTATCAAGAAAAAATCCTTTGCACTTGGATGTAAAAGAGAAACCAAAAGCTTAGCACTATTACTCACAATACCATAATAAGAGCTGCTTTTATTTTTTAATGCATTTATCACACTTCAGAATCAGTATGCACACATTCCTTGTCTCTACTGTGTATCTAAAGATATTTTTAGCCTAATATTTCCATGACAACGAAGCAAGAAACGGTCAATTTGAGAAGATGGCTGAATGAAAATTCAAAAAGCTTGTAGAAGCAGCTTCCTAGTGCTCAAATTGTTTCAGTAACCCACTACACTAAGCACGTTATTGTTTGTTGCTGCTATTTCTAATCATCAAATTAAAAAACTAATTTTGAGTGATTAAGAGAATTACGCATCATGTTATCATACAACAAAGACTGTTCATTGCTGTCATCGTACAAACACCCTAATACAAGTAAAAGAAGACAGCAAAACGGTACTTTAGATTGAAGTAAGAGCTCACAGGGAAGAATAAGATGACATATTGTGGTACTCTCTTAGGCAACTGGTAACAGGTTACACATACCAAGAATGTGATGGCAAGCATGACAATTCAAACTCTTTGCTTTCCCGACTACCAGAGCAGAACTATTTGCAGACAATTTTGGAAGAGAATCATTTGCAAAATCTGGAAGACCAAAATGAAGGCCAGTATTCCAGGCAGTGGCATTAAAGGCAAGGAAAACGTACCAGGGAGCAACCCAAGGAAAGGCATGCACCTCTCCCTTCACCTCAGGATTATTTGGTCTTGTTCGCAAGGCATCCAACAGGTCTACACAGTGTGAGGAGAAAACGAGGACAGTTGCACCGGTGTTTTGGCACTGTAAGTCTACTGAAGGCAAAAGACAGTCACAGTACAATAACAGTGCAGTGGAGATCGAGATCGTTGGCACACTGGTTCCTGGATTCACATTACCATCTTGCAAACATTTTATTCCTTTCCAAAATACTTTTTTTCCTTCTTTGCAGAAAGGAGGTGAACCGCAGTGAACAATATGTAATTCTATCACTAAATACTTGTTCCGTTATTAAATACACGTGTGAGATGAACAGCCTTGCATTGTAATTACCTAATGACCAAAATTCCCCAAAGTTCAGTTGTTCTGAAAAACAGCATTCTTTGAGGTCTGGTCTTAGTACATCGAAGACTTACCTGGGTAGGTCTTGTAAGCATTAATTTAGCAGAGGAAAAGAGACTTCTGTGTCTTCAAAACACAGAGATGTTCTCTTGTTTACACATCCAAAGCATTTATAATTAATTGGGTTTGCCCACTCAGAACCATGAGCCTTGAATAAAAGCTGCATGCCAGCTATGCTGCTGAGGTATGGTTTTTTTCTTTTCCTCTCCTTTTAGTCTTATGAATGCTTTGCTTTACAATAGCAGGGCCTGAGTTCATTCCATTTGCTGAGAAACCACAGCCAGAGAAAGCGCACTCACATCCTTTGGTTCTCACAGAGACTTGTGAGCCATGCTACTGGTTGGTGAAACCCCATCGGTGTGATGCCTTTGCAAACACAGTGCTGCATCTGGATATAAAGTATAAAAACTTGGCCGTATTGTTTTAAAACAATGCCACCAAAGCTCCTCTCCCCTGTACCACTGCTAAGAAGCTCAACAGGGTTAGGAGTGTGGCATGTGTGGGTTTACCTAGATTTACTTTTTCCAATGAGGACTTGTAAAAGACAAATAAACTCAAAGCCCAGGTTACCCAGGGACACACAGGAGATCCCAGAATTGTCTGCTTGACACACAGCTCCTTTTGTAGGTTTCTTCTTTCTCTGCAACAATGCAATCTCTGCAGGTCAGAGGATCTCAGATGCTGATAGCCATCATAAGACGCATTGTGAAGAGAAAAGCCCTTGGCATTCTAGCTTCACACACTCTGATCAGCCTCATTATCATGGTTTATATTCCAATACCAGCTCATACACTGTCTGACTGTGGCCCACATGCTACAAGTTTCAAAATCACTGCTGCTTTACATGATGCTGCACATATTTGCCACCACGTCCTCCACAAAAAAAAGGGAGGCTCCAGGGAGACAGACACACACATCAGTGCCTCTGTGCATCCTTTCACACGTGCCATGGACCATTCCTTCCTCAGAGCTGCTCAGGTCTCTGGCAGTAAAGGGAAGGCAGCGTGACCAACTCCTTTTCTAGGAACTGCGATTGTGCTCTAGGTATGTTTTCGTATATTTGCATGCCATTAACAATGCCAACACCTGTCTGTTGCTGCCAATACTATATGGACCGTGCCCAGTAGCAAGCTATGTATAAGCCATAAGCTTGGTCCTACAACACTCAGCATATAAAATTCCTTTACAGGAAAGCAATTCACAGGCAGTTCTGCCTACAGATGATGTAAAGTTGTGTCCAAGATCTCAAAGGGAGAGAAAGAAGGTGCCCACGTCTCATGAGGGAGGCTCTGGAGGGCTCAGGATCTGCATCAACTGAGAAAGATTTACATCAGAATGAGAATTACAGATAGAGCTCATCAGATTTAGATCTACAACTCTGTACAATGCTTTCTAAAGATCAGTAAGAAGAAGGAAAAACCTACCCATTAGAAAAATTATGTTTTTAGCAGGAATCACGACTGGACTTCTGCTTTTGACTACAGTTGGATTCACAACCGTATGGGATGTTGGAACACAGCACTGAGCCTCTCTGCTCTCTTTTACAAAGATGTGGACAGACTCATCAAACACTGCTGCTCTTCTGAAGCTTGCCCACAAAGTCATCTTCTACAGGAAGCATACATACTATGAGACTTTTGTGATTCACTTCACAGTTTCGACTGTAGAAGGAGAAAGTAGGTAACTTTGCTGCATTTGGTTGAGCCACTCTACGGTGAAGGATTTCTTACATCTTGGCTTGAGATGGTCCATATGTGGCTGCTCACCCATTCAGGAAACTCCTATTCACAAGGGCATTTTGATCAGGTGCCACTGCTACGGTGCCTATTGTTAATTTCCCCGGGATTTTATAAGACAAAGCACAAGCTATCAAAAAGGAAAAGATCAAAAGGCTGCCAAGAAAGAGTTATTATACCTGTTATTACTTCTCATGTTAGAGCTCCTTCTGCAATCTTCTATTTCGACAACTTTTTTTTTTCTTTTCTTTTCTAAAATACCAACTACTGTTCACCATTTATTTGCAATCTAATAATTAGGGAAGAAAATTTCTGTAATCACAAAATGAAACATGACTTTTTAAAACCCAGCAATTCCAAAAGTATCATAGTTGATACTGGTGAAAAGAAGGGGCTGCAAATGGGTTACATTAAGTTGAAAGGCGAGATAAAATCTCCTGACTGTAAAAAGACCAGTGAATCTAATGCTGAGAGCATCGGATCAGTGTATTTGTTTTCAAGTGCAATAAAAACACAGAACTGTGGGCAAAAAATTACTATGAAACAGATGCTGCATTTGTCCAGGTTAAAAAATGACCATCTTGTAACATATACTGCAATAACAAGGAATGGAAATACCACATTTAAACAAGCAAGGGGACAAAGAATCATAGGCAGCCTAGACAAGATACTGCAGAGTGAGGATGGTTTACTCTCTTCAAATCATTGCTAGTTCCTATTGATTATAAAACCATATACAGATGCCAGTGCGCCCGCCACCTGAAGGTGTCTGCTAGGTGGCTGGTGCACTCTCTCTGGCTTTGCACTTCACTGCTGGGACCCATGGTGCAAGCCGCGGGTGTCCGCTTCATTGGCTGGGGCTGACATTTGCAAGCCTTCAGAGCTGCCGTCCTGACAGCAGTAACTCCCGGCTTGCTCAAACCCATCCAAGCTGAAATTGCTGCAGTCACACACACAAGTGACAGACAGGAAACATTATTATTTTAATTTTTTTATAATAAAGGCTGAAGTCTCCAACCACAGCACACTTAACTCCCACAGGATTTGCTGCACTGTGAAAAGGAAACCCTAATGAAAATCATCAATAGCCTGAGCAAGATCTAACAGCTCTTATGTGACAACACACAGTGGGATGACTATACAGTCCAGACTGCAGGTAACCTAGACTATTTTTAAAACACTGTTTTTCAGAAATAAACTTGCAGACAGCCTAGACAAAATCAAAAGCAGAGGCAAAGAGCATCTGAAAAAAAGGAAGTAGTAGTGGAGAAAAGATGATTCTGGAGTAAATTCCCTTTGAATCACCTCCACATTTATAACACATACTATTGCTAATTTACACTTAAGTGTGTATTATATAAGTTTTGTCCCCTAATTTGCCAGTTATATACATAAAAATATGACACTTAATCCTAATCTTGGCACTCACATTCATGCCTCCTATAGCCCCAAGCAAGAGATTCTCAACCTTTTACTAACCACCCTATATGCAGCAACATTGAAAAAGGAAGATACTGTGTCTCTTCCTTGCAGTCTGGAAGACGGTCATCAGCTTCCTGCACCTGGGGCACAGCTGAAGACTTTAAGTGTCCTGCTTCTAGAACCTGGGCCACCGCTTTGCCATCTCTGGCAGACACATGCTGAGCATTCAGATGAAATGCTTCAATGCCAGGAAACCTAGGTTCTGTTTGAACCTCTGCCACTGACTTACTGTAGTAATTTTGCTCTTTCCTGACTTAATTTCCTCCTCTATAAAATGAAGAAAATTACACTTCTGGCAACCCAACCCAAAGGAGAGAGGAATATGAGTATTTGCTAGTCCTTCCATTAGCCAGTTTTCATAATAACAAGGCTGTTCTTCAGTCACAGGAGAAAAGTATTCTCTTCTGCAAAGCAACGCTCATGACGACATTCAATACAGGCCCGAACAAAGTGTATTAGCATCTGGGAGCATAGCAGCTCAGTAACGGTTAAATTCCCAGCAGATATATGGTGCAGCTGGTCAATCTGCCTCTGTAGAGGTAAGGCACTATATGCGTGCTTCTCTACTGACCTGAAGAGATTGGATTGAGCGGGTCATCACAGGATTTAGCTCTACTTATTACTTAAGCTGCAGTCAGGTAGGTCATGCTAAAATTGAAAGTACATTCCAAATTTCTTTTAAAGTATTTGTCTGTTCAGATCTACCCTACACCTATTTTCCCTTAAATCACAGACAGCGTTGTACTTTAAAAAACTCCTGGGCTGTAACTCTGTCACTCCTGGTATTATAAATCCCACCGAGAGAGCATGGCATTCAGACAAGCACTGTATTTGGCACCTTGCCCAGCAATCACAAAGGAAGAAGGAAAGAATGGAAAGTGAGACTGAAAGTTACTGGTCTAACTGGCTGGCTGTAGGTGCCTATAGCCAACACATGGAGGAGAAGGACTGTCTACTATGGAAGGAGAGCTCTTTGGGGATGCAAACGGTCATGTACAACTAATGCGTTGGTAACAGTAACAGGCGTGCTGCTACACAAACTCTGTCTGCCCTTTCTACATAATGTACTGCAGGTGCATTAACCAAACAGTTTCTTTACATCTTCTGGTGGGGTTTCACCAACAGCAGGGGAATTGTCCCCTTCTTACAGAAGCTGTAATAGCTGCTCAAAACCAATCTCATTTGTTGAGAGGCTCAAAAACACATCCAGGCCACCCCCCACCCAATCTTCACAATTCTGTAGCTTATATGTTTTAAAACACAACTCCCAATGCCAAGAAGGTCATACAAAAGTATTGCAGGTAACATGTTTTAGTTCACTCACCAGGTGTATTGGGTCTGGCTGAGATGGAGTTAATTCTCCCCATAGCAGCCCTCATAGTGCTGCGCTCTGCATTGGTAGCTAGAAAGGTGTTGATAACACACCGGTGTTTTGGCTACTGCTGAGCAGTGCTCCCACAGCATCAAGGCTGTCTCTCCAACATTTTCGCCCCCCTCAACAGCAGGCTGGGGCTGGGCAAGATCTTGGCAGGAGACATAGCCAGGACAGCTGACCTAAACTAACCAAACAGATATTCCATACCATATGACAGCTCAGACATAAAAGCCAAGTAAAGGGAGACGGAAGCGGGGGCATTTTTTTTGTCTTCTGGAGCAACCACTACCCGTACTGAAGCCCTGCTTCCCAGGAAGGGGCCAGACATCGCCTGCTGGTGGGAAGTAGAGAATAACACCATTTGTTTTTCTTAGCTTTCTTTGCATTATTGAACTGTCCTTATCTTGACCCACAAGCCTTTTGCTATATTTTCTCCCCCCTGTCCAGCTGAGGAGGGGGAGTGATAGAGTGGCTTTGGTGGGCACCTGGCACCCAGCCAGGGTCAACCTACCACACCAGGCCAAAAAAGAAACTATAAAAAACATACCGTAAATGTGGGAGGTTTTTTGCAAGTATCCTTCTTATTAACTATCACAAGTAAACATGTCTTTTTTTGGCAGCATTGAGAGCTGAAAAGAAGGGGCAATCAAAAAGAGCCATGAATGAAGTTTTGAGATCACAGGAGAGGAACAAGTTGTCCTACTGGTTCGAGTTTTTCAGTTCTAAGAGGATAGATGATGATTCCAGGATGGGTTTGCAACAGATTGGTTTGTAGGTTTGTTTTTGTTTTTTTTTCCCTCTGCTACCTCTGGGAATTTCTAGTCTGAAAACCAAATACTTGAACTCTCACCTGCTGTGAACTGACATCACCTCACATAAACTAATGGATCCATCATAGTTCATACACACAAAATACCCGGCCTCTTGTTCAAATAGACATCCTTTACTAGCACATGTATATTCCAGATCCGAAGTCCCAAATAGGCTCTGAGGATACACCAATTTACCTCCTAGCAAAAGGCCAGCATAAGATGTGCATTTTTGCCATGTCAATTTGGTCTGTCAAAGAAAGCATATGCGCACGTACATTGTCCACCTGTATAATGCTGTCGTGGACATCCAACTGCTGAGTGCCACACTAAGACTCCAAAAGAGGTAAATGTATGTCTAGTATTGTTGTTTTATAATTTTGATGGTTCATTTTTCTACCTCCTTGCTGGCTTGGAGAATATACCTACCATAAAGTGACTATCGTGACCTCAGAGAGGGCTAGCAGATACTACTTTTGAATCAGCTGCCAGCATGTAGGAATCTTTATGTCAGCCTTGACAAGCCGTGGCTTCTAAAATAAAAGTGTTTTGAAGGTCTAAGTAACTTTTAGTCCACAGCACAACAAAAACTGCTTAGAAATTTTGTGTTTAATTTATCCTTTTAAAGATTTTCCAACATCTACACTATATGCCTCTTCCACACTAGCTGTCAAAACTCTGATTCATCTCGTTAAAGCCAACAGAAAAACTCCCACTGATTTCAGTGGACAGAAACCACACCTACCTCTTCTCATTTTCCTTCCAAAAGAAATAGTCTCCTCAGCTGTAATTTGTTCCTTTCACATCCACATGTCACTCAGTCCTGCTGCCCTTCTCCAAAATATTTCTAAAGCTCCTGCAATCTTTCTGTTTGAAAATAGCCAGGTAAAGAAAAAAATCTGTTAAATGCACTACCAACTGGATTTATATTCCATAGCACATCACATGCATAGGTCAGCTAAATCATTTATGCATGTCACAGAAGTATTACTTAGCATTTCGCTGCATCTCAAATGCAACAAATTTATGAAATTTAGAAAAAGAAATAGATCTGCTAAAGCAAAACTTGATTCTATTTTCCAAACTGCACAAAACCTAAATGGGCTAGTTCAGAGGCAGAAACTTTATCTTTGCATGTATTATATATATTTAAAAGGTTTCCACTGAGTCATTTTCTAACAGAAGAAAGCACAATATGAGATTTTTAATCCATCGTAGAAGCTCAGCACACTTTGTAGAGAAGCAGTAATTACAGAGGTGCCTGCTAGCAATGCTACTGTTAAGGCTGTGTTGGGTGGTTCATTATTAACCCAGTTTTCATGGTTTCACAGCTCAGTCACAAAACACCCATGTACTGGCCTTAAACCACCATAGAAAATTTCATCCCAGAAGCAATTTATTTAGTTACTTTTTCTTGTAAAAGTGCAAAGAGAAAAAGGGAATTATATCAAATTTTCATGCTTTTCTATGAATATATACCAGGGAGAGAGTTAATAATTTTAAAACGGCAAATTCTGACACTCTTGGGTGAAATCCTTATCGTGTTTAAATTAACAGCTAGTTCTCTTGACTGTAGCAGGGACAGGATTTCAATCTCTGAGTTCTGGAGAAGTTCAGATCCTGCTGTCCACAGAGCTGCTCTGCAAGAGCAAGTGCCTTCTCCCATTTAATTCATTGCCTTCTTAAGCCTGTTCCAGTTGCAACATAATGCAAATTAGCTCAAACCCCACTGTAGATTATTACACTCGTGCGCTGTCACATGTCTCCCTGTTTTGAGCCTTGCTAAGTGTTTCTGATACAACTAGAGATGGGATCTTTTAAAAGAAGTGTTCTAGAGAACATCTGGAAGCCCCCTCTGGACAGCTGCTCAGAGCTCTCGAACGACACACTTCACACAAATTGATACAGGCTTAATCTCCATGCCTTCCCCAGACACAGCCACCACTGACAGTGTAGTATAATACACACAGCGCAGGCCACTGAAGTTGTAAGAGCTCTGCTCTACTACTGAGTACAAGGGGGACTTTACAGACAGTACCGAGACTTTTGTCAATCTTTTTGAAAAAGGACCATCTTTCACAACAAGGTTGAGAGCTGGCATGAGTTTCCAGGATAAGGCTTTAAACTAAGCTTTCAGTTCAAACTGACTGCCTAGGAATCCTCTGCCTTTGTAAGGTAAAAATCATGGGAAACTTGGGAAAGTTGGTTGATCTGCTCAATTGCCACCTACTCTTTGGTCAGGGAAATCAATATAGCTGCAGCTGAGATTTCTCCTGGCTAAGATTCATTTTCTTTCCCTGAAAAGTTAGAGATAAATTTGAATGGAAAAGCAGCATGAACCCACATGAAAATTCCCCCTGCACCAGAACAGGATAAACAAAAAATACAAGTCAGAGGCTTCCTGTTAAGGTTCCACAACTGAGCCCCACACACCTGAAGTCTCTAAATAACGTGAGCTGATTCAGCCCCAAATGCTTGCTTACATTAGCTAGCCTAGTAAAACACTGAGGCCTTTAGGAATAGCACTTGGAGATGATCTAAACTACCAGGATTAGAGGAAGCAATCCAGTAATTACTACTGATTACAAGGCCAGTAATCAAACAGTCACTCCAAAAATGATGTGGTGCTAAGAGATGACTTCTGACAGAGACCCCACACAGACAGCTAACAGAGATAGCATCATCTTAAACACCACAGATGACTCTGCTGTGGCTGACTCTGAACTGAGACCCTACAATCCAAAATGTCACTATGTGCCTTTTCTTTTACATTTTCACCTTAACACAAAAAAGGTACATAATGGGTTCTCTGAAATCTAAGGAAGAGTCAGGGAAAAGAAGAAAAGAAAGGATAAAGCCAAAATATATTGGTACAAAAATTTACTTCTCACTTTTGTGACATGCCATGCATAGACTTCGTGCAGTTCACAAAGGGAAAGGAAAACAGTGAATCTATTAGCTATGTAATGTTCCTCACAGGCAGCTCATAAAGCTTACCATAATACCTTGTAAACAGGAAAACATTTGAAAGCCTGAATCCAGAAGCATGCTAATTACAGAACATCACTTATATGTAAATCAAGAAATCCTAGGCAAGTGGAGGGAAGGAAATGGTTCCATCTCTCCCCACGACCACGAGATGCCACAGTGACAAACCAAAAAAAAAAGTAATTAAGTGTTTTGTAACTGAGCAGGGCTGGCTCATTCCACCTCAGGCAAATACCTTTATCAATAGGAACAGGAAAAATGCTCCTCTTGGAGGTCTCTAAAGTAACATAGATTGCAGAGGTTCAGAAGTCAGAAATAAACATTAGCTACTATACTTGAGAAGCTAAGAATTCCTTGTTATAAAGCAAAATCTTAGTAATGCACTTGTATTCTGTTTTAAAGAAATATATTCTTTCATCCTTAAATCTCGTCTAGCAATTAAACAGACAGACTAATCTAATACACTGTAGGAACATCACTTTTTGGTGTGGTAAATCTGCTGTTCAAGTGTTGTCTGACAATCCAGGGAAGTTAATCACATGTCAGTTTGTGTGGGTTCCCAAGTATCTCTGGAGTAACCCAGAGTTGCCAGGTTATAAAGCAATTTTACCCTCAGGAAGTGCTGCTCAACAGCTTGGATAAACAGCAAGTTAGCAGGAAGGCAAACTGAGACTCTGAAATCTCTACAAGCCCCTGATAGACCTTGATGTGTTCCAACTGTAGGTTTATTTTAATGGAGTAGAAACGGAGAAGCAGAACTGCAGCCTTACACCTGTAACACCTGTGCTAGACAACAGCAGTGGTAAGAAACTTTTCTGTGCGTAGATTGATTTTTGGAGCCAGGGGCAGGAGAGACAGGTGTCCACGAGACATGGGCAGCACCGAAAGCTGCCTCCCTTCCCAGGATCTGCCTCCTGCGCTCAGAGGGACCCTCAGAAGCCAAGAGCCCTTACCTGCAAGCTGCCTGGGAAAGCTCCCTGGTGCTCCTCTACTGCAAAAAGATTACACATTTATTCTGAGTGCTTGTGTTTGCACTCTCTACGTTGCTGGTTTTGTACTTCTGCCACTCAGAAGTCTCTAGAACACTGCTGGCAAGTTACAACCACCACAGCTTAAATTCTGATACATGTGCATTGCCCATCTTATTTCTAACCCAGCTACACCTCATCCTTGCAACATAGCAGCAATGCACTTCATAATCAAAATTGATTTTGTTTCTTACAGTGTAAATTATTTTCTTTAAAAAAAAAAAATCAATTCCTGATATCTTTGTGCATTTTATTTATAAGATAATTATTTTTTTCCCCCAATGTTTTTAAAAAGTTATTTTTAACTGTTCCTTTTTGGATGTTCCAGTGAATGGAAATCATTATTGAACTTGTAAAGTATCCCAGCCCCGCAAAAGAAATGGGTCAGGAAAAAAATAAAGCTGAGAGGCATAGAGAAAGATCATCTTTGAAAATTAAATAAGACTTGTTCCACTTTTGTATGATGCCTGAGATGCATTTACATTTAGGTTACATCATTATTATTATTATTATTATTATTATTATTATTATTTTCTGATTAGGTGTAAGAAAACAAAAATCACAATGAGGGTAGTCAAGCACTGGAACAGGTTGCCCAGAAGGGAACTCCATGCTTGAAGATAGTCAAAACCTAGCTAGACAGGGTCTAGAGCACCCTGCACTAACAGGACCTGCCTTGAGCCAGTAGTTGGATAAATTATTAACTCAAGATTATTGAATGATCGTATTTATACCTTTCTTATAGTGTGAAGGGGCTACTAAGAGGAAGCAAGATTACCAGTATATGCAGTCTAATCATGGAAAGCTGCCTTAAAATGGCCCCAGAGTAAGAAGCAATCAGACCTGTAGCTCTTACTCTCAGGAATGAGTCTACAGCTACAAGTGAGCCATGACAGCTCACCCCAGGTACGTAAACACATTACCTCCCCACATCTCTGCTTCCTACCACTTCAGAAGTGAACAAGTACCTGCCAGGCACACAGAGTCTGTTGCCCAGGAAAAGGAAGGGTCTGGAACAAACGCTGCTGTCTGCAATTAGAGGTCTTACTGTAGCAGATGCTTTTGGTAAAGGAGACTTGGAAAAATATCCCCAGGCAGGACAACTTCTAAAGAGAGAACGCATAATGAAATTAGCATAGATAATTTAATGAAAGGGGAAGGACAGAAAGAAGCATCATTATGGAAATTTAATTAATAAACAATTACAGCAAAAGTATCTATTTCAAGGTTGTGGGGTTTGGGTTTTTTTTAATAATTTATAAAAAGCTATTAGCACTGAACTATGGGAGGAAATTGTACCTGTTACTAATGTGGTAAAGTGAACATCTAAAGTACTGAAAGGATTGGAGAATAGCTTGGAAGTACAAAGCACTAGTTGTCTGAGGCTCTCAAGATCCTATTACCAATATCAAAGACCTTGCAGAAAGATGGTTCTGTTGGGCAAAAGTGTTTGAACCCTGCAGGGAGACAGTAATTCATCCCTGCTGACCCCCTGTTCTCTGAGTAAATCTGTTCTGGATATAAATGGTGTTTTTGACATCTGGCAGTCCTATAGCAGGAAACCCTGGCCCAGGAGAAAGATGATGACAGGACTAGATTTCCTAGCTAGTAGCAAGAAAAGCCAATTATCAAAAGGCTTCCTGCATCATATGTGCACTTTTTCAGAAGCAGGATGAGTTACTACAGTACTACACCACAGATATAATTCTGCCTTCCTCATGGAAAGTCAAATAAGTTTTTCTGTCTAATAGCATTGTCCAAACACCATTGTATCAGTTGGATGAATGTTGCCATAACCACTACAAGGCATGAGACACAGAGTGGCTGGCCAAAATCGGACAATGACATAGTGGGGTTACAATCAAATTTCTGTATTATGTAAAGGGATTGAGATTTTCCTGTGCCACGTTGGGAAATTTGAGAGCCCCTTCAGATGCTTCACTACTGCACGGAGGTATAAAAGAGCCTTCCTTTCAGATGTGAAGCAAACTCATTGCCACCGTAAACTAAGAAAAATGTTATCTTTAATACATACGCTCCAAGTTGTTTTGATGAATTACTTTTACGGTATGCTTTAAGAGGATTACAAAAAAATCCATAGAATTCTCCAAAATTAGAAATGGTAAATTACTTACACTGATCTATTCTTTAGGACCTTTAAACTAGTGATGGGCTTGGTCAATAAACTGCCTGCTGAGTTTGCTCTCTCCAGCAAGCCCTTGATGCAACTCAGCCTTTGCTTAGAGACCCGTGTCCTTGGGTACCCTAACACCTCCGTCATCAGAAATGTTCAAGTTTGATGGTGCTGAGATCTGACACCAAAAAGACATCCTCCTTGTCTCATGAGTAATTTAGCATCTATGAATTGAACTTATATCCTCAATTATAAAAATGTGAATACAGTAATTTTTTTATTTAATAAGAAAATAACTGAAAAAAGGCTCAGTATCTTACCATGCTTTTGAAGTAAATATGACCTTTTGATGCACGTGTTGATACCCTTCCAATCACAGCTGCTTCCCATTTCCACTGCATTTGTCTTCTGTTTTTCTACAAATATAAAACCATTTGGGCCAAAGTCCGCACCTGGGCTCTCTGTACATGGTTGTACATGAAAGGTGCTGGGCCTGATGGCACACAGGGGCTGCATGCAAGCGATTCTTACTGAATTCAGTGGAGACTAACTTGGCTTGCAGCAGCTTCAGAAACATGCCCAATGGAAGTATCCAAGGGGAGAGCATAGGGGCAAAGACCATAAGTGCAATGGAGCAAAGAGAGGGGGTCTATCTTCCAGGGCAATTCCAGCAAATCTCTACAGACCATCACCCAAAATAAACTTTCCAGAAGCATTTAACAGTGGCAGAGATGGCACTATAATCTCTTGCTCTCAATCGCAGAAAGATTATCAATCACGAAACATTATCTAAGTTACACTGATCCATTAAAATAAATTACATGACTTCAGCACCCGTTGTGCAGAATACTAACATCCAAAGTTCAAAGCAGCAAAACAATAGGTATCTGCTCATGCATTTATCAAATGCTAGGTTAGATGAGAAAAACACAGCTACTAGACCACTACTGGATTTCAGGAATCTCTCTTCATTTCCTCAAGTGCGTGATATGGTGGTATCCTGAGTGATACCAAAGCTAAAGCAGAAAACACATTACATGCACAGGAGTTCTGAATCTAAAGCAAGTACAACGTGTCTGAGGATATTGCTGATGTGACTGGAACAGCAAAATGAACATGTACGTAAACCCGTATTTCCAACCTTTGGCACCTGCAGTTAGACTCCACCAGACCCAAAGTAAAGATGTACCATTCCCCATGGCATGCTGCCAGGTACAGACTGGTCTGATGGTTTCTACTTAAATTACTCTATCCCCTATCCTGGCGAACAACTGCATGATCAACAAGTGACTCGAGCAGTGTTGAAGGTTTTAGGCCCTACCTAGTATCTTCAGCAGGATCTGGAAGACAGGGAGTGGTGCAGACCACATCAGAAATTATAGCTGCCCACAAATTTTAATGCTGGAGCATGGAAAGCCACACATTCCTGACTCCTGACAGATTCAGGCAGGAAGTACTGTAAGGACCACACAGCCTCTTTTCAATCTCCTGGAAGTAGCAGCACTACTGCCTGCTCCCCAGTCCTTACCTGTTTCTTGTAAAGGGTGTTAAGCAACGAGCTTCTGCTTGGAAAGAGTGAACTCTTTGTCAACTTTCCCCTCACCTTAAGATCAAATGAGCCTGGAAGGCAGCCAGTGCCCCCCAAAAAACAGTCACAATTTTCTGTGTCTTCCCGAATCTCGCAAGTTAGTAGAGTTAGTCAAATTAGGGACTGAACAGATGTGTGCAAGAAAAAGCAATAATAGGGATGAAGAAAACAATGTGATAAATGAAGGAGAAGAGAACAGGAAAGGGCTGTGATTTTTTTTTCCCTTGTTGTCTAGCATCTTCTTTCCAAGATACAAAATCACATGGTGTTGCACCTCACAACAGGAGGCACCTCTGGTGCCTCAGGTACCACTTGGCACTAGCTTGCACCTGACCTGGGGCTGGGTGTCCTCAACCAGGATGCATTCTTCTGCCACGCTGGGACACAAGACACCAGTCAAAGCTGGGCGTTGACCTGATGGTCTGTGTGTCCAGAACACAGGGTCACCCAGCAGCACTGGCACAACAGTGCCCTTCTGCCTCCCTATGTGAGACAAGCCTAGCTGCAGAAGAATAAGAAGGCTGGAACCAGTTGCATCAGTCTTGTGTTCAGCTAGTGAGATGACTCTACAAATCTTTGTCTTTCCTAAGTAGAGTATTGGCCAGGCAAGAGTTGGGCTGTTGCACTGCAAAGGAAGTTACTGCTGTCCCTCACCATCTGGGAAAGAAAACAACAAGCAGATCCAGCATGCCCATAGCTGGCTTAAAAATAAAAAATGGAACAGAAAAGAGAGGAAAAATCCTGGTTCTTTTATTATCACCTTTTCTGAGGCTCTTTCCAACTTTGATAAAGCCATAACAGCCCTACACAAACCCCTCCCCTCTTTCCAGCAGAGGAGCTTTCAGAAACTCTGTTCCTTAAAGAACAAAAGGAAGAAGAACGTACCATGCAGCAGGGAACATTTATTTTCAGGGTACAACTTTTAAGTAATTCCCAATAGTTCAGACTGTGAATAGACTAGGGATGAGACACTTAAGCAGGGACTATGGAAACTAAAGTCTTATCTGCAGTTGTACCCATGCGCTGGCAAGTCACTTCTTCACTCTGTGCCTCTGTTTCCACCTCTCACCTTTTAATCTATCTTCCCTATCTCAGCTTTGAAGCTAGCTCTCAAACATTTGCATTGAACTTACACCTTCAAAAATCTGGCCTTAGTTCTTTAGGACAGAAGCTACCCCAGTACATAGAAAAGAAGATCTACTCTTCATGGGAGACACCAGACACTACTCTGATAAAAAAAGCAACCAATAAAATTTGAAAGTTAACAAACAAGAATAGATCTGTGCGTCAAAAGCAGGTCCCAAATGCCTCAAGGCTCAGTGTCATTAGCACTAAAACTTCAGTTAAATATTACCACAACTTCTTGACCACTGCCTTGGGAATTAGATGATGTCCAGTCTCTGATGCATTGATATAGTGTCTATGTTTGTTTAGGGTTAAGTAGCTGCGACAAGAGATAACGTAAGCTGTGGTCTCTGTGACTGGGAACTACAGCTTAGTGAAGAAAGACTTGCCTAAGATCTTCAGCGTGCCTAAGATCAGGCATTATTCCTCATTTAAAGCATTCCAGTTCACGTTGAGAGAGCTTTCTGAAACTCCTATTACCAACCTCTCAGAGTTCTCACTTCAATCTCAGCTTTGTGCAAGCAGATATTTTGTAATTTCTTTAAGCACTGCCATGAAAAGTGGAGAGCAGGTAATGTGGGGACCAGCCAGGCTGTCCCAGCATGCTGATCCCAGCCCTGATCTCCATGGTACAAACAAAATATGTCCAAGTGCTAAAACAAGTTGTGGAAAGGGAGAGAAAGACAGAGAAAAATCTGATTTGCGGACATGTCTCTCAGTTAAGATACCACAGCGCAACCATACAGGAAGCTGAGAAATAGCTGTCTAATGTCTTGCGTGGAGTGACCTATATTTCCATTCATGACGGGTTGCTGCCTACAATCCTGGCACAGAAACACTTTGTAAGAGAAAAACTAACAGGAAATGCAACAATGGCAAAGACTAAAGGGATGATCAAAGGACCCAAAGCAAAGGGTTCTTGATGAACTTCAACAGCCCTGAACTGGGAAGTGCCTTCATCCAGGCTCAGACTGTGCTCACCTCTTCCCAAAGCTAAGCCTAGCTCAAGTATGAATATTAAACTACTATGAGGGTACCGGGCTGAGGAAAAGAAGGAGGAATTTAAAAATTGTGTGTAGGGTGGAAGATAATCAAAAAGCATCAATAAGACTACTCCATGTGCAAGGAGATGAAGAGAAAGAACCTCAAAACTATGGTATGTCTTCCTTGGGAGAGAAACAAGCAGTAGATGCATGTTTTGGGGCACAAGTCTCTCTCATTGCTTCATATCTGTTTTTTCTCTGACGCCTTTAATCATTCTGCTAAATAGTCTTCACACTGTTGAAGATGCTTCCGTGTTGCTCCAGTTTTTACTGTCTGTGGACTCCTGAAAGTTAAAGTCATGCAGCATAGTCTAATTTGCTCAAAGGTATAGCAGGATGGACTTCCAACAGCCTTATCTCTATTTTCTCCCTTCACGCACTCTTTCATAAAGTGAAGCGCATGTGATTTGAGAGACATTGGGGTAATGAAAATGGAGACAGGAAAATATTTTAGTGAACTGGGCTCGTCAACAGTCTGTCCAGAAAAAGGAAAACTTTGCAAATACTCCAGCTTCATTAAAGCTTTTGTTGATATGACTGTGCCGCATTTATTTGGAAACATTTGAGGCTACAACATCCTTCAATTATTTGTACTTTGAAAGTGGCCTTTATATCGGCTTCCTAAAGCAATGCAAAAGACATATTTTCTAGAGAGTGCCCCAGCTGAAAGGGCTGATTGTTTGTCAGTTTTGGGAACATTTCTGTACATATTCCACAAAAGCACACATATGGCATATATTGACCATGACCTAGAACATATGCCTTCTCCCTGCAGATGTACCAGGATCTCTCAGACCTCTGACTTTAGTCGCATGCTTTTTTTACCATTATTTCCCTGCTAGTCAATGGGAATAACTAATAATTTCTGTTCTCTGCAAGGCCTATCATCCTATTAATAAAAATGCAGGAACAACAACAGCAACAAATTTAAACAACTGCTGTATAAGCTTCCACATAAAAGTGCCACACAGGTGACTGGTTACACTTAGAAATGGTTTTCTTAGTTGCCGGGTTGTAAAACAATCTACAGAAAGGCCAGCAGATTAACAGGGGTCCCAGGTATCTGGCTATCTTCAGTGCAATTCTGAATAGTGTCAAAACCTTTCTCATCATTTTAAGGATATGCTAGTTTAATACTGTGCTTACAGGACAATGCTGCATCGCACCTCTGTGAAATGGTCTCTTGCACATTCTCTCTTTGTACTGCTGTATAAGCCAAAAAAGTGTGCCAGAAATTGTAGTGAAGCAGAGCATGTTTACTTTCCTGGAAAAGCCATTATAGGCTGGTTCTTTCACTGCAGTGCCCTCCAAGCCTTAACACAAAGTATACATCCCTAGCAGCATGTAGCCTCTCTTCCCTCCTCCTTCCTCTCCCCAAGCCCCAGCCATTTCATGGTTCCAGTGGATGGTTACTGTTTATCACTGGCTGTCATAAAACCCCAAATTGCTAGACTTCCACAGACATGCAAAACTGGCCATAGTGCAACATTGCCTCTGCAGCTGTTAAGGCTTTTTGTTTGCTGGGTATTAATAGGAGATGAGTTCTGTTCTGCTGGCATTCGTGCTGTAATTTGGAAGCAACTCCCTCTCTGGCTCACACCAATTAGGTATCTGTCTGGCAACATTATGTTGCAAGTTTGTGATATGCAAAGTGGAAAGGCATAGGCTTCTCTGGGAAAGATATTAGACCTTTTCAAGGTGAAAAAGTAGATCACTGACACAAACTTTAAACATCTGTGGTATCTGAAAATGCTGTATGGGTATGAATTAAGAAATTATCTTTGTTTTGAAAAGTGATAGGGCTCTCTAGATGGTGTTAAACCAGGCTATCAGCAAATTCAAAAGCAATGTGTATTTTACCCAAATACCCCCAAAACATAGAAGCATGTTCCAAAAAGAGAAAACTATTTTGCATTGTCATTGACCTACCACACAAAAAACATTTTCTTAACCTAGTGAGATTTTAAATATACCTGAAAAAGTAACCCTTAATGACTCCAACTGGGTAATCCACTGAGAATAACGTGGAAGTATAGCTTAAACAACAGAGCAGCATCTGAAATTGCAGAATTTCAGTTTTACAAAAGTACAAGAAGTGCAGTTAACACAAAAAATGGCTTCAATTTCTTGCTGTGCTTTCCTTTGTGTTCGCCACTCCTGATGCACTTCTACAAATCTCTCACAGTATCGCTAGTTTCTTCTGCCCATAGCAGCAGCATGTACACAATACCTGTCTAGCATCATCCTCCAGGCTGATGGGTTTTGCCAGTAATTATCATTACAATTGCGTCCAATAGAAGATTTCTGTTGTGATAATCTGCCACTATGAAGAAAATAACTTACAGCCACTTTTGCCTTTACTCACTCCTATTCCAGGTCCAGACCATTGCATGCAAATTACTATCTACAGTGATTAGAAGTCAGTATTTTATTAAGCACCTGAATAGTGGTTTTATGTATGATGACTACAGGTTACATAGTTAGAGTGTCATATTTCATTTGCTTGTTAATTTTCAAAAATGCAGGAAAGAAAGGATAACTAATTGAAGAACATTAAGGCTTTTGAACAAAATACTCCCAAACACATTATATATGCCTCCAGAATCAAAATATAGAAAATGAGTAATAACTCTCTATTTACTTGGCCTCATTCCTAATGCTTCTTTTTTCATATTAATGGGAATTTCACTGTTGCACATCAGCCAATCTTTTAATACCTTTGATTTTTCTAGTTCCCTCATATAGCTCTCTAATAAAAAAAGTTCAGAAATGTCTTTTTAAGTTCTTTATGTCAAGTGTCTGGCTGGTCACAGCATAAGGGTAATTTCCTTAAGTGTGGTACAAAAACACCCTGTGGGGAGTCCTAAAGTCTAACTGTTGGCAAAAGAAAAACTTTGACTTCTGAGGTTGGACAGGATGATCCCTATGGTCCCCCGATAATGAGCCTATTTTACCTCACACAACAGCACCACCAAAAATGTTAAACCTTTATATGTTTCAAGAATAGGAACCAAACCAGTCTGTGTGGGGTGCCTTAAGTTCTTGGGAACTTTAAATTCTTTATGTAAGGCAAATTCTTTATTTGGTCATACTGTGATTTCCCCTTTGTCATGGCTCCTGCCTGCTACAATGGGCCAAACACTGCAGTGAATACCATAACGTTTTCTGAAGCACTGTGTGGTTGATAAATTGCCAATACTGACTCATGTGGTGAACAGATACCAAGATACAGATAGTTACAGGAAAAGCAAAAGCAGAAATTAAGGGCTGCCTTCACAGGTGAGCTACTCTGTTTTATACAGAATTAATGTTATAATCAGCAAGACTCCAATCAATAGCCATCTAAGCTATAACACAATGCATAGTAAAGCAATACAGATACCTTGAAAATAAATTACTACATCTTAGCTACCTAATACATGCCCTGACAACCACTGAATAAAAAGACTACTGATCTCAGGGAGTGCCTGAGCTACAGATTAACAGGAGCTAAGAATACTCCAGCGGAAGACTCACTAACACTTGCTTACCTTTATACCCTCCTCAAGTCTACACTATTGGCCATTTTTGGAGACAGGACACCAGCTCAGGTTAACTTTGGACCAACATGGCAATTCTTATACCACATTACTACTGAACATACCCCTTGGCCCTGTCTTCCAGGTTCTCTCAGTTCTGTAGTGAATGGCAAGAAAAAGAAAATAGATTTCTTTGGTGAGTTTGATTTTGATGACCAGTATCCTGATTCCTGCAAATACCACCATATTGTGTGCTATGCAACATAAAAGAAGATCTCTGTCCAAAAAATAAAAGTGTGAAGGAAGGTGGTTTACACCATCCTCTTTGGATAGAAAATACATGAGGTTTTCAGATACAGCAGTTTTTAACATAACATTTAATCAACTGCAAAGCTGTGTACTTTCATATGTAAGTCACAACAATGAGCAGGAACCCTCAGATATGCCTTCAGATATATAAAATTCACATACATCAACATTGTTCACTGCTTTAACTCCCCACTTCAATAGTCAAGTGGCTCTAAGAGTATCTGCATGTACTGTTATTTACTACTGCCTACTTCATTTTCTCCTATTTTAATTCTGGACAGGGCAATGATTTGTCCTTGATGAGTGCGCTGGTACATAATCTCAGGGCTGAGATTCACAACCTAGTCATGGCAGCATAACAAATTACCACGAGGCAGCAACTCGTCAAGCGTGGGCTGCCCAACTACAGTGTAGTATGACTTAGTTTTAAGCACCCATGAAAGATGGTTATGCTAGGTTGCATTTTCTTATGGTAGGGCAAGTGAAGAATGTACATGCAATCAATTAACAACAGCTACTGTGTCTCAGCTAATGGGGGCAACTTATTAAGCTGACATATTTCATTGTGCAGTTGAGACTTTAATGAAATGTGGCCCACCTGAATAGACTTTCTCCTAAGCATTTCTCACACTGCCTCTTTCTTTTCTGTTGTAGATTAGGCAGGAAAGCTACCGCAGCGCAGTCCCACTTCCACCCTTCCTCAATAAACTGAGGTCCTAAGGCCTCATCAAAACCCAGTTCTGGGATTTTATATCTCCTCTCCACACTTCTTTAACAGCTAAAAGAAAGCATGATCAGTCTCATGGATTAGTAACCACAGCTCAAAGAAGCAGCTGCAAATTAGAGTCTGCTTTAAAGGTTAGATCCTGTAATGTATTTCTGCCTCCAAATCAGGATAACTAAAACCAGTGTTCTCATATATTAAACAATTTCCCATAAATGTATTTTTCAAAACACAGGATATAAGCATCCCGTATGTCCTGTAGACATTTCAGCAGCTCCCTTAATTCTTTAGAACAACATTCTCAATTTAACTTAACACTAGGAATTACAGACCATCACCAATGCTTCATACTGCAAAGAAATAACCTGTTTCTACAGCTGAGTACCTGTAAAATGTCTGCATGTAGCATCCTTACTGATACCAGATACTTAAGGTCAAAGTCATAGATTAATCTAATCAAGTATAACTCATATCCTTTCCAAATCCTTTAGAATTTAGGCTATGTCAAAGATTCCATTGATTGCTCTCAAATTCAGACAGTCTTAAACAGATATACCTGACTGTCACGCAATTTATATATGCTTTTACAAAACTTTGAATTTTGCCCAGCAGTCTAAGGTAGATCATTGGAAACATTCAGTACAATTGAAAAACTGAAATTGTTGCATGTTAGGCTTCTTCATGCTTAATGCCTCCTTAAGGATACATGTAGCTCTTCCACCACAAATGTTTTGCTATAGATCTCGGTCCAGTCTTTTGACTGGACCCTATTTTCTGTTCTCCAAAGACGACCATGAATTCCTTTCACACTAGCACATGGTAACTCTTTGAAAAGAAGAAGGGCTTGAACGGTCAGGTTCACTTCAGTCAGGGATGTGGGACTGCCAAGCCTGAAAATGTTAACTTGCTGTACAAGGTACTTTGCAGAAGCAAATTCAGTGTTTCTGTATTTTGATTGCGAAGCGGGGTGGAAAAGAGTTACACTGCATTGCATCAGATGCTCTGGGTAATATATGAATATGAGGAACAATTAATTTGAAACCAGTGTACCTTTCTGCAACTACATATTGTTATACTTTTATCAGTCTCAATGATGATCAGAACTCGACCCTTTTTACCTCTGAATCCACCTGAATCTGGTGGAAGTCAGATGCACCATGAAGTTTTCCAGTTGAAAGTCAGTGTGAATCTTCCTGGAGTGAGAATATGCCCCGAGTTCCTCTTTTCCTTAATACCATAATAAAGTTAATGCAGCTAATTACTAATGATATAGCCCAAATAACAGCAAATGGATTAAAACACTTATTCATAACTGTATAAAAAAAAAAGTAAATAAGACAATGTCCACAATATTTATTTGCTCACAGAAACTGTGGTTTTCTACTCCTTAAAATGTTTCAGTTCTTCTCAATACAGTCAAAGATTTTGGTAACATTTTTTGCCTTTCCTGAAGGACATATTGTGCATAAAAACATCATAAGAACAACTTAAGCAGTTCAATTATCTTTCTACAGTGACTGAATTATACTATAGCAGGATTGGAAAAATACTTACGCTCCACAAAGTAGGAGCTAGCATCAATCTTCCAGATAATCTGACCACGGTGAGAGCCATTGACGCCACGGTTCTTGTAGTCCAAAAAGTTTTCGGACAAGACCTCATCTATAAACAAAGAAAAGAGTCTCATCAAGTGCCTATTATGACAACATGCATAGCAGAGTCAGGCTAAAAATACGCCTTTGGCTTGACAGAACATAGTAGAGCTGCTAGACAGCTTGGCACCACATGTTGAAAAACTAGCTTTTTCACTCATTTATATTTTTAAGAAGTGCAGCTCTCCTTAAAAATCACAGCTTTTTCTGAAATGTAATTTAAAAAAATACATCCCTACAAAATTCTCAAAAATGAAAACACCTAGCTTAGCATAGATGAACCCCTACCTAATAAAACATTATCTAGCCATAAGAGAGAACATAGCAAAAAATAATCACCCCTTTGCACAAACTCTTCCTTCAAAAAACCCCCCACAGAAAATAGTTATGTGTAGGCATCTGTACTACAATCACTTGTATCACAACAGATGTGGTTATTTCTTGCAGCATACATCAAAGGTATTTATTTTTGAAGAATCCCATTCACTGGGTGCCTTCACAGCTCTTGGCCTCCAAAACCAAACGACTAACAACAAAACACTGTCCCCTCGCAGTGTTTTGAGACACCTAGCAGCTGCCAGACTACCAAGCTGATCTTCAGAGAAATCAAGGAGTAATCTATTAAAAATGAATAAACTCTAAAAAGTTGCTGAAAACCAAGGCTGAGGAAGCAACTGCCTTGCATGCACAGGGCTGCGTGTAAATAAAAGGTGGGCAGGTAGTGATCCTGAGGAGCGACCTTCTGGTTGTCCTCACAAGTAAGTTTTTAGTCTGCTTCCAAGTTTCATTTCAGACTGCTTCAACAAGCTCTTTTCCAGACCAATCTGCAAGCCCTATGCAGTGTAGATGTTAACAAAGGCATCCTGGCCTCCAGGCAAGGGCCTGGTTCTTGACCCTCTTTTATCCAACAGCTTAAAAACCAGGCAGCGAGACCGTGCTGCAGCCTCAGGGCCACGCTCGCCAACTTACTAGCTTACACCAGGCTTTCAAGCAAACAAAAATGCACATATTGCCACCATATCAGGCCGGCACTTGTTGTTTTGATACAAAGAGCGCAGCAAAAATAAAATAGACATATGGGGACATTTACAGCCTGCCAGAGGCAAGCGGGACTCACAGGCAGTGGCCTGTAGGAGCCCAAAATGGCCACGAACTCAAGCGGCTGAAGCAGCAACCCAGGATGGGCCCGGCCATGGCCTCACTGCTCCGGCTTCAGTGAGATGAAATGGATTTTGCATCTGTGCCCTGCCAAAGCAAAAGGTCGCGATCTCTACCTGCGGAGACCAGCCAGCAACCTCCTGGATTTTTCCTCTTGGCAATGAGAACAAATTTAATCTTAACAGAGATTTGTACGAACGCTTTTTAACCAACTCAACCTTGCTATGGAAACAATCCTGGGTGGGTCCTGAGACTCAGTTCTGAAGACAATTATGTTAATTACTAGTCACCCTAAAAGCAGAGGAAAAATGTGAAGTACTCAATCCAAGATTAAAATACATCAACTGTAAACTCCCTGAAATACTTGCTTCGTTACCACGTAGGTCAATGAGAAAACAAAGATGATGCCATGCAACAAGGGAGACCATGCCTGAGGACAGGGACAGATTGACAGTGTGACCAACTGCAGAGCAGAAGAGGCAGCCCAACGGATAAAGCCAAGAAACTCAAAGACTAGCATATTATTTTTATATATATATATATATATATAAAAATGTCAAACAACATAGACTTCTAAATCGAAGGAAACTACACTTTCACTGAAAGAATAAAGCAGCAAGCAGATGCCAATGTTGTCCTGTTAGTTTTACATAGTTGTGCTCTCAAGGGAGGAAGGTAAGCAGGCTACCAGCACTGAACTCTTTGGTGCCACTCTCTTGAGGAATTTACAGTAGAAATCCTTTTAAAGGGGTCATTAATGATTGCAATGGATAATTATAAATGGCAATACTATCTACAATACATTTTCCCTTTGTTGACTTGCTAATTGTCAGCAATTATTTCACTAGCTGTGTGTCACACTCTGTGTTAAAGTGGAAACCTTTCAGCACATTCACATAGTACATCTCTGCAGTAACCCTTCAACGGTAAAATCCTCTGGTATGATTTCTGTTCTTCCTCTGTACTTTATAACTGCTTGTGTCTTCTTTTAAATGCCAAATTATATATAAAAAGAGGGCAGGTAAGTATACACCATTACTCTCAGAGCTTTGGCTTACTAATGACTACCTTCAGTAAAGGACCATCCTGGATACAGATTATCCAGAATTACCCACATAGTTCTGTAGAAGTAGGAACACTTACATACACATGAGGAGATTTAAACCTATGAACTGTCCCTTTTGTTTTGGCAGGGAAAACACTTTATACTTAAATGTGAGCATGTACTGAAATGTTGCACTGAGCTGAAGCCTGGGAACCCTGCCTGGCCCCTCGTCCTGACAGGGCAGAGAGAGCATCCCTCAGCTCAGGCATGCTGCTCTCTGGCTTCATCACTCGTGACGTTTATTTGTCATATTTAGTCTCTGTAAGCTGCTGAAGATGCTCCAACACCTGCCATGTTATTAAGATGCATGGGTAATTACTGTTCCTCAAGATATATTGTTTATAAAATACCATGGTTGCTTAAGGAGACTTAACTGAGCTAGACTGGATGGCCTTGCCTAAGAAATTGCAGACATTTTAGGCTAGAGTTTAGTGGCACAAGAGATCCCAGAATCAGATTTAAAATGCTGTGTTCATACGTAGTATCTGTGGGGGCCAGCTGGCACTTCCACTGCATCAGCTGTTGTCTGCTTCCCACAGCTGGCACAAAGGCAGTGTGAACTCTGCATCACACAATCTCTCTAATTTGACAGACATGTCGACATATGCCCATACCCAAACCAAATCACATCCCTATTGCAAGCTGAGCCAGTGGGGATGACTGCAGCAAGCCCTTTCCTGCCTTTTGTTGGAAACGTGCAGGAAGCCTGGAAAATTAGGCTGAGAAAAAGGACCACTCTCCATCTGCGCATCCCAGGTAGAAGACCCCTGAAGGGAAGGGATAATCAAGCCAGTCTGTCTATGGTTACAGCTCACAGGTGAGACCATGGGGAAGCTGGAAGAAGCTGCTCCCACCGACTAGCTTCTGCACGCTGCCTCCTGCCTCGGAGGCGAGAGACAGGGGTGTGTGGGAAGGACAGCATCCAGAGCAAAAGGTCAGGTCACAAAGCACATCAGGGAAGGGATACACACACATGGAGCTAGTCAAGCGCACACAGTTTATGAACAGCGGCCACTGATGAAATACAGGCTCAGGCAGTGGAAAGAATATTTTAGTACGAGTGTATGGAGCTCTGCAATATGCAGGTCACCCCACGTAGGAGCAGCAGAGCCTTTAAGTATAAAAACATTCTTGTAAATAAAAAATATTTACAAATTTCATGATTTAGAAATCCAGTATGTAGATCCTTCTCGCAGCCAGATGTAAGCCCTGTCTGTCACTTTTGAAAAGCTAAGTACTTCCCTCTTTCCGAAGAAATAAAACTTATTTTCAGTCCAACAGAAATTCACGTTAATTGGGATTTTTAAGCCAAACAAATTTTAGCTCTAGAAAAATACATGCAGGTCCAAAAGGGAAATCCTTCTCCTTCAGTTTTTGAAGGTATGTATTTTTGGAAGGTGAAAGATAAGAAAGAAATATCCCCCGGCAAGTTAAAAATAGCAATAGTTGAAACTGGTCAGGAAGTTGGAATGTATGAATATGCCTGATCAACTTGTTTTAGTTGGCAGATGATACTATTCAGACATGCTATTCCCAGAACATGGACATTACATATGTAGCACATTGACAAAGAAAATCGTGCATGTGAAATACACAGCTGTTTAGTGCACTACGTATGTGCATATATGTGTACATATGTTTATCAACATTCATGCCATATGTAAGTGAACAGACGATATGGTATGTTAAAGAGAAAGAATACGTGCAAAGGAAAACAAATTTTATTTCATATTTCTACCGAGAATCCCTGTAACAAAGGAACTGACCTTAAAAACATGTTGCATCTCAATTCCCAAAGGTAAATGGTGAAATGCTTCGTTTCACCTCCACACAAAATGAAGAGCAGAGTTAATGCTGCTCCCTTTCATATATTTCAGCCAGCAGCTAATGGCTTTTGACATTTTTCCAATGAAGCATTGTAATGCATCTCCCTCCCTCTATTTTTGAAATGAGATTAACCTTTAAACTAGCTTTCTGCTTAGCTGGCAATCCACTGCACAGCCTGGGTTTGGTCCCGCTTGGCCAAAAAGCAAACACTTTGTGATGGCTCTCTGATCTGCTGCTTCATTTCCCTGGATGGTAAATAGCTAATCAAGGAAAGCATCAAATGAGGGAGCATTCGGGATGTGCTGCCCCTTTGAACATCATCAGCTGGTCCTGGAGCTGGAGACGAGGACAGTGAGGGCATCTAAGACGAGGAGCCAGCAGACATTGCTCTCTGCCTCCCCGGCTCTGGGGCACACAGACGTGCCGGCTGCCTCTTGCTGGTGAGAGGGATGGCAGCTGCAGACCTGCAAAGCTGTGCTGGGACAGGAGCAGCAGCAGCCAGACCTCCTGCACCTCGCACAGTCCCTAGAGGAAATGTAGAAGGTGATGCACGACCAGGCGCCAGGCAGCCGGGGCCTGAGCACCAGCCAGAAGGACCAAGGCATGCTAGAGGCAAACATTAGCAAGTGCTTTGGGAACCAGCAGCAATTCTGACAGACTGCTTGTCTTCACCGAACCAGATACCTCCAAGCACAGCCTTCTACTGCTAAAAATATTCTGCGCTGTCACTTCCATGCTGAGCGATCCCAATATACTTCAGAAGCACTATATATAGAGAGAGATAAAGAACCATGGCCACCAAAGAAAGCTATCTTCCAGATGAAAGACAGCAACCAATTGACAAAAAGCATGCCATTTTTCAGAGGAATTAGGGAAAATGTTGATAAAGGCCACCTCTCAAAAAGATCTGTAAAAAAATGTAATGGGGACTTCAAGTGCTGTCAGCAGCCTACACTAAACAGACAGGACCTCAGTACTTGAAAGCTTGCCTGAAATTCCTACAGAGAAGCAAACAGATAGTCAATACATCTTCCTCAGAAGGACTGATGGACTTCAAATTACAAACAGCTGAGTGACCCTTTTGGTCAGTTTGGTTTTACTTAAGAGGCGGAAGTGAAAAACCTACTCCCCTTTCTCAAATAGTATTTTGCTGATATATATGATCAGCCTATCTTTCCATATTCCCCAAGAAAAACAACTACATAATTTAGAACAACCTGGGCTACCTTCAAAGAACCAAATAATTAACATGAGACAGGAACACAATGTCAGACAGGCGCCTGAACTTGACACACTATTCCAGTCTCTTATCCATCACTAATTTGATTTAGCACTACATACTACAACACTTGCTTTCTATAAGCTTAATGCAATTATGGTGTAAAAATAGAAGCTACGCTTCATGTCTTGATCCCTTATGAATAAGAAATGCTGTACTTCTGAAATTACAGAAGAACTTATAGTCTTTAGCCAAACAAATTTGCTTTAGCTTGGAATTTAGAAGTCCTTTTGGCCAATATGTATCTCTGTACTATAATGACATATGAAGATAGTTAGCAAAATGCTCTTAAAAATAATTTTCTGTAAAAAGAGGCCAAGCTCTGGTTGATCTGTTGTGCAATTTGCATGGAAAGCTGCAGTAAATGGACATTGCAAAGCACAGAATATCAATAAAATTATTTTGCAAGATAATACAAGTGTAAGCCATGGATAACCTTCCCATTTCTGATGTTTCTTCTCTTACCACCCAATTTATCACCTGAAGAACACAAAAAGATGACAACAGCCTCTGCAATTCACAATGGCAGCTCATAGTGAGTTGTATCAGGCCATGCCAGTGTCCCCTTTTGCAACCCTTTAGCACTGCAAAAACCTAGCCCTTGGAAACCGTGCTTCCAAAGAGTTGTACAATACAAGGGGTCATCATTCTGCAGGGGAGGAGCTATTAATAAGAAATGTATGCAGAAGATGCAGATAGCCATTTGTTACTTACAAAGATACCATAGTAAAAAAAAAAACAAAACCTCACACAAATAATAGCTATCATTATAGGAGTCAATAGGAACGCTTCCACTGACTTCAGCAGCTACAGATCCAGGTCTAACATGGATCGAAATATCACTGTTAATTCATTTGCCAATTTCTGCTGGAGACAACGAATATACTGCAGTTCACAGTTAGCATCCCTCCTTCTATAGCTTCTTGGGTAGAAGAGAACTGGAAAACAAGGGCTAATCCTGCCCTGGTGCTGAAACCTCAGTCCTTGATCTAAGAGCTATGCATGTGCTTTGTTTCAAGTACATGAATGGTTCCATTTTAATCCCACAAAAATTAACCCCCTACCCAGTTAAAGAAAAGTAAATTGGGAGGGAGAAAATGTGAACAATGAATGGAGAACAGCAGTGAGAGGAAGACATGGCAAGAGAAAGACCAAAGGAAAGTAGGGAGATAAAACAGCATAAACTGTAATAAAACAGGGATAGAGCTGGAGAAGTTGCAACAATTCTTGGTCCCAGAAGGCAGAAAATGCTGTCCTAAGTAAAACTGCTCTAGGCACACAGAAAGGTAGGCACGGTAGGTTTAAAACATGAACTACCTAATCTGAAGCAGAAAGAATTACACATAAAACCCAAAGGACACCTGTTGTCCACTCCCAAAATCAAGGAGTTACAACTTTCAGCAAAATACTTTTACCTTTGAACATATACCTTACTTTCACAGCCATATATGACATTATCCATTACCACTTCAGCAGCCTCCAAAATACTGCTGGGAGATATCATTCTCATCTTTCATGACACTGATACCAAAAAAAAAAAGCAAACAAGACTGCCAATTACAGAGACCCTATTAAATTTTGGGGCTGATATCCCTATGGGTTTTCAGAAGGGTCTAGATGAACTGTGGATCCAGTCCTTCCTCACTGTCCTGCCCTCCTTGCACTTGAGCTAACCACATTGAACGTCTGAGCTCTGTCATTTGAGGGACTTCCCTCTCCTTCCCTGCAACAGTGGAGCTTCTGGCTAAAAGCAGAGCTGATGGCAATGGGCCCTATTCTTCTATGGTATCTTTGAGGTGTTTGGGATCTGTGCTCCAGTGCAACCCATCACTCATCATTTCTCCCCAGTAACCACAAATCTTCTGCTGAAAACGTAGACAGAATGGGGAAAGAGAAAAGCTGAACTGGGGCTCAGCATTAACAGCTTGTGGGGGCTAAAAAACCCACAGCAGGTGTTAGGTTGCAGTGGAATGGACATCTATCCAGTAATACTGGTGCCATTTGGTTCTGCATACACTTAAAAGTGTGAGAGTATCCACATAGCTCTCATTGCTACTTCAGCCATACCTGTCCCAGCTACAGACTTCTGCTTTAAAGCTCCTGCACTTCCAGATTCATTCTCACCACTGTAGCAGATGGACCACATCTGGGTTTTAGTACAGCAACAGCTATACTTGAGCTATGCATTGCACAAACTTCTCCACAATTAATGACATCCAGCTTGCACACAGAACTGAAGATGAGAGGGAGGAATCCAAACAAAGATGATCATGACTGCCTCAGTGCGTACTGAAAAACTGAAGATACGCAATGTGTGGTGAGGTACAACATGGAAGAGTTCTGTTTGCTTGTTTTCAATATAACAACAGTTCCAAAGTTCTCACAGTCAGTGGAAGCTTCCCAATTGATTACAGCGCAATGTGGAAAATGAAGATTAGGAAAAAACAGTGCACCCATGAAATTTGCTAGAAGATCCTGAAATAAGAGATGCTGCAGGCCCAAGGCAGTATAAAGACGTGATATAAAGCGACATAGGAAGATCTGAAATGTGAACAAGGATGACACTTGTCCAGGTTAACAACATTCATTAAATAGGGGGGAAATAATTTGCAGTTATTTGAAAAATGGGACTTATAGCAATGTTGAAAGACACAACAGCAGACAGTAACTTGACAAGTGTTTGTGATCTGATACAGCAGCAAAAAAAACCCTCCAAATACAACTCAGATGTGTGCACTGAAGCACCACAGTGCAAAGAATCTCTTGAGAATCTAGAGTGATTTTATCTGAAAAACAGTATTCAATTATAAGCTTATTACAAAGTGAAAGATCTTCAGTGAAGAAAAAATATCTTTAGGGCTGGAGAGATCAATGGATGAGAAAGATTACAAAAGCTAAACGCATACACAGCCATTACAGTAGCTGTGAAGGGCAGCATGGGAATATTCAAATGTTATGAACAGCGTGTTTAAATGTTATCAACACTAAGGAGGGGGAACGATTTAGTTTGGTTTAGAAAACTAAAAGAAGAAAAGCCTATGCTGAACCTTCAAAATACACACGGCTAGCTTGACAACCTCTACAGAACAAATCTTTCTGCTTTAAACCTTATCCTGACAAGAATTTTATACTTGTGCTGTCCACAGTTTGTGTTGTGACTGATTCTACCCAGTCAATGGCCTGAATGTGCTGCATGGATTTTGCTTCTTTCGCAGGATTGAGGCCAAAACCTGGCTTTTGGTGCCCCAATATCCCCCACTGACTGATTTCTTCAGAAATGCTATAGTCGGTGATCGTTACTGGCTTCAGGATCAGTCTGGGCTATACAGCAATACGGGTCCTCCTTGCACAGCACAGAAGCAGTTTTATCCATGGGCATAAGGACCCTGGAAATTGCTGAGAAGGCATAAGACTGATGTACTCCCTTGTCTACATTATTTCCCTCTCCTGATATTCAGGATGACAGTTAAAGCGGAAACCTCCTTTCCACCCATTCACCTAGAAAGAGGTTCATAATACCATAGCTGTTATTTTATGGAGAAATACTAAATTAAAATGGGAATCTTCTGGCACACAGTAAACACCTCTACCACATATTAAAGATATTTAAGGAAAAGAACTTGCAACCTACAGGCTTCTTTACCATGACTTCCCTGAGAGACCATAAAGCACACCACCACTGCACCAACTCCTCTACAAAAGCTTTTTGGTGCATTGCTACTAACAACGTTAACATGACACAAATGACGGAGGTGAACCTTGGAAGCACTGAAAGGGAGAATGGATCAGAAGCCATACACGTTGGGAATATTCAGACACCCTTGCATTTTAGTGTTGACTGTATCTACTTATAAAGGGGTGAATCAGAGGCAAAATCTGTGTTCACATCACACTTCATGGGTCTGGAAACAGCATATCTTGGTTTCGTCTGGCTGAAGTGGTCCACCAGATGCAGAACTGGGAAAGGCAAAGTGACTCAGCCTGGTAAAGAGAAGTCACTCTCGCTGGATCCAAGAGCAGCCAGGTAAAGGTAAGCCACATTGGAACAAAGAACTGATATCACTGCACTAATATATCTTCCAAGGCCTATGATACCCTCTCTGTTCAGCATTTGTGCAGGCTTTCTATTGGTTTTTTTTATGACAGGTTTGCTCCTCTGATGCTTTTTATTCCTGAAATAAATAGTGCTGTGCTCAGCGAAAGCTGTCTGGCCACTGGGCACCTCTGTCGATGTTTTATGGAGAGAACAGAATTGCAGGTGTCTAACAAAACTTAACCTGCTGAGACGATCACAGCTAGCCACGGCCACTGTCCCCAGCCTGGCAAGATACCCAACTACAAGATGACCTACTGAGGAGAAGCCCTAAGACCAGAGCGAGGTTCTGTTCCAAAGGTCATAAAAAGACTCGGAAGATGGATAACCCCAGGACACAAGAAATCCAAACGTCAACAAAATTCACTCTAAGCAGGCACATTGTGAAGAGTTTTGTTTTACAGATGGCACAAAAAGGAAGCCTACAGAGGGTGGAAGCAAGGACAGGTATCCTGGGAGGAATACAGAGAAATTGTCTGAGCAGCCAGGGATCAGGTTAGGAAAGCCAAAGCCCTGAATTAAATCTGGCCAGGGATGTCAAGGGCAACAAGAAAAGCTTCTACAGGTACATTGGTGATAAAAGGAAGACTAGGGAAAATGTGGGCCCTCTCTGGAAGGAAACAGGAGAACTGGTTACCCAGGACATGGAGAAGGCTGAGGTACTCAACTTTTTTCCTCAGACTTCACCAGCAAAAGCTCCAGCCACACCACCCAAGACACAGAAGGCAAAGGCAGGGACTGGGAGCACGAAGAACCACCCACTGTAGGAGAAGATCAGGTTCAAGACCATCTAAGGAACCTGAAAGTGCACAAGTCCATGGGACCTGATGAGATGCATCCACAGGTCCTGAGGGAACTGGCAGATAAGGTGGCTAAGCCACTATCCATCATATTTGAGAAATCATGGCAGTCCAGGGAAGTTCCCACTGACTGGAAAAAGGGAAACATAACACCCATTTTTAAAAAGGGAAAAAAGGAAGACCCAGGGAACTACAAGCCAGTCAGTCTCACCTATGTGCCCAGCAAGACACAGAGCAGATCCTCCTGGAAACTATGCTAGGGCACATGGAAAATAAGGAGATGATTGGTGATAGCCAATATGGCTTCAGTAAGGGCAAACTGTGCCTGACAAACTTGGTGGCCTTCTACAATGGGGTTTACAGCATTTATGGGTGAGGGAAGAGCAATGGACATCATCCACCTGGACTTGTGCAAAGCATTTGACACTGTCCTGCACAACATCCTTTTCTCTAGACTGGTGAGACATGGATTTGACAGATGGACCGTCACACTCAGAGTTGCAGTCAATGGCTCGATGTCCAAATGGAGACCAGTGACAAGTGGTGTTCCTCTGGGGTCAGTATTGGGATCAGCGCTGTTTAACATCTTTGTCAGCAACACAGACAGTGGGATTGAGTGCACCCTCAGCAAGTTTGCTGACAACACCATGCTGTGTGGTGCAGTCAACACGCTGGAGGGAAGGAATGTCATCCAGAGGGACCCTGACAGGCTTGAGAGGTGGGCCCGTGTGAACCTCATGAAGTTCAACAAGGACAAGTGCAAGGTCCTGCACATGGGTCAGGGCAACCCCAAGCACAAATACAGGCTGGGCAGAGAACAGATTGAGAGCAGCCCTGAGAAGGACTTGGGGGTGTTTGTTGACAAGAAGCTCAACATGACCCAGCAATGTGCATTTGCAGCCCAGAAAGCCAACCATACCCTGGGCTGCTTCAAAAGAAGCATGACCAGCAGGTCAAGGGAGGCGGTTCTGCCCATCTAGTCGGCTCTCATGAGACCCCACCTCAAGTACTGCGTTCAGCTCTGGGGCCGCCAACAGAAGAAGGACATGGACCTGTTGGAGCAAGTCCAGAGGAGGGCCACAAAGATGATCAGGGGGCTGGAGCACCTCTCCTGTGAAGACAGGCTGAGAGAGTTGGGGTTGTTCAGCCTGGAGAAGAGGAGGCTCCAGGGAGACCTTATAGCAGCCTTCTAGTACCTAAAGGGGGCCTACAGAAAAGATGAGGAGGGACTCTTTATCAGGGAGTGTAGTGATAGGACAAGGGGCAATGGCTTTAAACTGAAAGAGGGTAGATTTAGATTAGATGTAAGGAAGAAGTTTCACTGTGAGGGTGGTGAGGCACTGAAACAGGTTGCCCAGAGAGGCTGTGGATGCCCCATGCCTGGCAGTGTTCAAGGCCAGGTTGGATGAGGCTTTGAGCAACCTGGTCTAGTGGAAGGTGTCCCTGCCCATGGCAGGGGGGGTGGAACTAGATGATCTTTATGGTCTCTTCCAACCCAAACCATTCTATGATTCTATGATAGCTGAAGCAGAGAGGTGGACCAACCATCCAAATGCACAAAGAGAGCCCAAATCAGGGATTAGAGCTGTAATGCTTGGACCCGTAACTCCTAGCCTTATATGCACATTACTGTTTCTAAGATTTTCCATCTCTGCTGGCAGCGTATGACACTTTCTGCTTGTACGCATCAGATGTTTGGTAAAATAGCTGTACAAACAAGTTCTGATCCAAGTCTGATGGCAGGAAAAACGTAGATCTTTCCACTTGCCTCAGTGGGCAACACAGCAACATAAGGCCTTCTAAGCTAAAATCAACCTGGAACATGTTAAACAAATGTTTAAATGTCTCTTAACCAATAGCTTTACAAATTAGATTCATCAGATTATGGTGAATTGCCTTTTGGGGAGAGAAATAACATCAAAGGCTGAAACAGAGGAGGAAAACATGCTGTTTTAAAGCTAAACTTCAGTCACTAATTAGGTCAAGACATTCCTACTTACATAAATTCGAGAGGAACTGCTCTGTTAAAAGCCAGATATGGACAGGAAATTGGACTGTACAAGATTCGTGTATGAAGAAACTTTTAATAAATAGCCTTTAATAATGTTTTGCTTTCCCATAAGAAAATGCTGAAAGAAAAAAGCCTACTGCATATGGGTAAGAAGAGTATAATATTAGCTCTGATAAATTCCCAGCATCATTGTGCACAGACACTGGAGCAAACAATTCTTTCAAAAGTCTGGTTTAAACATTTCTCATTAGCTACTCTACATCAGATATGGAGATGATGTCAGAAGTGAAATCTAGCAGCAGCTAAAGTGCTACTGCAGCAATTATAAGATAGCTCTTTATCTACAGGCAGCTGCCAGCAGTCCATATTAATTTATCTAAGAGGCTTCATACTCTAGCAAATAGTAATAGTAGACGAGATAACAAAGGAGGAGAAAACCTTGAGATAAATAACTGCAAATATTCCATCTGTCTCACAGTAGCCACTAAATGAGAGTTCTTTTTAAAAAAAATATACAAACATGCTATCTTCATTATTCATAACTTTATTCTGGTTTCACTTTTTTTCTTTCCAGTGTGCATCTTCTTTACACATAGCTTTTCTGCAAAGAAAACTCAAATTTCAGAGATTTTTTTAAATAGCAACAGAGCTGTGTTATGTTTTAATTTCTCAGAGAACTCTTTTTGAGTGTTTACATGTATTTTTGATTGTGGATGTGTTTCTGAAAGACTGCTGATATTCATAATACTATAGTTCTCTTGAGGGAAGGCAAATGCACATCTCAGGTGATTTGTTAGAGAATTTACAAGTTCCTCTTCGTAGCTCAGAGCTGATATACAGTATATACAAAGGGAAGTTAGAACATCTCTAGTGTTCAAGCTTAGCAGGAATGAAATGTAATTCCTACTCCTGAAAGCGCAGTATTGTCTTAAACACCCAGAAAGGCTTGTTCTTCCAATTCCCATATTTTTTGTCATCTTACCACAGCTAGTCTTAAAATGCACTGAAGTAATAAGGTCTATATTTTAACAGAGTCAACATTTACTATTCTCCCTTCAACTACGGATTTTTTGTATAGCCCTTCATCAAAATCACATAGGTGTGTATGGATGTTTTCATGCAGCTTTTTTGCCGTAAGACACAACCACCATTTTTTACACTGTTTTACAAGAGATTGACTGGCTGCCTAGTCCATTTCCTGAGACCAGAAGCGAAAGTTAACTCTAATAACCAATTCTAAATCCAGCTTTTACCTGCTTCTACAAAGACTGTTTCCCAGTTGGCCACCCTTAAGAATGTGCACATAGATTGAAGAGGAGAAAAACAGATACCTTGTGATAAAAGCAGCTGTGGCTCTTTCACATGAGGAACAAGCAGCCAGAATTTCCATACAGGGAGGACTCCCTTAACTCTTCTTTCAGGTCACTTTAACCTTTGAATAGCATCCCAAAATACCCTATGCTATTAAAACATATGAGGTACACTATTTTTGCTCTTTTTCTTTTGGAAGCCTTTTATATCATCTGTATTTCTTCAGACTTGGAACATCTTTGTTCTGAAGCCTACAGTTTATTAGGTATCATCAAAATTTTAGTGATGGCAGCGGTGGTGAGAACAGACTAAGTTTTACGCATTTCAAAACCAACACTCGTATTTTGAGATATTTCCTAGAATACTACAATGGCAATGATTAAACTCCTCAAAGGTGAGAACTGCTTTCTGCTCTGCTTTTGTATAGTCCCTTCCTGGGATACCCAGGAGCTCCCACAAGACAAACAACAAATACCAAGTCTAATGATCCCACACCGAGTTCTAAACAAAATCCACAACTCACCGCCTGATACCCCAATGATGCAAATAATTTCTCATTGTTCTCGTGACTCACCACAATATTAAATATTGCTACATTCAAACCTTCAGCTCAAATTTCACCAACCAAAACAATCACAAAAAGGATTGGGCTGTATCCACAAGCTGGCTTTGAGACAAACACTAGAATGACCAGCAGCAATGCCATAGTTAACACTGTTGCCATGCAAGTGGTAATAATAGGCTTCAACACTAATCCTCTATTGAGCAGACTCAGAAAAGCTCATAGTTTCTTTGGTTCTCTTGTTCCAGTCTGGCTGCTAATTCAAAACATAGTCATATATCAGTTTACATTGTGAAGGTCATACCCACAAGGCCAGGAGCATTCCCTCTTTAAACAGGAGTGCAGGCTCATAAAATCTGTGCAAACATACACACAAATCTAAGCCATTAGGGATGTCTGGATCTCCCACCCCTACAGATTGGTCACAAACATCGAATACATGATGCATCAGCGTTTTATTTCAGGTCAGAAGCATGCTTTTGTAATGACCCTTCCAGTTGTCCCCACTTTGTCACCACCAGACTGTGTGATGATCTTTGGGCACACTCAATTCTCTCCTGATGAAGCTAAACTGAAAGATGCACCACAGTGACTCAAGGGCATTCAGTCTGCCAGACTGAGACCGTTCTAAAGCCAGGCCCCCGAAATGCATTCAGCAGATGTTTCCTTCTGCAGACCCATTCCTACCGGTTCGCCCTACTTTGTTAATGTGGATATAGCCATAGTGCCAGTTACCTTCATAGTTTCCATGTGTTTCGCATGTCAAACTAACACCAAAACCCAAGTGATCTTCACAGTCTCCCATGTTTTATCTTTAAGGGAACCAAACCACCAAACCTCACATTACATTAGGTTTTGGTAGGGAAGGAGTGGGAAGAGCAAAAAGGAATGAGGGGTGCTGCTTCCTGCTATTTCCTCAGTTATTTAGACTGGGAACCTGAGAGGCTGGAGACAAAACACCTTCAAAGACAGCAAGGGTCAACTGTTGGTTTCTTGGGGACTGGACAGAGTATTCATTTTTCATTTGGCAGCAGTGTTCCTTGGAACGAGACATTGACTATTGCCATTAACACCAGGCATGCAGCCAGCAGGGGCAAGGATACACTTCACAATTTGCACTTCTAATTTACTGGGGTGTCTGGAGCAACATCCTGTTTGATATGGTAAATTAAGCAGGAGTAGCAGGGTGGATTTTTCTTCTGCCCAGTTAAACCTCTATGTATTCAGGTTACGTATCAAAAAAAAACTTAGGGTGTGTCTTCACAGCCCTTAATACAGTGTCTGAGCTATGAAAGCTGGCTGAACAGGTTCATTCAATGTGAAACAGCTCTGTGCACTTTCTGTTGACTCCACAGACCACCAGAAGGTATGCTTTCCCTCTTTTTACTGAAGCAATACAGTCCTTCGTGAGGTGCCTGCGTTACTGCAGAATAGGCTCAGAGTATTCCTTAGTGCCTAGTACTGGGAGCTGCTGTGTCTTCTCATCCGTTCCAGTAAAACACTCAACTGCAAGCTTAACTGTAAACACAAGTAATTCTGTTAAGGCCAACGAACCAGACTGCTCTCAGAGTTTCTGTTTTAAATCTAGTCTCTGCTTTTTTCCTAAAAGATTTTAAATTTCAGAAGCCTACTTTTATTTTCAAAGCAGGGTATTTTATGAGGTTACTTATGGGAACAAGTACTGCAGCCTGGCTTACTGTAACCTTAACTCCTCTCCCTCCATGTCGTAAAGAGCGACCCTCCTGTCGCTGACCCTCATACCCTGAACTCATTCTCCAGCACCTAACACTGTGCCACCATGGTTCCTCTACACGCCCAGACCTCCCATCCAGTACCTTCTCACATCGCCTACGTCACCAACATCTGTGTTCCCAACATCCTCAGCACGTGATGCCAAACCTTACAGTTTTATCCACTAAAGCACTTAAGTAACACCGTAGCTCCCTACGATGCCCCCCTATGATTGCTCCAAAAGCCCAACTCACAACGTCATATGCTTTAACTAGTTTTGGTTCGCTATCTGGGCAAGATGACACAGTGCTATTGGAACTAAAATACCTGCTTAGTGCTAGGCACACTTATACAAACAGATAAGGGCTGCGTTTTACCAACATTTCCCTTTGTTGGGGCACCAATTTGAGTCTGTCGTCTTTATCAAGTCACAGGTTTTCAGGAAGCATTCAAGAACTTCACATTTTTAAGACCTCTAATCCACAAAGGAATGTGTCTGAAACTGATCCGCCATGTTCAAAACTTACTAGTGAGCAAAGAGTTAACACAGACTTCAGTCTAGGCAGTAGGACTATTTCCATAGGAAAAAAAAAGGTTAAAAAATGCTAATTTTATACTGAAGTGAAACAATCAGGTTAAAGTGGATTGAAACCATTTCTTATTACTCTTATGTGGGGCTGGATTTACTAGATGTAGATGCCAAAAATATGCTAATGTACATGGCTGAATACAGCTTCCAAGACACCAGAAAAAAAAGAAAAACTTTCTGGGACAACTCCAGAATGCCTCAGTCTATAATTATTGCTTGTATCAAAATATCCTTTGGCTATACAGAAAAAGGCATTCTGTTCCACAAGGTTTTTAAATGATTCATATTCTTGACTTGTAAAACCTCTCATCTGTCACAGATTACTCATGGACTCACAAGAGGAAACCCTGAAAATATTATGCTGTCTTTATACAGGAGGTATTTTCCCCAAATCCAAATGGCTTTAAAATGAAAATATCTTGAAATTTCAAGAAACCATCAGAAAGCCTTCTCATATCTCTGCTGAAGAAAAAGTGAGTGCCAGGACTGCAACCAGCAATTCAGGAGCAGAAAAAAATCTTGTAATACGTAAACCCACTTAAAGACTATACTCAACAGAGCTATATCAGCTCATTATTACCATTAGCCCATATTACCCTAAAGCTTACAACTAAAAAAAGGCAGCAAGAAACCCAAAGGGGAAGGGGTAAGAGGGACTTACCTATGAGATACATGCCAATCCAGTCCCCTGCATCCACTTCCTCCTTTATATCCCAGTATATCACTAGGTCCTGTGAATGCCCGATGGAGTAGTAGGAGCTGCTGACCATCAGGGTAGACCGGCTGTCTGAAGTGACAAGGTCTGTGTCACTGGTAGACCTAGGAATGGTGACCGTCTCATGGGAATTGTTCCTGATGTCCATATTATGGAACTGGTCAGGGTTATAGCTGTATCTGAGAGGCTCTTTGCACCGGCGCCGATTTTGTGAGTTCCTAGATGGAGACGCCATGGCTGCCAGGCCCAGGAACCTGTTTTGGTACAGATTCTGCAAGGAAAAAAAGAAAGGATAGTATTTACAGTATTATTCATTTTTCAGTGATGTCAAAGCTCAGGAAAAGTAGTATATCAGAATGAGAAAGTAGCAGATCTTTTTCCATTTGGCATTGCAAAAAAGAGGCATGAAAAGGTGTAGCAGGAAACATAGTGCTAACTCAACTCCTACTCTGTAATTCTTAGCATGAAAACAAGTTTAAGGGCAAGCCTTGCATCACCAATCTCAGCCACAACTGGCAGCGTGTGAGGAGATTAATAGTAGCTGGCTTCCGCCACATTAATGTGTGCATCCAGACACGAACATCATGACTATCAAACTGCTAGAGAGCCATTCTCTTTTAACATCAGGAGATAGTCTTCCCACTTTTGACACGCAAAGTCTTCTTCCCAGTAATTCTTGTTACATTTCCAGAGGAATCTTTCTTGAAGCGCAGTCACCCCAGAGACCATATCCCATCTGGAGAGACTGGTTCGCAATGAGTAAGAGCTCTTCCTCCCTGCTGGAGATCTGAACAGTGAGAGCCATGAAAATGGAGTTATTCCCATTATCAAAATAGAGCTGTCTTCACTTAAGTGTAAATACAAACTAAGTGTTGCAGTGTCTCTCAGTACAGCTGATAGCTTCCAATGCTATTGCTCTGCTCCATTTTTTGCAGTAGACTGAGAGATACTATGCACACCTGCTCTGGTAGGAATTTGGGAATGCACCGGACAATTAATAGGAATTGAGAAGATTACTGCAGAGTAGTCATTGTCCTAGCAGTTGAAAAAATATTTAAACTCCAACCTACCCTCCTTCCTCAAGGCAAGCTGAGTGACTTGTACAAAATGTGTCACAGTACATGAGTTAAAAGCTCTTGTGAGTTGGCAGATGGAGAATGCTTAAGTTATGACTGGCTTAAATTTTGATGTGAAGACATCCTCTGATACTGATCAAAATACTGGTTATTCCTTACTTCTGTGCTGTTTGTTTTTTCCATTTTCCTTCCCAGCTTTCCCTCTTCCCTCCTTGCAGCTCTGCTATTTCAATCACTCAGCTCTTCATTATTCATTAGCCTTCCATTATCCGTCTGTTGCCAGCCATGCTGTCAAGTCCCTTAGATACAAAACCAGACAGCTTTCCAGTATGCTATGAAATGCTTTTCACATGATCAGAAGTCAAATCATCCTTTTGAACTCAAACAAATTAAGCGGAAGAAAAATCATAGCTCCTCTGTCCAGCCAAGCAGTTACCCAACCCTGGCTTTATTAAGGTTATGGTAGCACAGAATAACACTAAGTCCTGAAAAAAAAAATCTTTTGTTTATTAATTATGCCACAAAAATTGGTATTAAGAGACCTATTATTGTGTCTTAGGATTCTGTTGCACAAGAACTGTACAGAGAATAAAAAATTCAACTGGCATGTTTGTACCTCTAGAATATCCTGTCACTTTGCAGACACTGCCCTATAACGCTTACAGTCCATTGACCCAAATCCTCGCATACTGCATTAAACAGCGTTTATAAGCAAAAATAGCTCCAGCAGGAATGCCACACGTTATAGTAAGTGCTGGCAAGACTGAACCAATATGCAAAAGGCTACATTAGAGATACAGAAATAGAAGGAGGAAGGAAGCATGTGGGGGAATGAAGTACATGGTGTTACATTTGCTATGCATCTAATTGCATCTTTGCTGCTTCTTTTCCAACAGTTACAATTATTCACTGTTTGAAAAGAGAGTTGACTTCATCGAATAAAGACCGATATTCCCTGTAAACAGAAAATGCATCTTTTTTCATCAAAAAACAGTGTCTCACATGCTGTGAACATTTTCTAATCTGGGAAGCACTTGTAGACATGCACAATTACCACACTCTAGTCAGTTAATTTAAAATCGATAGGAGTTTCTGTCACTTAGCGAAGGAGGCATCTACTGTCACAACAGTACCCAAGACAACTACGATTTGTTTTATAATGGTGAGGTAGCAACACAAAGAACTTCAAGACCACTCTTCTGGATTAGTCTGTATCATTATCATGGGTTCCTTCACTCATAGCATGCTACCCAAAAGCTATTTCAGTTCAAAGGCAGACATTTTATTTCTGGTGACAAATTACTCCAGGGAGTAGTGGTTCTGCAGATACTTTCATTTCTGAATGTTAATGGATGTAGAGTATTAATTAACTGCATACTTTCAAATTAAATTAGACTTAAACATTTAATTTTTTCAGCTTCAGCATGTCTTTAAGCAGTTTTAATGAAAATAGTAAATTCATCACTATGATCTAATTCTGTAAGTTCCCATTTTCCTGTATGTTGATGCCAGTGAAACAAATGGCATAATCTGAAAGCAACCCAGAAGGCTATATTCTTCAGAAATCTGAGTCTCTCATATTTCCAACATTGATCCTACACAAATACATTAATCTGCAAAAAAGAAAATCCCCAAACTGAAAAAATCCCAAACAATGGGACAGTAGTCACACATAATTATCTGGATTAAGTAATGGCATCAAAATACAAGTATGGCTATATGAATAAGTAGAAAAAAGGTTAGGAAAAATAGTTACTACACATTTTATTACCAGCTTTGCATGTTTTCCATGCAACTGTCTAAAGCCCCCAAGCCCTTGTGATGAGTCCCAACCATAGCGAGACAGCTTCAAAAAATTGCAAAAGACATCCTCTTGATGTCCTGTGGAAGCAATCCAATCTGTCATAGATACCTAGTATATAAAAAAAAAAATCTTTTTTAGGGGCTTGAGATTCATATTTATTCTCTTTATCCCTTTGCAGAGGTGTGTACACTATACGCACTAAACTATACTCTCATTTCTAATGCACGGTGTAAATTATGCAAGAACAACTAACAGCCAAATGTTGACCCAACAGCACAACAGATTAAGCTTGGTTGTCAACAGAAGTTAATCCCTCTTCATTCCTGGCTCAAAACAGTCACTCCATAGCTGCTTCTACAGTCAGTCTTTCCAGGGGTGTTTCCACCCATGGACTCCCTGCACCAAATGACCCCCAGGCTTCACTTTCCCCCCCACTCCCCTCACTCACTTGTATGACGGTTAGGAGTGAGAAGAGCCTTTGTTGATCAGGGCGTCTACGCATGTAAGAGGAAAGATGGTTTTCTCCTCACACCTTTCAACGTTTTTGTCTTGGATTATCAGATTTTGTCCTAAAAGGACACACTTAAGTACATAATGCATCTGCTATGTTCAACATATGAGCTCAAGCTTGTCCTAAGTTGAAGGTGCCAATGCTGCACTGGTGACTGATGCACTGCCTGGCTATTTCCTATCTCTGAACTTATCTAGGACAGGAGAAATGAGGTGACAAGGATGTACAATGTTTCAGTTGTATCAGTGATGTCCAGTTACTTTAGTTTTTGACACCTAAAGTAGCAAATGTGTTTCCCCTTACATTCCTCATTTAGAGGTTGTGCTGGTTTTGGCTGGGATAGAGTTCAGTTTCTTCATAGTAGCTAGTATGGGGCTATGGTTTGGATTTGTGCTGGAAAGAGTGTTGATAACTCAGAGATGTTTTCATTACTGATGAGCACTACTTACACAGCGTCAAGGCCTTTTCTGCTTCTCACCCCACCCCACCAGCGAGCAGGCTGGGGGGGCACAAGGAGTTGGGAGGGGACACAGCCGGGACAGCTGACCCCAACTGACCCAAGGCATATCCCAGACCATATGATGTCATGCTCAGCGTATAGAGCTGGGGGAAGAAGAAGGAAAGGATGGACATTCAGGGTGATGGCGTTTGTCTTCCCAAGTAAGCATTAACATGTGATGGAGCCCTGCTTTCCTGGAGACGGCTGAACACCTGCCTGCCGATGGGAAGTGGTGAATGAATTCCTTGTTTTGCTTTGCTCGTATGCACAGCTTTTGCTTTACCTATTAAACTATTTCAACCCACCAGTTTTCTCACTTTTACTACTCTTCTGATTCTCTCCCCCATCCCACTGGGGGAGGAGTGAGCAAGCGGCTGTGTGGTGCTTAGTTGCCAGCTGGGGTTAAACCACGACAGTCCTTTTATGGCACCCAACATGGGGCACAAAGTGTTTGAGATAATGACAGATTTGATTGGAATGTGCTGGATTGAATTTATAGCTGCTATTGCTGTTTAGCTATTAATTGATGGGCTCCCATGCTTGCCATGGGGCTTGCTTGCCTTACTGTATTATTAGAGTCTAGTGCTCGTTAGTGGCTGCTTTTTCACTGCTTTTCACTTTTTTCACTGCTTGCTGTACTGATTATCATCTACTCTGCTGTGCCTGGGAACATTTTGATATCAGCAATGGCCATGAGCCTGGGCTGGCAGATGGCCAGGGCATCGCTGCTGTTTCTGTGCTGCTGTACTGGACAGGCTGGAACTTCAGTGTGAACTTGAGTCAAAGGGACTGTGATCTGTGGATGAGTCCATGCGGGAGCAGGACACCCCAAAGCCTCTGTGGCCATGGATAAGTCCACACCAGAGCAGGTACATCTCAAAGCATCTGTGACCATGGTTATGTCTGTGCCGCAGCAGGTATACCTCTGAAGGGATTGTGGCCCAAAGATAAGTCCACACCGGAGAAAGTACACCTTGAAGCACCATGGCTGTGCATGAGGTCAACCTGGAGCACCTCAAAGAATTTGGCCATGGATAAGCCCACAACAAAGCAGGTACAGCCCTGGAGGGACTGCAGCCATAGGTAAGGCCATGTCGGAGCAGGTTTCCTTCTGAAGGGGCTGTGGCTGTGGGTAAGGCCACACTGGAGCAGGTCTATCTCTGAAGGCATTGTGGCCCATGGAGAAGGCCATGCTGGAACAGGTGCACCTCAAAGCGACTGTGGCTGTGGATAAGTCTGTGCCGCAGCAGGTATATCCCTGGAGAGACTGTGGCTCACGGATAAGGCTGCACTTGGCCCTTCTGTATACGTACAACTATGGCAATAAGTGTTTAGCTATAAAATATTAGCGTGCTGAGCAAAACTAGCCAAAGGGACATTTTTCCGCTCTCACCAGCACTCCCTCTGATTTTCACAAAGTTCTGGAAAGCTTTGTCTCTAAAGATCTACCAGCCACATAAAAGTGCTACTCAAAGTGAGATTTTTGAGGGATTATCTGTGGGCAGCACTTGCCTCCTATTTATGTCACTTAGTCCATCTAATGAAAACAAACATCAGAAATAATAGTTTAGGGTATTTTTTTCCCCCCATATAAATGCAACTGCAATCCCTAACAAGGGAAAGTAGGAAGGAACGGCCAAAAGGAAATGACAGATGAGATCTGACTGTAAAGAAAACTGATCTCAAAAATGTACACATAGAAAACATGTAAATACCAAGAAAAAATATTTTACAGATTTTCTTCCAACGTTCTCTCTCTTTCACACTCACACCTCTCTCCTTGCCCGACTGCTGTTTGGCACTGGGACAGCAGAGAGCTCTTGTCACCACTGCCTTTCCCTTCACCACCTGAGAAAACCGTACCACCTTCCTCTCTGAGACAAGAAGAATTCTGTGGCTGGAAGGCTTCACACCATTATTGCTAGCTGAATTTCACCAAAGGATTCAGAGCTGCCATGCAGCAACTTCCTCTGGAGAGCTGTAGGGCTTAATGTTAGGGATTTTTTTTTTTTATTTGGGATTATTTTAAATCATGCCAGAAAGGTACGTGATGCTTTAGCAATACAGAGATAAATCTCAGCTAAGCATCTGCAAGGATCCAGCTCAATGCTCTGTTCAGACAATTAAGAGCTGTCTTTTAGATACCTGGACTGATACCAGCTACCTCCTATTGCTGCTTTGTCAGAGAAGATGTATTTGTGCAGGTCAGGATGGTGGTACATTGGACTTTTACTGTCCATACCAAAGACTGAAATATAACCCATCACTGGAGCATTGGCAGGTGAAGAAATTAAAGGGAACAAGGTGACAATATTAGCCCGCATGACAGTGGACTCAAAGTAAGACACATGTAGTCATTCAGATGTCTGCAAGCATCATCACAACCAGAATTTCAAGGGCAAGTACCAAGAAAGACAGTGAGATAGCTTTGTATGATGGGAACCTTGGGACACAGCACATTTACCCATCTGAAAATTTAATAGGCCAGTAGTCAAGTCTGATATAGGCAAATCAGATGTGGAGTTACGTCTCTTGGTTGCTCCACCAGAGATGAAGGCTCTCCTGATAAGGTTTTAGCCTTCATTTGCAAGGCTTATGTGTTTTGTAAAAGACAAGAAGGAGCCCAGAAAAATTAAAAAAAAATAGGGTAACCTGGTGAAAGTGATAAGTTATGACAGCAAAAGTCTTCTGACCAGCTTTCAGGAAGGTAAGATCACATGTATCAGCAAGGATATTGTACTAACAGAAATATAAGGTAGTAACAGCCTGTATGAAAGGTTTAATTGGCTTGATAAGAGACAACATAAAAAGATTTTAAAAACTTAGTCACAGCCCAGGTGTGAACACCCAAAGCAATATCCTGACGCTGGGCCAGAAAGACGAGCAGGAAAGCAACAGTGCCAATAGTCATCGAAAGGTGATGTGATGGGACTCTGCAAGCCAGAGCTTTGGGGCAGACCTTTAACTTGAAGGTGAGCCTACCGAAAGGGCTTTCAGTATGTAAAATTGTTTTATTAGAGCATAAATTAGAATCAGGTGAGTTCTGAAAGACAGGAAACTCAGCTCTGTTGGGTGGAAGAGTAAAAAAGCTGGGTGAAAGTAAAAAGATATGAGGAAGAATCTCGCTGCTGTTCCTTACAGAGCAGGACTCTCCCCTCTAGCCTTGCTCTCAACCCAGCAACGTGATGTCCTTCCTCAGATCAAATTCTCCTGCTTTTCATAGCCCTCAAGACTTGTTGCAGGGTCTGCTCCCTGTTCCTCCCAGCAACCTTCTCATCTCCACTCCCACTGCAGGCCTGCTACTCTCAATCTTTTACCCATCTGCTCCCCCCACCCATAGCCCAGAGGGCCCCTTAGTTGCCACCACTCAGCAGCTTTCAGGGAAGGTATACTCTCCCTCTGTCAAACTCTAAGCCAGGAAAAGGTAAACAAAGAACACAGATTTCCTCCTTTTTGCCTAGGGACAGTCCTCTTAACACAGCACGTGGTACCTGCACAGCAAATTGTCAACCAAGAAAACATCTGCATTTTCCATCACTGCGGGCGCAGTACAATTGACTATAGAAAATGCAAAGCAATGCAGAAATAAGAAGAAACACAGTTCAGAGGTAAGCTCTAATCAAGGTTACAGTTTCAGATATCATAACTGCCCCCGTCAACGTACTCCCACCTATCACAGCTATTTGTTCGTTTATCATCACATGAGAAAAATCCCTTTGGACATTTGAATTTTGGAAGAATCGTTACTACAACTCTTAGCACAAAGCGGATTCTTAAAGCATAGCTTATAGTACAGCCAAATCCAGTAAACAAGGCCTTATAGTGCAAGGAGCTATACAAAATTTTCTCCAAATGGTTCAGCATCTGAGTTGCTGAAAACATAAAACCCAACATGAAGATCATCAAGCTTGGAATTAGAGAATGCTATGAAGCTGAAGGATGCTTTGGATGAGCACAAAGAACTCTGTAAGATTGGACCATTTATTTGAGAGGCACAGGAATGGTTTCTCAGAGCTCCAAAGGAATCATTTAATAGCACGAGGGAGTTGCAGGCTTCCATGGTCCGCTGACACCCTTTGCCCTGCAAGATATTACAGAGCATATAGATGAAACTGCTGCTCTTGGGAAGACTGAAATGAAGGCTGCAAATGTTTCAGAGGGATGCATGCCATAATAACACTAAAGAACTTTAAGTGCATTTGTCTCAATATTGCACATCTATGGCACAATACATATATTTATGCCTATAATAAACACTAATCGGAAATCAAAGCCATTATACATCAGCAATGGGGGAAATGGATGTTATGAGGTAGTTCATTTTTCCATTTCCTGACCGTTGTGCGTTTCCAGTCTAGCTGTACTGCTATGTTAATGTATCCTCTTACATTTAACTTTGCTCCAGTGATGTGCAAATCACTGCACAAATTAGAATCAAAATGAAAGAGTTGGCCTCAAGGTCAACTCAGCAAGGTTCGGTGCCAGTGGGCGGGATTGATTCCTGTGCAGGCCTATTAGTCATAAGGCAGCAAAAGCTGGCAGCACAGTAACCAGGGGTATACTCTTAGCATCTACAAAGAAAAGTACGATTAAGACCAGTCCACATTTTCTGAAAGCACTTCATCTCCTGGGCACAAGCAGATGGAAGTTGGAATATGGGGCAATGACTGGAGGGAAATTCTTGGAGTTCAGAAAAAGAAAGGAAAAAAAAATTAACAATGCTTTTTTTTTTTTTTCCTCTTTCTGGAAGAAGTAAAAAACAGTGCTGTCTAATGAAACCAAGAGAGCATGCTGAAAGATACACACAACACATTTCCAATTAAATGATTCCAAGAATTAAGATTTGTACTCCTGTAAGTATATAAACCAAACAAGTTTCCGAAAAAAATGACATTTTACCTGTTTTAGATGAGATCACTCCAAGCTTCTACACTGTAGACTACTGATGTCTAACTAAAAGCAATTAACAATCTTACATCCAACACATTTGTATTGACACAGCGATAATCCACTCACAGTTCACTACGTAAAGCACTGGGAAGTTTCTGCAATAGAATGCAGCTAAAGGACAAAATTAATTTCTTAATTTCTCTTAAATCAGTAGCAGAAAAAGTCTTGCCTCAGCAGTTTGGTACAGCAAGGGATGAGAAACAGCCATCACACTTACCCCGTTACATAAAAAAGGTCTGAAAACATTGCCAATATTTTTAAAGGTACACAGGAACAGGTAAACATGAAACATAGTCTGAATATAAAATCTCAAAAAGATAACTGTAAGGAAATAATAAAAGGGTGGACATGGTAACATCTTAAACCAAGATAACACTGCACAGCTTCACTCTGTTCTTTCCACACTACCAGATTAAAGAAATAACCTTAGGATCTACTCATATGCTACTATCAAATACTCCAAAGTCCACAATGCTCGCCTTTGCTGGTGCTTTACGATGCACGTAACAGGAAATTTGTATTTTTTACTTGGTTGGTTTTAAACATCAGAAGCAGGCAAAGAAGTGCTGCTGCAGTACCAGACAGAGGCAGGACAGTGACTACCTCTTAATAGGTGCAAGATGAAGCATTCATTGGTAGGACAACACACCCTCTCTTAACAAGCATCCTCATATCCATAAAGGCCAGCGCGGACCACACCACCTTCACAGATACACAGTCCTAGTGATTGTGGTGCCAAAGACTAAAAATCTCCATTACTCATCTTTTCAAACCCAAGGACAACAATTGTTGCAAGAAGAAAAGCAGTCATTCTTTACCAGGCACTGGTACTGGTTTATTCCACTATTTAAAGTAGAGAAGCATCACTTTCAGCAGAGGGTTGTCCCAAAAAGCCTGTGTGCCCCACACTGGTCTATCTAAGAATCGTCACTGCGTTCATCAGGCCCACTGCACAGCTGGACTCTGCTGGTCTCCCAGGAATGCTACTTACTCTGAAGGGGTTTTAGGAGGGAGGAGGTAAGCACAGGGATGCTCTTCTCTTCTGCAAGCTAAAAACATTGCTGCTCTTCTGTGATCAACTGATACTCCCACTGAGAAGCCCTGACCATATTGGATGCCCTGTTTCAGGTTCTGCACAACACATAATAATAGACATCTCTTACCTGACAGATTTTTATAACCAGTGGCTTCAGTTCTTCAAGTACTTTGTCCAAGCAAAGATCAATGTCTTTTATAGCACTAACAGAGGCCCAGATTCATCCAACTCAAGCTTTGAGTACCTGAGTCACCTAATTTAGGAATGCAGGTTCCCAAGACTCCCTGTGTACGCAGAGGGAAGAGACATGCTCCTCCTGAAAAAGACTGAGACCCAGGTAAGGCTTTCGCAGAGAGGATTCAGCTCTGCCTTTCTTCAACACCATTTTAAGGACTGAGTGACTGCCAGGATCCTAGGTTTGGCATGTTAGGTTACATAGGAAGGAGCCAGGCCTGTGTATGTGCCTCTTAAGCTCTAAGATTTTATATTATATAAAAATTAGTGGGCAAAGCACTCCTGAGGTACATCCAGAGAAATTCAAAGCAGAGAAAATAACAAGAAAATACTCAGTATACTGTATAAACTTTATGTACAGATCTTTTTAAAAGTGTAATACCAGTAAATGTAGCAGAGGTTTACAGGAAAAGCTGTGAAGACATCTTGCAAAATTTAAGAGACTACTAACAAAATGACGTAGAGTAAATATGAGTTGCAGAAAGATATCCAGTAATGTACAACATTTCCCAGAACTGTCAGGTACAGTCATTTCTCTGCTCAGAAGCAGTCCCACATTTCCCATATCTCTTACCTAGAGTGCAAAGACGCCTCTGAAAACTTTTTTGCAGAAAAAACTCTTAATTTCTTATGATATGTAAGATATGTTATAAAAATTCCGCCTTTCTCTACCATTAAGAATGTATTATACCTTCCACCATGACAACCTTTTTGCTAAAAGACAAAGCTTGTGTGATATCTGTAGTGCATATTGCTACCAGATAGAAGGAAAGAGTTGTCTAATGTATTACACAGGTATCAGGCATGGCTTATTATGTATAGAACACACACACACACACAAGGCAACAGAAAGCAACCAAGCACAGATATCAAAAGTGAAGTTTTTAATGTTAACCTCCCTTCAGACAGGAGTATGAATCTTTGCAAACAAAAGGTTCATGTGCATATGTATAAAAGGATTTATCCTGCAGAGCTCAGATCTACCCCTGTAGTATTCCCCCACCCATACTTCTCTCTCTGCCTAGACACTCCTGTGTGCAGCACAAACGGATCCATACACACACCACAAGACGTTCATCATTGCTATGACCTGTAAAATTTCTATTGACACCACGAACATCATTCCCTGCAAGAGCTGTCTATGGTTTCCCTCCTGCCTCCCTCTATTCCAGGCTGTCAGCAAGGTCCCTGTTCCTCTGTGCCACGTCCCTCACACCACAGCCCATGCTGTCCCAGGTGACAATGCATCTTCTTCCTCTCCTGAGGAAGGGCATATCTCCTCTTCCTCACTCATAAGTAGGAAGGGATAGGGCACAAGACATCACTTGCTGTACCAGCCATAGGACAGGCACTGGATTAACATATGGGGACAATAAACACATAAGAAACGCAGGAGGGATGGAAGGAGGTTCTTTTCACTTATGGTTCATGCCAGCTGCCCATGGTGGCTGACCCCTACTCCACAGCAAAGACAACATTTTAAATCTCCTGTTTCATTCGTTGCCCCTACACTCTGTCATGCCTCCTACCCCCATCTGTATTTCTTTAAAAGTGATTTGAAGTGTCAGTATCTTAACCTCCTCAGGCAGTGAGGCAGGGTTGAGGCAGGGATATAGGACTTGACAGCCTGCTAGTACTAATGCCTACATCAACCACTCGTTTGATCTACGAACAACAAACCACTGCAATAAACCAGTCTCTCAACCAGACACCAGCTTCGGACCATGCCTTCAGCTCCATCTTCCACCTTTCAACAATGCCTAGAACATTCCCTGACATTTTAAAATTAATTGGCTACAGAGTTCCTGTTATTATCATATTACCTCCAGACAAATACAGAAACGCCATCCAGTTGAGTGTGCTTGATCCACCTTCTGATAAAATTAAAGGCAAAACTCCCCTGACTTCAATGTGGAGCAAAGTGACTTGTAAAGCAAAGGAAAACCCATATAGATGTCAACAGCTGCAGTTAACAAGGGCTAATCCAAACCTGGAAAATCAAGAGTTCATATTTTGACTAAAACACTTCAAATGTTTTCATCCATGCTACAACCTATTCTGTTGGAAAACACATTAGACAAACATGTAGAGCAGCAAGTTGCATTTTAGGACACAGATCACAGCAACTACTCTTAAAATGAGATCTCAAACCTGAGAAAAATCTGTCATTTGATGGGTTATGATTTAAAATATAATCATATTTTTAGACCATGTTATCTGAATGTTTTTTCCTGTGCATTTATAATAATAGAATCTAACAGATTTTTCATTTTTTCAAAAGAAAAGAAACCCCTCATGGATTTAAACTGGAACATCAGATGCTGAAGCATATTCATGATTACTGCACGGTTTTTGCCTGATGTCACTGGAGAGCAAAATGAAAACTGCTTGCAAGTATTAAGGGTTCAACTACCAAATTTAAGCATGCTTGTTCTCAACAGACTGACTTCTTATGTCTGTACACTCTTGGGAAGATTATGACAACATTCCCATATTTTTTGAAATTAAATTTTTTAAAAATATAAATATCTAAAGTTCATTATGTGTTGGGGGTTTTTTTTGCTGTTGTTTTCTAAGAAAAATCTATTATAACAAAGGTTTTCAGGATCAAGAGTTCTTATGTTGCAGTGAAAAACAGTAAAGAAAAACCGACTTATGCTTTGTAATGCCTCAGATCCAATATTTTATTCTTGAAAATAATCCTCACTGCATTAAAAACTTAATACTACTGATAGAACCCACCAGGCATAGTTTAAAGGGTGAGATTTCTCTGTTCCTAGGCAGGTAAAACTAGCTTCAGATACGTATCTCCAAACCAGATTGCTACTTCCTCTTTCACCTTTATTAAAAGTTGTTTATGTTTCGATTGTATAAATCATAATAAATTGCTACTATAATTGTATTCATGAGAAAGCAAAGAAGCTGGGCAAACTATCCTGAGAGGAAATGACTAATTCTGGTATTACAGTCTCTAGTTGAGGAACAAGATTCAGATTTTACAAAGAGAACATGTGATGGCTTTATCTAGGGCACAAAAAGAATCCTACATGAGAGAACAGAAGCTGCGTTCAGGGACTCTGTTTTCCTCTGGATCACTGTAAGACAATTCTGAGCTACATGTCCAAAGTTTTCTGGGGAACTGCTAGCCAAGGTTCGATGAAAGGTAGCCCAGTAGTTCCCCAGTAGTTACTATGCTGTATCACACAATCATATGTACAGGCATATACGTCTGCTCACGTTAGTGTATGAGGTTCCAATTTACTTTTTTCTCTATTACTGCACTTCAAAAGGGTTTGTGTTCTGAAGGTCTCATGAGAGTTTTCAAAGGGGAAGAACATTTGCAAAGGTGACCGAAAAAGTTATATTTCACTCGACCACAGATAAAAGCACAAGAATCATTCTGAATGAAGATTCAAGCCATAGTTTCATTTAGTTTTAATGAGGACCATTAGTTAGACTTAACCCAATGCTTTTTTTGCTGCCACTGAATCCTCACAGAAAAGAAGTAATTACAGTTTTTAACACTGCACTTAAAGTAAGGCCCAAAGGAGAAATTTTTAAATCTATTTTTCTGGTAACAACCCCTCTGTCAAGGAAGTGTCCTAAATCCATCAAGGATTAGGTTCTAGGGCATTGCAATGAAAGTCTACAGTTTTATTAATTAGCATTTATAGAAGCCTGCACAAGTAAGCAAGTTGGAAAACTATTTGCTTCTGCAGGCATTAAACCCGAGTTCTGGAAGAGACCCGAGACACACACATCATCACACAGCAAGGCTGCGGCCACACGAGCGGCCATATCCTGCTTGGGTGTCTTGGCGTGGGACTCTGTTCTGTTCTCCTAAGGACAATGAGATGTACCTACTGTCCAATTCTGCGCACAAATCAATGAAGCACACTTTGGTCCACGGATGCTACTTTTAAATTGATGGTATAACTTGCTGGATAAAATGCTATTCAACTTAAACTTAGGCAGTAAAACTGGAATGTCAATAAGGTTAAAAGTTGACTTTTGAACAGGTATTTCTATTAGGGGTTCTCAAGCACCACAAGAATGTGTATGTATCGGGTCTCCATGGCAAGGTTGGGGGCAGGGGGGCTACAGGGGCAGCTTCTGTGGGAAGCTGCTAGAAGCTTCCTCTATGTCTGATGGAGCCCATGCCAGCTGGCTCCAAGACGGACCTGCTACTGGCCAAGGCCGAGCCCATCAGCGACAGCAGCAGAACCTCTGTGATAACATATTTAAGAAGGGGAAAAGTTGCTGTGTAACAGCAGCCAGAAGAGAGGAATGAGAATATGTGAGATAAACAACCCTGCAGACACCAAGGTCAGTGAAGAAGGAGGGGGAGGAGATGCTCCAGGCACCAGAGCAGAGTTTCCCCTGCAGCCTGTGGTGAAGACCATGGTGAGGCAGGCTGTCCCCCTGCAGCCCATGGAGGTCCACAGTGGAGCAGATATCCACCTGCAGCCCGTGGAGGACCCCACGCCAGAGCAGGTGGATGCCCCCAAAGGAGGCTGTGACCCCATGGGAAGCCCGTGCTGGAGCAGGCTCCTGGCAGGACCTGCGGACCCTCGGAGAGAGGAGCCCAGACTGGAGCAGGTTTTCTGGCAGGACTTGTGACCCCATGGAGAGAGGAGCCCACACTGGAGCAGTTTGTGCCTGAAGGACTGCAGCCTGTGGAAAGGACCCACACTGGAGCAGTTCGTGAAGAACTGCAGCCCATGGGAAGCACTCACATTGGAGAAGTTCGTGAAGGACTGTCTCCCATGGGAGAGACCCCACTGTGGAGCAGAGGAAGAGTGAGGAGTCCTCCTCCTGAGGAGGAAGGAGCGGCAGAGACAACGTGTGATGAACTGACCCCAACCCCCATTCCCCATCCCCCTGTGCCGCTGGGGGGAGGTGGGGAGGTAGAGAATTCAGGAGTAAAGTTAAGCCTGGGAAGAAGGGAGGCATGGAGGAAGGTCTTTTTAAGATTTGGTTTTATTTCTCATTACCCTACTCTGATTTGATTGGTAATAATTTAAATTAATTTTTCCCTCAGTTGAGTCTGTTTTGCCTGTGACAGTAATGGGCAAGTGACCTCTCCCTGTCCTTATCTTGACCCACAAACCTTTCATTATATTTTCTCTCCCCTGTCCACCTGCAAACAGAGAAGACACTAATTTGACAAATTTATCACTTGTAACACATTAGCTTAATGGCCACATACCAATGTTTCTCGTACTTTTTCTCTCAATATTAGTGATAAATCAACTTGATTGCTGTATTTTTCTAACCTTTAACCAGAAGACGAGTGTTTGTATTAAAGACATTCAGGTCTGATTCAGAAAGCATTCCTGGAAACAAAAACAAACAGCTCTGTTAGCAGTGGAATTAATGAAGCTGTTTTCCTGCAGAGCTCTACCCTCCATCACCACCAAACCTGTACTAAAGGCCCAGCTTTTTCCTGTCCACTCCCCTGCAAAAAACCAGCCAAAGCAAAAATACAGACAAATCCCAACAGTTGTCCTGGCTTCTGGAGCGGGTGACAGACAGGCTCTACCTGCCTCTCCCTCAGCCCAACTTGGGTCTCCCTCCTCTCCCCAGCCCCTGAGACCTATAGAAACTTAATTATCTCACAGACAACTACTCCTCTCTGTTTCACTTGAAATTAGCCAACAACTTCAAAAGTAATTAGGTAAGGGAGTGACAGCGCAATTGGAGAAGTCTGATCAGCCCAGGAAGATAGGCTATAAAAAAACATTATACACAGCCTCACTGATTTAATTGATTACTCACATGAGGGAATTCCCTCATGTGTACAGATCTGCAGAATTAGGTGTTACAGTATTTCAAAAGCCATTACAAAAACATAACAGACATCTAATCAAAGTGACTTCAGTGGGAACAGGACCTGATCTAATTAGTATTTCGTCATACAGAGTCCAGTGTGTTCTCATTCTGGCGGAAAACTTTAGTTACAAATGAAAAAAAAAGTTTACATTTTCTGTATGGATTTTGTGACAGATTTCCAACTTACTAGTAAATCTGGTGTGAATTTTTTCCTCCCATGTTAATGGAGGCATCAAGTGTATAATTTTTCTTCAAGAAGCAAAGAAATTCATAGAGGTGAAAACTTAGTGTCATGAAGAATGGACTAATTTAAATAGCAAAGTACAAAAAAACCCCACCTCATTTGTTTTTCATTTTTAAATTCCTGATGCAATTGAAGTATATATTCCCGTAAAAGTCAGATAACGTATTTGACAGAGCTTTCCCAGTGTATTGTAATTTTTTTCATTATGAAACTAGCTCTGTAAAATGGTTTAATATTAATAAAATTAAACATTCATTTAATTAGTCTTTTATCATGTAGAATTTCACAAAATAATTTTTGTGATTATTTCAGCCAGTTTCTCTGTTGGCTTTAAAGAGATGGGCCATGTTTTGAGAACAGACTTAAATTTCCCAGTAAAATAAAAATATTTGTGCATGTCAAAACGAAAGTATTTCCGCATGTCACGCAAGGGCAAAGCTGCAAAATACTATTGAAGCAATGTAGGTGCCCAGTATGGAAGTCCTGAAAGTTAAAAGCATATTTGTATATTACCAATAGGAATTATAAAGCCTTTTATCTCAGATTTTTTTAAAGGCCCATGAGTCTGTAGCTGACAACAGCCAGCAGAGCAAGAAGAGATTTTGAAGTGGCATCAAAACTCCAAAGACACCCAGCGCAGACATTGTTTCCGATGTCATCAACATTCCATTCTCCAGTACAGAGAAGGGCTTGTGCACGCGGGTATGGATCCACGTAAAACTTTTCAGTTCCTCTGAAGTGAATTCAGCCTAGGTCTGATCTTGCATGTCTTGGATGTGAGAGAAAGACTCCTGTTGACTTCAACAGATTTTGAAGCAGATCCTGTCCCACTGGATCATCTGAGGCTCTTTTAAATTCCTAAATACTCTAGGTTAGATGGAAAGCACCATCTTCACAGCCTTCCGCTTCTGTAATATAATGGGAAGAATGGCAAACTTATCGAATTTCCTTGCAAGTGCTTTTTTCCTAATAACTTGAATGATAGAGTTGTTCAGTTGTGCTGTTTTTTAATGCACATCTTTGTTTCTGCTGGTGCCCTTAAACCCCCTCGTGCTTTCCCAAATGCATGGTTATTCCCTTACAAGGCTGGCAGATAATAAGCAAATACAGAGAATTGTTCCTTCAATTAAACTGGAGCTGGAAACAGGGACCGACGTAAACAGGAAGAGGGAATTATGCCAGAAATTAATCTATTTCTTAATTTCTCTATTAAGATATAACTATCATCCCAGCCAATATATTTATTACTCTAATTAAAAGACATTAGGAGAGCAAGGGCTCCGGTTCGCAGCTCCACCTCTCCTCCTACCACTGCCTCCCATCTGCTGCCTCTGCCCGGACCGCTAGCACCTAATCTGAGGGTCTACAGGACAAGTTGCGGGGCGGGGGGGCAGGGGGGCGTGTATGACCTTCCTGCTTGCAGGTTGGCTAACCACCCGAATGGATCTTGGTGGATCTGTTGGCTCTTCTGCCTACCAGACAAATATATGAGAAGAGTTGCAAAGTTTGAAACACACTCTTTACATCTTTTTGTTTATCGTTAGCAAAAAGAAAGGCAATGTGAGTGCATAAGGTACAGTATAAAACAAAGGGGTTGCAAAATGCTTTATTTTGGATATATGAAAAGGCTTTTGGCTGGGAAGTAGCTTTCAGTACAGGTTCTACCTGTGCACGCTGTTTTCTAACAAATAGTTCCTATAACTGATTTTTTTTGTTGTTTATTTTTGCACAAGAACTACACTGCAGAAGAATGTATGAAAGGTTTCTGTATGTTGAGCCCTAAATAAACCACAGCTAACAACTCTGTGCTAAGTGTTTGGCATAGGAATACCACGAAATCTTTTTTCCATAAGTAACTTCTGTGATTAAAACGATGAACTCCACATGTGATAAACTCTTAATTAAAAGCTTTTTTTTTAATAAAACATTGCTGTATGTCTTAATGTAAACACACAGCATACTACAAAAAGTGCATGTGCTATAGTGGCCACAGATAGACCAAATATAATGTAAAGCTCACACTGAAGCTGATTTTTATAAGCAATGGATCAATGTAATCCCTCTTCCCTAATGAAGGACTAAATCCAAAGCAAAACGGTAACATGCTGTTCTTTGTCTATTCTAGAGAAGACCTTTTAAAAGCCAGAAATGACTTGCAGGAGCCACCATGTACTAGAGCACTAACTCCTTTCCAACTGAGACCTTGTTTTGATTGTGCCATAATATTTTCTTTTGGCTGCATTTCTACCTTTTCATTCCAGTCTTTTATAGCCTGCATTGAGATTTGGGCACCTGAATGAGGCTAACTTTTCTATATTGGTTGTATAGCTATGGGAGAGAAAAGGGTGCTCTGAAATACCACTAGGAGCATGACTTTACTCTGTTGACTATACAAGGTATATGTAGGGAAACTAATTTAAGAAACTAAATTAGTATATAAACACAGGGCTGTGAATAGTGCTCAGGCCTCCCCAAGGATTTGGAAGGGTCCTGTACACCCTGTACCTGTCAAGTCTTCATACTGCTAACAAATACTGGCACTTATCTCAAATGCCTACATGCAACTCAAAACGCTTATCTGCAAGGTCAAGCAAATGCCCTTGCAGGTACCCACTGTTCATTGCCATAGACTAAATCATGCATCTGATTTGCTTTTCCTGAAGTAGTCCATGCTGAGACTGAGAGGCAAACAATTTTTTTTTTTTCTAATAATGACAATAAAAGGAGAAAAAAAGTGTCTAGTAACAGCTGGAAATATTGTTATAAACTTAGTTCAACATATTTTCCATAGGGGACGAGGACAGGGGAGGTGGGGCAAGGGACAGAGGAATGACTTTCTTCAATTTTAAAAGTATTTTGTTTTTTTTCCTCCATACATAGAGGAGAGTGGTAGAAACAGAGCCAAAGGTGCATTTTCAGTTAATGGATTTTGTCAGTAAAAGGTAGGTGATACATCTAATAAGTACTTGTCACAAAGTGCTGTCTAAGATTTGCATCATTTTGGTACATCTGAATACAGCTGTCCACATAGACTGAGGACCAAACTTATCTTAGCCAGAAGACTCCCCTGAGGAGACAAAACAGCACAGCCAGTTGAATATGCTGCAGCAGGTACTTAATTTACTTTCTTCCTGCTGTTACGTCAGCTACCTATTTCTGTCAGGATTCTTGGTGGGAGGTATTTAATACAACCTCCAGGATCCTCTGTGTGTTGTATGTAAGGGCCCAAATTCATTAAGACACTTAGGTACCAGTGAGAGATGCACTTGTTTAAAACTTGGGAAGATTCATCACCACAGATGAACTTGAATGTGCTGCAAAATAGATCCTGCTGGTGCCCAAGTACGATATGGTTTTGCTCGTAAGTTAAACAGGTATTATGCACTCTGCTTTACTAAAACAAACCCTATTCTCAATCCTTTTGATACCCCTTCTGCTATTAAACATGCCCTTCCTTTTGAGTCTCTTTGGCAATCCTACAATGACCTGCATCATCTTTTGGGGGGGACACTTAATTTAGTTTTTAGACTGGGGCCTAATTGAAATACCTTTTTTTTTCCAGAGTAATGAAAAGAAGCTAACAAATACCTCTGAAGATGTACTTACCTGATGCAATAGCTGCAAAATTCAAATTATTGTCATGTGAAATGTCAGGTCATTAACAGTTTTCATAAGCTAGAACACTCAAGGATTACTTTTCACCAAAGAGTCTTCCTGTGACTCTTCACCACATTTTGTGAGACTGTATGCACCACATATAGCACATACATCCAGGAAAGTTTCACACTGCATTTGGTGTATAATACCACTGGTTTGCAGCTACAGAGAGGTGAAAGGAGGAGTGCTGTTGGACATGGTCACACAAGTTCTCAGTTGTCATCATCAAGAGGCTGCATGTATTTCCTCAGCAATCACAGCACTGCTTAACTTGCACAGAGGCTCAAAATTCCCCCCAGAAAAACTGCCAGTGCCCAAGGCTCTCGCTGGCTGTTATAAAGTGCAGAACTTAACACAGAAAGGATACATCCTCATGAAACTGGAAGAACATAATGACCTATTACATACATGACTGTTCACTGAATTCCTACTCTTCACAGAATTAAAGTTACTTGGATGATTAATAACAAAGAAAAATGTAGAAGCAAACACACAAACAAAAGCCCCAATGATATCAACATTTCAGTGACAGAAATAACACTAGATAAGCTTTAATGCACATTCTGGCTCTCTTTTATAACGCATGACAATTCAGAAGACTAAGCTGTGCAGGAAGATGCATACAGCAGCAGTGTGTTATGCATGCATATAATCTCACAGGTTCTCCTAATAAGTGGTTAGCGCCAGTCATACATTCCTGCATCTCACACATTAGTGTCTACCGTGATGGCTGATTTGTGTGTCGTGATGACTCAGAATTAATTCAGTTAGAAGCTGCAGGTTTCAGAAAATGCCTTGTGAAGGTGAGTGGTTGATGCATTCTGTGCTTTGTCTACGCATGGATGCGTGCAACTGCAATGTTACAGTTGCCTGCTGCTCCCAGGACCTCCTTGATATGGTCTTGTAATTACCATGTCTTGATTCAATAAGAATTCTTGGGCAGGCCACACAAAACAAAACCAACACTGACATCAGATGGATACTTAGGAGGTTACAAAAAAAGAAAACGAAACATAAACAACAGAAGATCACTTCAAATGAAGCTTGATTGGATGTTGTTGAAAAGGTGCTCAAATTACCTGAACCACTTTGATCTTAAACATGGACCGGGGGCAGCTGCAACGAGCTCCGAGCTTTGGCACATTCCATTATATGAATGGTAGTGAATTTATAATGGAATGGTATGGATGGTTTTTATAATCAGAAAAACACACTGACCTTAACACTACACAGGTGGAGCAGCATAATGACCCGCCAATTGTAAGCGCATCAATTCCTGGGGAAAAGTTCAATGAGGTTAACTCAGCATGTAACCAACATAAGCGACATTTTAAAACATTGTTTTTTCCACTTGTCTGTCTTTGCCAACATTTTATTAATTGATTTGTTTCACTGTTTGGTACTGAGCATATCTTACCGATGTTAACAGTGTACTCTACATTATGTTCCAGTAGAGCTAGACGTTGTCATACACTTCAGCACTGAAATACACGTGTTTAAAAAATAAGAACAGTGTTAACTACAATAAACTTTTCAGATTGTATAAGATTAAGCATCATATTCATTTAACTTAGGAAGAAACTGAAAGAAAACGAAAGTCACCATCAGTGGATCTTCAGCTTCATTGCAAAATTCTCACATTGAGTGAGCTTAGGTAGGTGACAGCCAACCAGCATTTCCACTCCCATCAATTTATTGATAACCTTGGATATTTATGGTGACCAGCCACAAAGGAAGTAAATTTCAGTGTACCATATTGGAACTGACTGGGTATCCAACATAGTTCGAACAGTCCAATATAAGACCACAAAACACAGTGAACAAAACTCTGCTTCTCTAATCAACCTCAACCAGTTTTAAGAAATCCACACATTACAAAATTATACAGAGAGAAGCAATGAAACAAAGAGAAACTTAAATCTTAATCAGGGAGAGCTAACCAGCAAGGACAGAAGGCTCTCCAAACATGCAATAATAAAACTTTAATTACAGAAGAAAAAAACAAAAAGAAAAAAAAGTGAAAGACATCTACAGTTCAGCCACAACAGCAACATTTATGACATCTGTATTTCAGCTCATTCTCCCTCCTCCTCTTTTGTGACCAGGGCACATTGACACTTTACAGCTCCTCCACAGAACTAGCAGGGAAAGCACCTCAGCAACAAGACAGTCCTATACCCCCATCTCCCCACGTTGCGCACCTCTGGAGACTGTGGTCCCACCCTAACGTTCATCCCCACCATCAGTTTCTGCTGTGTGCTCAATGACAGCTGAGAAGGCAAGAAAAAGTCTTTTAACAAAATGACTGAAACCACTACTAAAATTATCAATTCAACGAAAGCACAAAAATCAAGAGAACCAAAAGTGATGGGCAAGGTAGTGGACTTAGGAAGACATTCTACTGTTCAGAAATGTTCAGCTAGAAAAAAAGATTTGTAAAACAAAGCAATGCCATTTGATCATACTCCCCTGAGATTAAAAGGTTTTCAAAACATGTAATAGCCATGAAATTAAACAAAATAGAAGTATACATTGCTTTGTCATCTCCCTCTGCCTTTCAAAAGGCACTAAAACTCATGGACATAATTCATTTTAGTCCCAAATTTACCAACTGCCTGTAGTCTGGTGGCCCTTTGCTTTTATTGAAAAAGAGTATTTACACTGGAAATAAAGCAGCGTGATCCCAAAGTTGGGCAAAGAGCCACATCATCTTTAAGGACAATCTCAGAGAAGTTAATCCACACGCACACTTTTTTCAGCTGTCTGTTAGGAGCACACACAACAAAAACTCTTCCAAATAAGTAGGACTGTAAAACCACTTCTCACAACCACAGCCACCATGAATTTTCTTCAGCCACACAGAAGCTGGTTTTAGACTTCATACCTTCACCCATAGCAAAAAGTAATACACTACAGTATTTTCCTTAATGTCTCAGCTGTTAGTGATTTGAGATAAAAGCACAGGTCTCCTCCTAATCCAATTCTAATGCAGCTTTCATAGAGAGAAAGTTTCATTCTCCATAGGCAATGTGAAAAACCCACAGCTCCACTCCTACCTTCAAAGCCACCCACACTGTACCTACCACCAGGTTATGCAGACCAGGGATGCTGCAAGACCAAAATAAAACTCTGGAGCAAGGAAGAGCACCCAGACACGCATCCCGCCGCCTCCTGCTGCGCTGAGCATGGCTGCAGCGGAAAACACAACCCCAAGGTGTTGCAATAAATTAAGTTCTCTCCCCACTCCTTCCTCAAAGTATCTCAGCATTACAGACCTCAAGTCACTTAGTTTGTGAATGGGAAGCAAAAATAAACTGATATACCTATCTACCTACACTGCCTGGCTCACACATCATGTAAAACCTATACTGAGTCACCGAAAGTATTTTTCGCGGAGATAGGATATGTTGTGATGCCATCACACATTTAACCCAGAAAGAACAACATCATTCAGGGTTTAGAGCAAGCCTGACAGAAGCCCCAGCTGCCATCGCCCCATCCGGCCACAAACGCCCCACAGGGCAGCAGAGCTCCAGTGCTAAAATGCGGCCGGGGCTCTGGCCACCTGCAGTGTATTTACACCCCTGCTCCAGGACAAGTGGCACGTGTGCCTGTATGTGTTCAAACTTTAATAGTGATAGACAGGAAAAGTGCTATCTTACATACGAATAGATTTTCTCAGGGGTACATTTATGTTAAATGAAGTGCTTCAGAAATGTAATTACGGTTGAAGTGCGCTTCAGGTAAATTGGAGAGTCTATGATCAGATAGACTATCACTGCTCTGATGAACACTGTTTTCTGGATCTCTTTGTTGCCTGTCTCTGGTCACCTATGAACTCCTGTCCTCACATTCAGATTGCACATTTCCTGGCACTCTGGTTTTCACGTGGCGCTCGAACAGCATTTGCCCTCTCCTCCTCAGTCCATGATGGGGTCGGTCAGTTGCTATTGCAATAAAAGTCTAAAAAGCACTTATTTGAATAAATGCATACATAAACACATCATCTCAAGGGCCAGGAATATCAGTAGTATCATGTTTTGAACATGTATGATAAAGAGGTGAGGGGAACAGACTAAAGTATACAGGAGCTGTGCTGTTTGTGCCAAGACTACTCACAGCCTGAGTACCCATTCATTTTCTGGCTGGGAACAACAGAGTTTTTCAACAAAATCAGCCCTGCATCCACAGAAGATGAGTAGTTCCTTCTGAGCTCTCTGTACAAGACTAGCATGATCCAGGAGAAAAGTGAAAAGTAGGGAGGAAAGTCCACTAGGCTGTGGAGTTTTCCTAATCTATTTCTTCCCTGAAAACACTGGTGAATTCCAAGTTGATTCAACTGATGTTTACTACCTCCCTGGTCTCTGTTTTTACCTCTCTCACCTCTTCTAACACCTTCTCTTTTATCACCCATCACTCAACATTAAGGTTTCTTGTTTGCTATCCAGCTGACAAGCCCAGCTGTGCCTCAACCCCTCTCCCTTCAGGTTTCTTATTTATCTCATTCGTTTCTGCTATTATTCCATCTCCCCTTCTCCTCCTCCACTTTTCATTTCCTTCTGGTTTGTCCCTCTCCCTACAGAAGCCATTGCTAGTCTCTGCAGCTGACACTGGACCCCCATCCTGCCTCTTAAGTAGTGTCTGAGTACCTTCTGGTTTTTCTGCTTAACATCATCATTATGCATGCCATGCCCTGCCTGAAATGATCCTAAGACTCATATCCTGCTGGTACCTGCCATCTTGCTTCAAATCCCTACTCAAAAACACTTTTTGCAGTAAGCGTTTAGGAAATAAAATATAAAACCCTGATCATGGTAAAGCTGGCATGCAAACAGCTAAAATCAATACCTGTTTTACATGTCTACATACATGTGCACACATCTACTTGTACATGATTACATTTCTACTGTATCCTTGCCTCCTGCTGCTGCCCATGCTTTCTATATTGCTTGCTCTTAGCTCATGAACTGGTCAGTGCCTTGGGGCAGTTGGTATAGTAATTAGCCCAACAGATCTCCAGTCATGATGTGCAGTACTGGTTAGTAACAGCTCAGTCTTTGCAAGAAAACCCATCGAAGGCTGAAAAATTATTTCACTCAGTGGTCAACAGTTTGTTTCTAGAGACAGCGAATACTTGTGCTCAGTATGACACCACTTGCATGGGGGTTGATCTGGCAGCACAGAGAACAGACAACTGACCAAATACTGAGCCACCACTTCAGACTGAAATGGAGAACCACACCCAGCCATGCTAACAGAAAAGACAACATGCTTTTCTGTCAATAAACAATTCTGTCAACAGTAACAGAACAGCAGGTATGTTTTTCCTGCAGATATGCTTTTCTGTTCCTCTGTCACTCCCTTCTTCGTTTGCCACTGCCATCATCAGCCCCAATATACTGTTAACAGCTGCCTGCTGCATGGTTTAAGCATCGTCTTTGCATTGAAGGGATCGGAACAACATTGAGGAGATCAGAATGACTTTTTTTTTTAACCTCCACAGATTGATATTTGAAAGGTTTTTCAGTTTTTATAAGGATCAGAGAAAAAAAAGGTAGTACTGGTTATCTATGCTAGAAGTGTTTGTTCCTTCTATCTCAACAAACAAAAACATGTAAAAGAAACTCCTGTATTTTTCAATTTTGCTAGTTACACCTGCTAGCTGAAGCTACTATTTTAACACACCTCACTACAGCAGGAAATATATAAAACCCCTTAGAATAAATACTCAGTTTTGTGACTGCAAGACAAATACTAACAAATTCTCATGTGTAAATTAGCTAAATATCTCACAAACCAGTATACAAATTAGACATTTTCTTCTCCCTTCAGTAGACAAAAAGAATGTAATGTCATTAGAAAAATAATTAATATGTTAATTGAGGATTTTAATTGCCCAGAGACATACCTCAGTTGCCTTGAAATCTGGCTCAAAATCAGAGTTACATCTGTTGTAGAAAGCACTCTAGATTTTTCAAGTAAAGGCGCAAAATCTGTACATACTAATATAAACTGAAACCTCTGATTGTCTTACACCAAAGGCAAATTAAAAAGATAGCAACATCTTCATGTCATTTGCAGGTGAGATCTTCCATTTGCTAATCTACAAATCTACCACATTGTTCTCAATTTGCATCCCAGTTTTGGAAGGCATCAGGTAGTAATATTAACAACAAACAGCTGACATTATTATAAATGCTATATTATAAACTATATTATCTGGGGGTTGGACTGGATGATCTTTAAAGATCCCTTCCAAACCATTCTGTGATTAAATGCGGATATATTAAGATGAAGTTTAGAACCTCAGTCCTGAGCCAAGACCCTCCATGAAGCAAGGAGACATATAAGCATAGAAAAAAATCCATAATTTCTGCCCCCAACAAAGTGACAGCTCAAACACACGCCCACTATGACCTTGAGATGAACAGAGACTGAAGAGAAAATGAGGCAGCGTTCACTACCGTAGTAAGCTCTGGTCTCAGTATAGACCCCAACTGTTCATCAAATTTTCCATGGGCACTGCAGAAAGGAGTTTTAAAAAGAGGAAAACAGGATGATATAGTATTTCCTTTGCCTGACAAGCAGGAAGGACAGCAAGGAAGAGCCCGTGAAGATTAACTGAAAGGTGGGGCAAGCGTTCCAGGGATGTTGGCAATGAAGACTGATCAACAGTGGTGCTGAACTCCTGGTGTGGAAGGGAAGATGGTAGGAAGGGTGTCCACAAGTCATGAATTCCTCTGAAGATTGGCAGCCGTTTGATATACTCTGCAGAAATAGGAGTCAACAAAGCAAAAAGGGGGCAGAGAGAGAGAAAATACAGTCGGAGGAACATGCTCTGTAGGCAGAGGATGCTTCCAGCAGTACTGTGTACAGATAAAGTGAGGCACATCCATTCCTACAAAGGATATTGCAGTACCTGAGGCCCCAGGGAATGAAACGCTGGACAACAACGAGCTGCAGAACTCCAGAAAGCTTCTCCTGCAGAGCCCATCTCAAACAATCAATTTATTTCCAGCATCACTTCCTATCTTCAACGGAAGGATCAAGTTCTGAAAGAGCATGAAATTCTTCTTGCTTTGATGAGCCTCTGGGAAACTAGGCTTCTCAGCAACCTCTTCTTCCTCCTCTGGATTTTGTCAGGCTATTCACCAAACTCCTTGGCTGTACATATAACACTACAGCTACTGACAGCACAGTGAAAACTAAAGCAAGTTGGTATATTGCACCAACAGGAAAGGTCTCAGTTAGGGGGGTTGATGTTTCTGCATCACCCACATTAGTTATCCCCTTATGTGGTAAAATGATGCATATGTCCATTCCTATATAATATTTTGGTTAGCAATTACATTTTTCAGGAGAAGTGGTCCATAGATATTTTTGATTACTTGTACCACTTTTTTCTTTCTCTTATGAAGTAAATGTCATGCTGACAAGAGGCATTTGCAGTTCAATCACTGGGCATGAAAGACTTCTGCAAGTTGTGGGACAGTTGCAGGAACAGCAGCGGCCAAACTCCTCCTAGGGCTCTGCCACTGGGACTCACCACTGGCCTGAGTAGAAAACATTTTGCCTGATGAGGTGGAACTGTGTACACCACTATATCTTCAGATGGAGTTATTTCTCATTGCTCCACTGGCTCCAATATACTATAATTAACAACTGGTTGAAGGGACTGGCTTCGAGTCTTCAGTCTCTCCCTGACAATCGTGATTTTCCTACTGATGTGGATACTTGGCAGTACACTGACATAAGTAGAAAAACAGCTTAACACAGTCCATCAGCCACTTGTGAAATGAACTTGGATCTGAACTGCGGTCCTAAAGGATCAGTGGAATACTAACATCTGCAGATGAGTTAATGCTTACCAAATGAAGTTTACCACTGAATGAGCTGTAAACATCAAGCACAAGGAAACCAGATCCATCTCCTAAAGAAACAGTCACAAGTGAAGAGTCAGCATTTGCATCCCTTATCCTGTCTCTGTAACCCTGTACTTGCAAATGCAATTTCAGGGTCTATCTAGAAGCATCCTTTTGCTAGAGCAGAAAGAGATGAGGGAACAGAGAAGACTTGAACAAACAGCACACATGACAGTCATGCAGTAAACTATTATGGTATTTTGCATTCGAGCAGGATGTTAAAGCTATTAGACTTACAGCAGGAAAAGGTACAAAACAGAAAACTTTATTTAGCACTGTCTAAATGCCATTACTCCCCACTGACTGCAAAAAACCACTAAAGCCTGTGTCTGCAAAGCAGCATGGTTCAAGTATAACAAATTGCTACTGGACCTCTCTGGAGCTGCCAATCTCCTCAACTTATCTGATGAATTGTGACACAGATACAGCCAACTATCTGTTAGCAACACTAGCAACATCTTCCCCCAAATTGTTCAGTGCAATGATCAGTATTTGCAAACTACAGCTTACATTTAATTGGGAAAAAAAAAAAGGGGAGGGGGGAAATGAAGCAGCAAGCCCAGCAATAACAAGCTTCTACCGTAAATGATAAATACCAGACCCTTTTACTCCTGTTTCTAAACCACCACTGGAAATCTTAAGGCTACACTGCCACGACACTAACTCTCCTAACTGCTATGCAGGCAGCAGACAAGGCTCAGCATCCTTATTATTTCAATGGAATTACCCTGTGCCCCACTTTCATCCTCTTTTCACTACAGATATAGCCGCATGCTATAAAACAACAAACTGGCATTATCTATGCCAAAGTCATGAATTTATTACTACATTAAATGCTGGGTTTGGATAGTTTACTAAACATGGAAGTTACGTTAAAGAGATGTTTGAGAGGTGGATCCACTATATAAAAAGATTTTGCAAGCTCTGGGCCAGGCTGTAATACACTAGACTTTTATTTGCTTTCCCATAAACACACAAGCAAAGGTTAACATAACAGCATCTCTCTGAGTCATATTTAGAATTGCACCATTCACTTCTTCAAAGCAATATTCACAGACCAAGTTGTTATAGAAGATATAAAAAGGAAAAGACTGAAAATATTTTTTTTTTCCTCCTTGGAAAATAAGTTCTCAAATCAGAAGCATTATATCTGCTAACTGGTTGGCTCCAGCTTGCTCTGCATAAAACCTCTCAGGGAGTACCTGCACCAAGTCTCAACAGACATGTTCTTGGGAACCCAAAAAGTAGATAACCAGTGCCACCTCTGAAGTTACAAGCAAGCTAAATATCTAGACAAGCTGAAATTTTCTACACAGACAAAATGTAAAACCCCAATGATTACTGGATACTAGTAATCACTAATTATTTATCCAGCAGTCCCCTTTCACAGCATTTCAAGCTGGCTATAAGGAAAAGAGATTTTTATAGTAAAAGTGATAAATAGGATAATCAATCAGGCAGGTAAAAAAGGCAAAACTAGGCTTTATAAAAGGCCACTAAAGAAGACAAGTGCTATTTCTCATACGGACAGACTTGAGAAGGACACATTCACCAGAGGAAAACAACAGCTTATCTTCATAGCAACCTGCCCGCAGAGACAACAGCCCAGTATGTCCTACCTAGACCACTAACTTCCCACTACTTGCCATGCACTGTCTTCTAAATGGAAAGAGCAAGATGAAACACGGTTTTAAAAGTGGGCCACCTAGATAATTCCCATCCAAACAGGGTCAGACCAGCAGTGTTCCGTCTTCTCTTGAAGTATCCCAGACAGTCTTCAATACATGACCTGGATGAAAACCAGTTACTTGCAATTGATTATGTCCTTTTATTTTCAGTAAGGCCTAGGAAGTAATAGGGTGAAATTCCCGTACCACGTAAGTTGATTATAATTTGTTATTAACTTCTACAGTGAAACACTGGCCCCATTAATTACACCTTGCTTCCCCATTAATTTTACCTATAAAAAGGGGCAGTAGATTAAATTAATTTAAAAAGAAAGTCAAAGCAAGTCTTACTTCTGTAAGTGTGACAGTAGTTGATTTTTTAAGAATTGAAATTAAATAACTAAAACTCTCTAGAAAAATAGATACCAAAGATATGAAAAAGGGAACATTTCCAGCTCTGCCCTCCATACTGTTATTTTCCATACTGGACTAAGAACAAGAGGCTAAGTCAAAATAACTTTTGAGTATAATCTTTTCCAAAACAACAGTTATTTACTTGACTACATTTCATCATTCCTGTAACCCTGAGACTTTAAAGGACAGTCTTACCCAAAAAGGTAAGCAAATACGTAACGAAATTATCTTTTTTGCAGAGGAACCAATTGATTTACTCTTCTGCTTTCCCCGGACCTACTTAACATCACTTAAAACACCTGCAGTGCCATGAGGAAGTGTCCTGGTTTCAGCTGGGATAGAGTTAATTGTCTTCCTAGTAGCTGGTACAGTGCTATGTTTTGAGTTCAGTATGTGAAGAATGTTGATAACACTGATGTTTGCAGTTGTTGCTCAGTAGTGTTTAGACTAAAGTCAAGGATATTTCAGCTTCTCATGCCCAGCCAGCGAGAAAGCTGGAGGGGCACAAGAAGTTGGCACAGGACACAGCCAGGGCAGCTGACCCAAAGTGGCCAACGGTGTATTCCATACCATGTGGTGTCCCATCTAGTTTAGGAACTGGGGGGAGTGGGGGCAGGGAATCACCGCTCGGGGACTGGCTGGGTGTCTGTCAGCGGGTGGTGAGCAATTGCACTGCGCATCATTTATACATTCCAATGCTTTTATTATTGCTCTTGTCATTTTATTAGTGTTATCATTATTAGTTTCTTCTTTTCTGTTCTATTAAACTGTTCTTATCTCAACCCACGGGTTTTGCTTATTTTCCCGATTTTCTCCTCCATCCCACTGGGTGGGGGGGAGTGAGTAAGTGAGCGGCTGCGTGGTGCTTAGTTGCTGGCTGGGGTTAAACCACGACAGGAAGCCATAAAATTTTCTTATAAACTTATAGTTCATATGACTCCTGTGGATACAGGTTCTCAGAGTTCACCGAGGTCCCTGAACCAACTACATCGGAGCTGAGGATTTCAAGAGTATCCATTTCTGTCTCTTAACGGATGACAGTCTTAGAGCAATCTAAACAACTCATGCAAAGCAGGAAAAAATAAAATGCATCTTTTCAGAGAAGAGAATTTTGTAATCAGTAAGAAAGAGAGGAAATTCTGACCAGCTCCTAAACAACAACACTGTCAGGTGAAACTACCACTCTAGATGAAAAAGTTCCCGTTAAAAATAAAGGAAGCTTAAGTGTTGAACTTGAGAGTAATTTTGCATGCATGTTTCCAGTGTTCACTGATTGCTATCCTAAAGAAATCTCCCTTGTATCATTATACTGGTATTTTCTGTCATTGGTTCTCTGCCTAGTTTGATCATAAAAGGCACGTGCACTTACATGTACAACTTCTACCCTGCTCATGCCCCTGTTCTCTACACTTGGTGCTTACAAAGGCTCCAAAGACTCATTTTCCTGGTGCAGTACCTTCTCTCTCTGCTTGCCTCAGCCTATGCCTCTAATCATTCCACCTCAGTTGCATGGACATGCTTTCAAAAACACAAGTTCAAAAGCCCTGTTAAACATCTTACTTATTTATAGTACTGTTCTGTTACCTTGAAAATGGGATTCCCCCCCCCCCCCCAAAAAAAAAAAAAAAAAAAAAAAGATCAATGGTGGGCAACAAACAAGCCATCATCCGATATTTGTCTCAGCACATAGATTTGACTATGTCTATAGTTTAAACAACACGCTACTATTACAATATTTTTACTGGATACTACAGGCATATAATACTTTGTATTTGGCTTATTCGTAATTGAAGACCATATATGAACAACCATATTATTTAAACAATCTGATTAAAAAGCCCTCCAGTATACTCATTTTTGGGTTACGCTAGTGGCTAAGATGAAAGGATCAGTATTGCATCTAATGCCAAGATTTCACACCACAGAGTCATCTGACCCTAAAGAACATTAATTAGTGCATGATAAAAAAATAAAAATCAGATTCACAGTTCTCATTCCTTTGATTCAAAACAAGGAGTTAATCCCCTCTTTCTTAATATGACTCATTACACATCTTCATTTCCTTGTTTTGGTGTATTCTTCTACGCTTTTGGTACTCCTTAGCTGTCCTAAAAAGATGATTTGGTACAGTAAGAGTGCTCTTTCCTCTGCTGACATCAAAAAACTCTGAAATTGCACATGGTTGGATCTGAAGACACTGTTGGAACTGTCTTCCAGTAATAGATAATAAAATTGCACCACTGTCTTGTGTAGGCTAGTGTGAGTCTAATCGCCAGATTTGTTAAAACTAGCCTAGCTCCATCTCTAGAGACGACATCATTGTCTGACCACAAATGGTGGGGCCAGACTGAGGATTCTGCAGATTGTTCCTGTAGCCTGTGACAGGAGACCACACTGGGTGCTGTATTAGTCTCAGCCTGGCCTCACCACTTATGAGGACACAGTACGTAATCCTCTAAGACCACAGCCAATCGATGTGGATCTGTTAAGGGGGATAACATTAGTGAGAATAGGGGATGGCAGACAGCTTATGAGCCTAGCTCCTGTAGCAGTCACTGTGCAGAGAGGGAACATGGAGGGATGGGGCAGGAGATGAAAAACTCTGTCCAAATCCTTGCCCACCAGAGAGTCTGGGGTGCCAAGCTGCAGAAGATGCTAAGTATGAGAGTGATGCAATACCCATTTTAAATCCGGAGACAGGGTTCTTGCCCCTTCTGCCTCCAGCACTGCACTTCAAGCCTGGCCATTCAACTTGACACAAGACATCAGGCATGCTTGCTGAATGTCATGCAGCATGTCTAGATCCCATTTCCTGGGGCCCACAACGGCTGGCAGCTATTATTACTCTTAAAGTGCATGCTATTATCTCAGGGAGTTTGAACCGAAGTGGCCGTCTCCTGGAAATAGTCCATCTTCTCATTTGCACAGCCATTGCTCAAGCAGCATGGAACGGAGGAGCTTCAAAAAGAAGAGGTGCTTGGGGCAGTCCTATCTATTGCCTCTTATGCAGCCTAGCCTTTTTCTTCACATTACATATGTACCAAATTTGTGTCGATGACAGTTCTACCTGACGTACCAGCCCCTTATCTCCAGTGTGCTCTTGTTTACCTGATGGCATGCGATTGTTATAGCTGCAAACCTGTGTAGCTGCAACAGCCGTTGCAGAATGCGGTCTGCAGAGGTGGATATTTTTAATGTATATTACATCATTATGAATAGACTTGAGAGCTAAATCCTGGAACTAGCCCGTGGTATTAATTCTAATTTAGTTTGGGCCCAATTCCAAATGGGTGACTATGCATGCAAACATTCGTCTGAGTGTACAATTGGCTGTTACGAACACAAAATTATTTCTTGTGCTCATGCATGCATAATTTACACGCACTAATTTAGATACCAAAGTAATTCCCTAGCAGAATTCCAGTGATCAGATTTAACTTGAAGACTGCTGTCAAAAACCAAAAAAATCACAGTAGTATATTCTTTAGCCACATAAAAAGGAAGTAACTGAGAAATCAATTCTATAACTAAAAAACCCTTCAGTATAAACTTACCATTTTTCAGCTGACTGCTGGGTTTTTTTCCTCCCCCAAATCCTCCAGTTAATTTTCCCCATACAATTTAATTTCTACTAATACATATTCTGGATTATGGAACATAAGCCTAGTCATCCATTAAAAATAATCAGCAGGATGTGAATACTGTTAAGTAGCTTGTTTTCTATCAGGTGTATCTGAGTTTCATGCTTATAGGCACAAAACCCAAAACTCCTCTCAGGAACCAATACTCGGCTTTGCAGTTTTGAAGCGAAATACCAAACAAGTGAACCCAGTGAACCACAAGTGACCTATGAATCAAAATCTATGAAAGATCGAACTTGTATTAAGTAAATCAAGAAAAGGAGGTTAGGCAAATTGTGCTGATGAACAAACAAAGTGGAATTATTTTTCTCCAGGTAATTCTCATGATGAGTTACTTGTGTCCTTTCCAAAATAAACTAATAAACACTGATTAAACGTATGTCAGGTCAGCTGCCTGTAATATTGCATTTTGTAACACGATCATATAGAAAACATGCAAAATCACCATCAAGCACACACTTGGCACAGGAGCACCCTGGAAACAGGACCTATGCTAATAAAGGTAGACTGATTTTTCCATACACTGTTGTCACACTGTTCTTTCCTTTTTGTCACCTTTATTTAAAAGGTAAAGGGGGTATTTTTTAAGTTACAAGAGATTTTTAAGAGAATTCTATATATTTTGGAAGGTGTGACGCTTGTTTTTTAATAACTCAGTTCTACCAGTCTGAGCATTTGCTTCCATAAAAGGAAAGTTAATAGTTTTCTAAGTCACATACTCAAGAGGTTAATTTGTAAGTAGAATCCAAACACTGGTGTTCATTCAAGTAAAGTAAATTGTTCTTGACTATAACTCAGGTAGAAACAGGCCTCGTACGTGACAATAGACATGTATAGGAAATGTTTTTGAAAATAACCTCTCATGAAACAGGCTTCCCAAAGCTACTGATTCTGCATACAAGCAGCAAAATATAACCTGCATTTCCCCTGCTTCTTTCACTGTCCTTCATTACCGTTCACTGTGATCAGAAGACACTTAGAAATGTGCTGACATCCTTTATATTCAATTAGCAGAGGTAGAAATTACCTTACCAAAACCAAAGATGTAGCGATTTCAATTCAGCAAATTATGGCATATTCTTAACTGTATGAATAAAACTATCAAAGCTAGTCAAAGCAATTATACATGTGTTTGTAATCAAGCTGGCATTTAAGAATACAATCAATATTACTTGTTAAGAGTCTGTTACTTGTGGGGATTGAGGAAATCTGTGCTGGAAGATTCATTCTGCATTTCAGCCTTTTTAAGGAAACAGAATCCAGCAGTAATTCATCTTGCAATTTGAACAAATATTTATATTACCATGTTGCATGACCACTGATTTATTTTTTATATATAAATAAAAAACCTCTGTACATACATATATGTATGCATGTATATATGTGTCCTTATTTGTCAGCATAATTTATACATGATGTCTCTCTACAGTTTGTTTAAATTAAAAAGCACTGCACACCATAAGAATAGCTTATTAAAGTGAGATTGTATTTATGATAACTTATAAGATTAGACACTGCTCATGAAATTAATTGAAAGGATGCATTTTTCTATCACAGAACACTTCTGAGCATTTCACCTTGCTTTGATTGATACATTATATCTGGCAGTTTCTCCAGCCAACATAGTGTTTTTCAGTCTAGTGGAAATATGCTCTTTAGGTCTTATTCAGAGGCAACAAAAGAAAAGATCTGAGTTGTGAGCAAGAGTATTAGAAATATTTGGCCAAAACCCACTGTTATCTACTTCAGGGTGTTCAAGAGGTTTTGAGGTGAGAGGATAAATAGCAGAGTTAATAACTAAGATTTAATTGCAGCTTTTGGTATTCTTGGAAAGCCCAACCCCAGAGCTGTATGAACAAGTAAAAATCTTCACCTTCTATATTGTGAGTTTCTAGCTTTAATTTTTCAGAGAATCTGGAAGACATCAACCCTAAAGGCCTAAAAGTCACAAGACAAATTTAAAATAGTTTTTCCTTCCCACAAGGCTTCTGGTTCTTGACTCATGTTTTTAAGCACCTGGGATGGGCCATAAAGAATTAGAGATGAAAGAGACCAAGATGCAAGTGGGGAGCTTGCAGAGGAAAAGATTTGTGCATTGGCTCACGCACTGCATGGCAGGACGCAGAACCACACACCATCTCACATGGAGCTGCTTTGGCTGGCCCCCTTCCAGCTCACAGCATAGACGCACCTAAAAGCCAGGCAGATGAAGAATGTGAGCACATCCAGAAGAGACTGAATGGGGCAGGCAGGAAGCCTTAAGACATCTGTCATTCATAGAAACGCCCTTTCCCTAACCAATTCCTGCCTTGCAAACAGCAGAAAGGACAGCATAACATTTCTCATCTAACCATCAACCGTAACTTCAACTAAAAACACACTGTATAAAATTAACAAAACCTGCGAGAAGCCCAGCCAAGAATTTCTCCTCAAGAAAGACAGGCTCCCACCCACATTGGAAGAACAGACAGCCAAGAAGATGCTCTCAAGGGATACAGATTTAGGTGATAGTTATTTTTAATAAACTTGGATCTAAAGAAATTCTCCCTTTCTCTCTTGGAGTTTTTTGACTCTCAGAGACTGACAACTCTGTTGCAAAAGATTGCCTCCCACTGAGACTTGTCAAATGCACTCAGCCTGGGAATAAATATTAGTCAGGGTTCTGCAAACATCTGTACAGGTGAACAACTGAGCATGCCTGAGTGCAAAGCCATTTACTTGCCAAAATGTTTGTAGGAAGGCACAACGGGAATGAAAAACATGTGAAGAAGCAATTTCAACAGTTTATCACTCAAGAAAACCCTAGCAGAATTTCATGTATGGCGAAGAAAAGACACTTTATTCCCTCAAGTGCCTTCTCCCTTCCAAATTCAAAAAGCTCCTTGCAGAAAAACAAAGTGGTTTCACTGTCTCAGAAAAGGTTTCCAAAACGTTCTTACAATGGAAAGTTTTAATAAAATAATCACAGAGATCACACATGCGGTTCCTATGATTCTTTCTTCTGGAGTAAACACACTACAAAAGCAACATAGATATATTGAAATTTACTGGCCATTTTATCCACTTTCTCACACCAATTTTACATCTACCTGTAGATTTGGAATCAAAGCAATTACATCGGGTTAGCAGTGATACGATGAAGTAGGGAATCAAACCCTTCACATTTATACATGTTCCACTCCAGCTGAAAGTAAAATGAGCACTACATTTTCCAAAGGCTCAAACTCCATGGTTTTTTCCTAATAACAGTTTTAATTACTCATTAATTTATTATGAATAGCTATAAGCAGTGAAATTCTAAGAAATTCATTTGGCACACAGAGATCAAAAAGAGTCCTTTTGGCAAAAAGTACACAAACTTCCTCATTATGCAAATTTTGCATTTTCCCCACCCATAGTTGTATTTTAAGAAATGTGTGTCCATATGAACGAGGTTTAAGAATGAAAAACGTCTGGAGAAAACTGCAAAAGCTTCCGATCAGATTTGATCAGACTGAAGATCTTGGACTCCTTAATTCGAAAGCAGAATACTGTAGCAGTACCAGAAGCAATACATAGGTAAGGACCTCACTGTAGCAGCAGTTACAAAAACACAGGTGAAGAGAAAATAACTGCTCAAAAATGCTTAATTTAAAAAGAAAAGACAGAAAATGGAAACATGAATTATCCTTACTTTGTAAACGGTGAAGTACAGTCTCCCTTTGCACACCATGTTAATCTGATGTTCTGCAAGCACTCAGAAATAGACCCCTTGCCACTTAAGCATCGATCCACTGCCTTTGCTTTAAGGCCATCTCTCGTATCTTTTTAAATATTTCTACCCTCTGAATTATGAGAGCTTTGACCTCTGAAGATAGTAACAGAAAGCCTGTCAAAACCCAGCATATATTCAAAAGGTAGTGTGATAAAGTGTGACAAAAAAACCCCAATTCTCCTTGAAAAAATCATCTAGTCATGCAAGTCATGGAAATTCTTGTTACCCTCTAAGTATTTTTATATTTGGAATCAAAGAAACCACAAAGTGTTTTCAAGACATTTACTCATCTTCTTTTGAAAAGGTCATTTACTCATAAGTGCTATAAGCCGATAATGATGAAAAATTGTTTTGTTTCCCCATGCTTACTCAGAAATCTCTTCTGATCACTTAGTAGTCAGCCACCACTGACGTATAGCTTTATTTATGCCATCACACAGTTATCACTTCACATCTCACCCCTGCTTGCTCTTGCTGCACCAATAAACAGAGTGGATTCTAGCTCCCAATACTCCTCATGAGAATCAACTCTATTTCACAACTGGCTAACTGAAGCCATGACAGATTCTTATATGTTACAAGCTATTATGAATTACAGCTAATTAAGATACTCTGAAAAATGACTTATTACTGGTAGACTCCAGCTCAAATACAGAAATCTCCTAATTTTGTCTTGGCAAAATCCAGTAAGTCAACAGACTCTCCTTGGAAGGTCATCTACGAGTTCCTTGACAGCTACCAATCATTCACTTGGGATTGGGGAAATAGCTTATTTTTTTGATAAAATCTTAATGGTTGCTTCTTCTTGAGATTAACTGGATCTTACAAAACACATTACATGTCACAGGCCTTAGCCTACCCTCCAAGTTATTACAATTCACGTAGCAATGGTTAACACCATATTGAGCCAGAGCAAACATGCCCTGCAATGAACTGTCTTCATTCTGTCTGCTTATGAGAAGTCATACGGATACAGAGAAGCCATATAAATAATGTATCCCATCTACCAGCTTTTTTATGAATTGAGCACAAAGCATGTGGAAAAGGCACACACCTTTCATACTCTTCAGGACTGAAGGCAGCCTTCTGATCAGCAGCTGGCAGGCCAACATCTCTCCTGTTGTGCACCAACACAGACACTTGACTTTTACATGAAGCTTCTCCTCTTTGCACATGGTATTGATCCAGGGCTGGTTTTATTTAATTTCATGTTGAATTTTCACTAGGGTTTTTGTTTTTCTATTTTGGGTGACAGATCTTTTTTGCTTCTCAAGCAGATCTGGAGAATGCACTTGGGGTTAGCAGCTCCTTGTCAAAGTTCCTGGCTCAAATGCTCATCTCAAATTGCCTTTGACTAAACCAGTCTCTACCTATGGTGGCCTAAGAGCCACAGTTTGCAAAGGGAAAGAAACCAGTTACCCCATGTAGAATGAAACCAGGATTTCCACATACCTGTTTCCTGAGATAGAGGATACAGAGTTCCCAAAAACTTCCTTTTTCCACAGAATAACACAACAAGTTAAAAATTAAGATATGATGGTCAAAAAGAAAAGAAGTAGGCCAGGGTATCTCCTGGAAACTACTCTGAGATTAATAAAGTTGTAGAAATGAATTTGGCCCAGGTTCACCATGTATTTAAAGGCAATTACAAAAATTAGGCTACCATCAATTTAAATGTCAGTGGTTACCAATACTGAACGTTCCTTTTTCTTAAAATTACAACTTGCAGACACCACAAAATTACTTTCTCACATACATAAAACACTTAGATTACCTTCATTGCTATCCTTCTTTCCTTTAAAGCATAATGCAGCAATTTGGTCTCCATAGAAAGGAATAGTAGCCCAAAAATGAAAATACAAGGTGGTGATTTTACAAATTTATCAAAGTTCTGCAAAGCAACTCTAAAGAAACAGGACCCCCAAGTTAGTTACAAATAAACAGAAGTGATCAAACCTTCTGACTTGCTCTTCTTTGTTGCTAACACAATGGCATTGGAGGAGGACGGAAAGTGGACACTTTGCAAGCTGACCCTAAGCCAACAACACAGGCTGGATAAAAAGCAGCCCCAGGAAACTGCCCAAGAAACAGCCCTCAGTATCTCACTGTAAATCTGTGATCTGAGTGCTGACTAAGAGACCATCCCTGGTAAAGTTACTGATCTGGCATCCTTCCAGAATCACCAAAGCCTGGAGTTGCAGTGTGTAGCATCAGGCACCTTTAGCTTTGCTCCCGCCCCAGGCATGCAGCCAAGATTTAGCTTTATGGGTCATCCAAAGGCAAGGGGCTACATTTCTTCAGGGTTGATTTAAAGCCCTCAAAAATAAAACAAATAAACCAACAAGTCAGGGCCTAGAGAGACAGGGCATGCCTTAAGACACTGCCCAATTTCTATCGTGCTTCATGTCAAAATGCAGCACAGCAGCTTGAGTTCAGCTTTTTTTCTTTTCTCCTCACAGCACCTATCAACCCAACCAATGATTTTGCCCACACTATTTTTTTGCACTGAAGAGATGGCAATACCTGGTGCAGATAGCTCTCCTGGTCCACATAGTGGGAGTAAGGGCATTATTTAACTGGTAATTGAGCCCTAAAGGACAAAGCTGAAATAAGACAGCCTAAGGCTAGGTAAAATTTAATTCAGTCTCTGAACTAGAGAGAACTTCCCTGATTATATTACTCCAGACACTGAACTCACGTTCCACAATGAAAAAACATTTTTGTGCAAACCTCACCAGAGTCACTCTGAATGTCACAGACAAGTCATTATTTTGAGGAATTGTCACAACATGGGGCAAAAAAGTGATACGAGAACACTAATGTGAGCCTTTAAGTGCCTCCTAGAAACCACGGAGGCGGCAGAAATAGCAATAGGAAAAGACAAACCCAGATTTTATTTTAAGTTTGGATTTGAAAGCAAGTCATGTTGAGATCCAGGTAATTATTTTGTAAGTGATATGAGAGAACGGAGCTTTTTTTCTCCTCCTGTAGCCATCCTTGTTGTTTTTCTTTCCCCCCTACACAGCTTGTCACCATCCAAGCTATGCCTGTGCTCTAAGAACCATAAGTCCAGTGTGATCTCTGACAAACACACCTAAGAAATGCAGCAGCTCCTGGCACACATGGAGCAGGAACCCCTGTGCCATCTCCCACCATCCCAGAGAGAATTGTGTGCTCTGCACCCCATGGCCAGCCAGATCAGCTGGCTGGTTGTTGTAGTTTAACCGCAACCAGCAACTAAGCACCACGCAGCCACTCACTCACTCCCCCCCCCCCAAAAGATGACTAGAACCTAAGCCTCACACTGTACCAGCATTTGCCCAGACCCGTTCTCAACTTTAAGGAGCCTCCAGAAGAACAGATGAAACATGCTTTGCCTCTTGTTGCAATCTCACCGCTTCTTGCTTTCTTCATCAGAAAAGTTAGTTTGAAAGCAACTTTAAAGGATCCAAGGAACAGGCACTATAACAGCACTCACACCTCCCCTCTCCTCCCTCCTCACCGACTTAGACTATATCCTTTGGACCTCTACTCAGAAGGTATAGCTTGGACATGACAGAAAACTGCTGAACTGTGGTTTAATATCTATGTAGGACAGAGTGGCAAAATTTACAGCCTCTGCCCTCTTCTAGCCTCTAAAATTCAGAGCTTACGCTGAGAAGAAAGTAGATAGGTCTATGCCAAGCCTTTAATCCCCATCCCAACATTGAAAGACCTGGTTAAGATCCTCCAAGGGAAAGAATTACTAGCTATTTGGACTGTGATGATCTGTTAATTGTCAATAACTTGATTTCTAAAGATGCTGCACACCAATTCCTCTTACCTTCAGAGGTAAGAGTTGTAGAAGTATGGAGTTGGAGATGTTCATTTCTGACATCACTTGTAGTCAGTACAATCACTTAACCTCTGAGGACTGTTAGAGCAGTGGGGAGCTGACTGCTTTCTGTGGGGGCTTCTGGAAGCAACAAAGTTCACAAAAATGAGAAAGTTTAGGGAAAAAAGTCCCAGAGACAAAACCATTGCAGGATCACAAGTTAGAGGGGAGGAATCTCTTATAATACCACAGGGCCACTAACCTCACATTTTAAATGAAAATGATAAAGTACTGCTTGGAAAGTAGCACACTGGAACAATAACCTGAAGAAAATGGATACCCTTATATTTCAGAGACCACCCTGAGAGTCACAGAAAAGTATAGTCCCTCAGCATTAAATTGAGAAGCGGTATCGTTGTTTTTCAACTCTGCAGTGCCTCCAGTGTTCATCTTTCTTCTTTTCCCATTTAGCTCATGTCACGGGATATCTTTTCTAGAGGAAACCTACAAACACTATCTCCATGGCATCCTCTCAGCCCCAAAACTGTTCAAGGTGGCAGAACACTAGCTTGCATAATTTACCATATCTAGTTGTTTCTCAACAGATTTTATTAATGCTTAATTCCCATTTGCAGAAGTTGAAACTTCCAGCCACTAGCACAGTGGCCCTGGGGAAGATTTACATACTGTTTTCCACACACGCAGGTAAAACTAAATTCACAAATCGCTGCAGAAGGCCTGGCTGCGCACAATAACAAGTACCAGTCACTATCTAGACAACTGGACCTTTTCTTGACATCAAATGGATCTTTTGCTCCACCAGGAAACCCAGATACATGAATCCTGATTGCCAAAGTTCACTACTCCAAACTCTGCCTACAGCTCCCAGTAGAATCCACTGGCTTTTAGGCTAGGTGGTTTGTTCTCATGGTGAAGAGAGGAAGGATGAAGGGCTGGAGATTACAGCACTGACAGGGACTCAAAACCAGCCGGTTCGGATTTGGCTCTGCCAAAGAACATCCCACACAGTCAGTTTAGTGTCTGTGCTGCAAAACTAGGATAACGACAGTGTTTCTGTGATACCACCACTTGTCTGGCTTCTCACATATTTAGACAGTAAACTCTCACAGAAAGGGTTGTGCTTTATTTTGTGACTGCAATGTGCACAAAATAGAGTGATTCTGGTATCTGATGGGGTCTCCGGAAGCACCTTCACTAAAGGCCATCATTCACACAGCCTCCATATGTACTTCCAGAACATTGAGGTAGTTCACACAAATGTTTCTTTAAAAAGCAAGATCTTGCCGTGCCATTGCTACCGTTCTGCATCCAGCCATTTTCCATCATTTTGCTCTGTGGACAGCAGCTTCAGTGACCAAGTCTGATATTCAAAGCACCATATGAAGAGTAGTGACATGAAGTTTAACTTACACAGATGACCAAAAAATGATGGAGTGGCCTAAAAACTGGAAAAGATTTTTAAGCTTTCTGAAGATTTGGGATATTCACAAAGCACATAGTACAGGGAGACAAAAAGATATTTACATCCAAGCAATTAAGTGTGGATATCAAAATCACTACACCTGTGTTGGAGGTAACACTAACAAACCACTTCCAAACCACATTCCCCTGCCTACAGGTAGCTTAGATATTTTCACACCTTCCTCTGTCATGTGGTTCCCAACTGAATCCAGTCTGGACTGCTCAGGCCTCATCAGAAATTGAGAAAACCTGACCTGAAGATGCTTGGTCTATTACATGTATGGCTCTCAAATGAGCTAAGGCAGTGAGCTATCTACAGCATTCCAGCAAGTTAAAACTAGATTAAGCTGTTTAGCCAACCTCTTTAGATAAAACCATTTTTATTTTAAAATCTATTTCTTGGCTTTTAAGGGAATTTAACCTCACTATGATCTGTTTAAAAAAAAAAACCACACCACAACACACAAACAAACACTAGCAGGTCTCTAAGAACACATTTTTTCTGTGAAGAACAGTGAAGGCTGCAAAGAACTGACACGGTTGGAGTAAAACTACAAAGCCCATCAGTGAGCACATTGTCAGCATTAAAGGATGAAGGATAAAGAAATCAAAGGGTGAAGGCATCACATATATCTTGTTACACTGGAACACTGAAAATGGTTTTAACTAGAACCTTGCTTAAATGAAACAAATGAGTCTGAGGTCTAGACCTCAAGCACTTACAAACCATTCTCTTTTGGTTCAGTTTCTCCTCCTGGGAACATGTAGGAACAAACCCCTGGATTCCTCCCTCTGACCTCAAGTAAGAATCAGGCTTATTTTTGCCCCTTCTTTCCTCCAGTGCCATGAACTTGGGCTGCACAGTAGCTCCCATTCATTGAGAGGGATTTCTCTTGCCCAAGGGAGTTTTCTTACCCAAACCTATTTCTAGTCTAATGATTAGAAATTTCTCTGAGGAAATAGGTGACTGGATTTGAAAAAAAAAAAAACAAACCACAAACAGGAGGAAAGCAAAGGGCCTGAGCTCACCCATAATTAGGCCCCCTCAAAGGACCTTGACAGACAGATAAGTGGTTTCTTGATCTTTAAGAAGATAGAGGTGCTTTAAGGTTCTGCACAAGGCAGTTCTGAACAAGGACATAAGCAGAAATCAGGGTAATGTTGAAGTCACACTAAACTACTGAGCTTAGAAGCCTCCATGCTCAAGGCAGCAGAGAAACACAGTTTATTATTTGAGCTTGGATATGGGCAACTCCATTCCAGATGGTCTGCTTCAACTAACCAGGTTTAACCTTTTTAGTTTACAAGCTCAGCAAGTTTAACTAGTCTTTGCTGAACTTAGCTTTAAGGCCCTGGTTCTGCACAGCACCTGAGGTTTACCTTCAGACATGCCACAGGCCAATTTAATACAACTACCCATGCGCCATTTATTGCTGGTATGGCTGCAGTGCAAGACTGATCTGATGAGCCACCCATCATGGTGTTCACATGACTGAGAACTAAAACTCAAAACACCCGAAAGAGCCAACAGGCAGCTGGCTCAGCTCTGGGCTAGGGTGTAGATGGGAGCAAGCAGGAGCTTTGCAGGGGTCCCATAACTTCATTAGAGGATGGAGCTGGGTACACTCAGCAGTCTGAGCCAGCCTAGCCTCATGCTGCTCCTACTGCATGCATTGCAGGGAGTGCCAGCTGGCCATCCTAGCGCAAGTCTACCCTTAAATCGGGACATGTGTCCCAACACTGTGTGCAAACACAGAACAAAAGACCAGTTCCAGCCCCAGCAAGCCTGTGACAAACACAAAGGGACAGTGAAGCACTATCTGACAGTGTGATGAACCATGGCAACTACAGACTAATTACTGCTTATTTTTAGGTATGCCACATGGCAAGGAGAAACATGAAGGAGGACGTGAGGTGGTTTTGTAGTGCTTTTGTTTCAGCATGGGAGATTCTCCCCAGCATGAGGGCAGAATATGAGAAAATATAAAGGATCTTGCTAACATCTGAGGCCATGTAGCACCTTTTGGGTGCTCAAAAGAAGCAACGATATAAAGCTGCTTCCATTCAGACTTCATTCTCTACTTCTTCCTTCCAACTCAAGGGAGAAAAGGGCAGGATATTGACAAACACACCGTTACAGGAGCAGTTAGAATCCTAAGAACCATACACCTTGAAAGAGAAATCCCAAGACTACTGGTAATAAAATAAACAAGTTTCAAGAGATTCATATGATTTTTTTAAAAAGAACATTACTTTAGCAATGGTGGGATTCTGCAGACACACTGGAACTCTGCCCAAAAAGTTTGGGAAACAAAACCTGAGTCCAGTTTTAAAATATACGTGAAGTAAGATCTCAGTTGTTGGGACTGGAATGATCAGTCCTGATCTGGAACAAGCCTCATCACATTTGGGCAAGCCCTTGTGTCCTGGTTTCAGCTGGGATAGAGTTAACTGTCTTCCTAGTAGCTGGTACAGTGCTATGTTTTGAGTTCAGTATGTGAAGAATGTTGATAACACTGATGTTTGCAGTTGTTGCTCAGTAGCGTTTAGACTAAAGTCAAGGATTTTTCAGCTTCTCATGCCCAGCCAGGGCACAAGAAGTTGGCACAGGACACAGCCAGGGCAGCTGACCCAAACTGGCCAACGGTGTATTCCATACCATGTGACGTCCCATCTAGTTTAGGAACTGGGAAGTGGGGGCGGGGGATCGCCGCTCGGGGACTGGGTGGGTGTTGGTCGGCGGGTGGTGAGCAATTGCCCTGCGCATCATTTGTACATTCCAATCCTTTTATTACTACTGTTGTCATTTTATTAGTGTTATCATTATCATTATTAGTTTCTTCTTTTCTGTTCTATTAAACTGTTCTTATCTCAACCCATGAGTTTTACTTCTTTTTCCCGATTTTCTCCCCCATCCCACTGGATGGGGGGGAGTGAGTGAGCGGCTGCGTGGTGCTTAGTTGGTGGCTGGGGTTAAACCATGACACCTTGTAAAAGCTGGATTTAGTACCTCTCTAAAAAATAGTCCCGCTAAAGCCAAACCACATTGGAGCTCTGAAAAGTGAAATAAAGATTTACTTGGGAGTAAACCCCAGAAGCCAGAGCTTCACAAACAAGACAGAAGGATCCCTCAACAAGAGAACACAATGGATTTCCCCCACACTTTCTCTTGCAAAAATACTGACAATTGCTGGAGGGTTAATCAATCCTCCAAGAAAAGAATGACAGCAGCCAGTCAACTGGTCTCAATTGTTTCAGTAGATCCTGGTTTCCAAATGACCTTGGCTGGCTGAATTGGCCATCACAGCTCATTTCCCCATTCTGCCTTCATACATCTCCAAATGCCCCCAAAGCAATCCTCAACACCTATCTTTAAGCAATGGCACAAAGAAAATTTCTAAGATGAATGGAAAATAGCTCTCTGCTTCCTGTTCTTGTACCTCAGACAACAGATGTTTTGATCATCACCTTACACTATGTAATGGTGCACTGTTAAGAAAAGAAATTGTTCTGATGATCTCCTATGCCCTTCCCATGACTTTGCTTGATACGATATTTTTGAAAAGGACAAATTGCCTTCATTAATTGAAGCTGTGTATCCTGCATTTTACAGGGAAGATGCCACAACAAGCATGACCCCACTTTGCAAGGAATTACAAAGTTCCCATGCAAAAGAAACATAGCAAGGAGAAAATACAGGGACTCAACAAAAAAACCAAGAACTCTACAAAGTTGAGTAGAAAAGAACAAACCATTCAGGATGGTTCTGAAGCAGCCGCTGCCATATGGACACATTTATGAGAAAGTGTCCACAGTGATGCCAAAAAGAGGGGTATTCAGTTTTATTTAACATCCTTATTACAAATCCAGCTGAGGGGCAGCAAGTACATTCCTTCACTCTGCAGATGTCTGTAATGGAGAGGTGCTCTGCGCCTCAGTGTGCTGATGCTGTGACATGTACAAACCTAGCCTTGACAGTAGGCTTGGCTCACACTGATGGCAAGTTTCTCAGAAATCCTAAATCTCTGTGCCCTTGTGAGGATCAGAGCTTTCTATCAGTGGAGTTACCCAGGTGCTAGGGGTTAACACACACTTAGGTGTTCAACTCAAGAGTCTTAGGGAGCCTGATCTAAAGTCCATGGAAAGTAACAGCAGTAGAGACTTGATCCATGGTCTTTAGACAGGCCTCCAATAAAATTCACATGGGAAAGCTAGTACTTCAGATGAAAAATAAACCATACAGCAGAATATCCAACACTTCAGCTCTTTCAAGCTGGATAAAGCACTATAAAATGCGCCAAGGGTAATGGTAGGGAAGCATCTTGGACTGGGTTTGAGATGGATGAGATAATCTTTTGGGTCATTTTCATTGCTGATTTATTTGATTTTCAGCTTAAAATGAGTAAGCCTATACAGCTCACCTTTGTACCTTTAAAAAACTTGCCTTAAGAAAAACATACGGGTAACGCTGCCAAAGCAGCAGCATTTTCTTTATAATAAAAGCATGAATTGTAAAGTACCAGTTACAGCTTGCAAATATGGGAACAATGCTTTTATGAAGGAATTCCCTCAAATAACTAAAATTTCTTCAATAGATTCAGCCACATCTAATTTTCTTCTATATATGTGTGCTATATATGATATGTGTACAGACAGATATGGACATACGCATGAGAGAAAGGAAAAAAGCAAGCTTTAGATAGACAGATAGAAGCTTCAAATCTTAGATCCGGTTCAGCACTTTCAAACACAGAGAACATTCAAGCTCTCACCCTTATGAACAATCCACAGGAATGCTGTATCTAAAGCAGAGAAGCCTCACCAGACAATGTTCAGATTCTATCTTCACTATGCATTCAATATTAAAATTGTAAGACTCTGCAGGCTGCCTGCCCACCAGAGAGAATCTGATATTAAGCAATTGGCTAAGAATTGACTAGACATTTTCATATTGCCCCTTGTCAAACATGCAAAGGGTATCTCATAAAACCACATAAGCACAAATGCTAGAAGCCCAAGCAAATGCAGATATCTAACTCCATTTTGAGCCTGAACAGCTGATATAATTAGAATACTCAAACATCATGTTCAGCCACTGGAGACAGGTATGTTCCTAACCATGCAGATGTACCAAACTGGGGTGGCACACCACCATGGACACAAAACCACAGGAAAGAGTTTTTACTGAGCAAATGATAACAGAAGTAGAAAGACAACATAATTAAGAACAGTGATGTTTTGGTAACCATTCATGGAGTATACCCTTGGCTGCTCTGTCTTGTTTCACACAGGACTGATGTGCCTAAATGTCTCATTGTCTGCTGGTAGGGCATGGAGCAGCTTGTTTTAAAAAAACACAGAACTACAGCATTCTGCATGGAGACAGCTGTTTGTACAACATAACCTCCTGCTTACTGACAAGGCTGTGCAATGCACCAGCTCTAAGTTAGAGACCATCCACTAGCCTAAAAGTGTTGACTACCTGGTTGCTCTTTCTCTCACTGCAGTGAGGGAGGGAATGTTTTTCTCCCTTCACAACAGCGTGAAGTGCTGTCCTCTCCGAAGGCATCTTCGGCTGTGGCAGTAGCTCTCACATGATACTCTCCTAGTCCTTATCTGCATGAGGATGTTGAACAGCCACTTCATTACGCTAGTATTTCAGAGGAAAGACCACAGCCCTCAGCTGAGCAATCCTTAGGTTCCTAAAGCACAGCCAGCAAAGACACTTGTGGCTCAGAGTGTAACCAGCCTGAATAGCACTGCAGGGGACTTTTCTTGCACATGCATGCTTCCTCCCCTTCCAGCTGGCTCTCCTACTCATAAAGTGACTCTCCTTGAACACCTTGAGAAATTCACTTCAAGACTTCAAAGAGTGGAAGAGCCAGGACCCCTTTTATCAATAGTGTAAGACTGTATAGCTCACTAGTAGGACACAGAACAGCCCCACTGTCAAATTCATCTCTTTTCCCCAACAAGAAATCCTTAAACCTTTCTCTTTACTCAAGTCCACGCGATAACAAATTATGGGGTCTCTGTTGCCCTAGACCACTGCATTCTGCAGCCCAGCTGCTGATGGACAGAGAAAGGATGCAAGTGTGCAGACCTGTACCTGCTTTAGCTATATACCACGCTTTCAGCCTGGCAAAAAAGGATAGATGGTCTGCACAGCTGAAAAACCTGCATTTGATTGGGATCTGACAAGAGTAGTAGATTCATGTTTATTAAAAATTACTTTTTATGTTAACTGCAACTGGTCAGGAATTTGGCTCTAATTTCTAGTAATTCTCACACCACTCATGTTTTACAAACACATTTTATTTTTATAGCAAAACTGACACTTCCTAGTTGGTCAAAATCCTGTCAACTCACCTGGCCTAAGGCAGGTCTCATCTCATATACTGTGTCACAGGATATGCCGCAAGTGGCTACTCTTAGACTGGTATATTCAGAAAATAAGCCAAATCCTCAGATGGCACAGACTAATAAAGATCAGCTGAAATTAATGCAGTTACTCCAAACTACACCAACCGGTTTGGCCAACTGATATAACAAGCAAACCCATCACTTAGAGATCTCCCTGACAAAAATGCTCAGTGTGATCTGGGGAATCAGATATGCTTCTCTCTTCTTAACATCCAAAAAAATTAATGTCCATGATAAAGCATCCCTTTGAACAAAAACAGAGGCCTTGAGGTCATATTTAATTCAATTAATTTCTCCCTTAATACACCTCACCAAGACAGAAGAATATAGCAGAACAATTACAAAATGACATCTCTACCAGCAAAGGAAGGCTTTGATGGAGTACACTGGCTGGGTAAGAATCAGAAATAATTCATTCTTTCTCCTCTGACTAGTAAGTTTTCCTCTTATACCTCCAAAACACCACAACTTTTAAATTGCACAGTTATGACAGAAACAATCAACATGTTTAGAAAATGAATCAACCTAGTTCACAACAAATAACCAGGCTTCATAAAGAACAGACTAGAGTAAGCACTGGAGGAGCTATGACTTACATAGAAGGTCAAACTGCACGATCACATAGCATCCCTACTGGTCTTAAAACTTCACATATTACATTTTGGGAAGACCTCTGCATTAATTCCTTTCCAACTACCAAAGCAGCTAGTTTTACTGTAACTTGTATGTCCTCTTAACAGCTCCTACTGCCTGCTGGCTCAGCCTGTCTTGTTATTAAAAAGAAACACTGTAGGAGATCTAAGCAGCGATTAACATCCTTTTGGTTGCTAAAAACACTAATACATTACTAATGCAACATACATTTGCTTAGAAGAGTGGTTGGCCTTGACTCAACAGCAGCTTCTCTGAAGAATGCACCCAAAAGGTACACCCCCCAGCACTATGTGTATCTGACCCACATCATTTCAGCAGCATTCTACTGGAATGGAAGAGGAAACCCTGGCTCACAAAACTGCTGGTGGTGTGTGTCTTCAGTTTGCCCAACAGCTCTCTAGTTCTGGCACTTGGTTTTCAGGCTTGAGTTCAATTCCCTCCTCCACTCAACTGGATATTGAGCCACCAATATCTACACTTCATACTGTAGGACAGTTAACAGCGAGGCCCTCCCAGCCACTCTAGATGAAGCTGTTCTACTATAGATAAAATACTTAAATATCAATAGAAAGAAAAAGCAAGAGAATGAGTCTGGCTCTCAACATCACCTGTAAGGATGTTCACTTGCCAAGCGAAATCCTTCATTCTCTGTTTTTGCTCCAATGAAATTTTAATTATTTATAGAAAATTTAAACAGAGAGGATTATGAAGACTCCCCAACTTCAGACTAGTTTTCAGGTTTGTCGTTAAAGTCACTAGCATGACATGCAAATTCAAATAATCCCTCAAGAAATACAGGAAGTGAATGCAAGTTTTCCACATCCTAGGTGACAACACAAAGCAACAAACTCCAAGAAAAAAGGGGGCATGACCATTGGTAATTTTGTGAACACAGGAATTTCCTTCCTTTGTTTTCCAACCAGCTGCTGAAAATGGTGCTGTATGTTTTAGTTTGGACTGAGTGAAAAGGGTTTTTTTAGAAAAAAAGGGGAAAACTTTATATTTGCCATAATCTGAACTGGGTTTTTTTTTCTTTTTTTTGTTTGATTTTATCTTACTAATCAGTTCACTTGCCATATTTTTGAAAATTCAATTGTCGGGACAGGTCAATTATGAACATTTGGCATGTTGATACATCTACCCTCAGTCTTTGCATCAGACATGCAGTAACGTCAACAGATGTCATGCATGCAGATCAAAGGCAAATATTCATCTCGAGTGTAGCCCTGAAGCAGCTCTGAATCACTGTCTTTGCAACAAGGCAAGAATCCGCTTTATTCTTGTAAACCCATCTGTCATCAGAACACCTCAAATCTGCCATAAACATGAACACCACAGATGAAAACGTACGGGAGACCATACTTGAACAGATTATAGAACAGATTATAGACAGAGTTGCTCCTCAGTTAGGGGTAATGCTGCACATGAAAGAATAACCCACATAGAAAATTCTCTGATGGATTCATACCAGCAATTACGCCTGTTTCCACTAACATGACTGTTTAGTGCTTTGGTTTTCACCTGGAAGAGAATTCAATGTGCAAAACATAAGCACCACAGGAGACAGATGCCAGTCCCTATTCAGTCTTTGAAACGGCTATATGCCCAACTGGACTAGGTAAATCCGAGATCACGATCCCAACTCTGACAAGATTTGGAATATTCCACTCTCCCATCAGTAAGGCTCAAGTGGCACTGAATTACTCAGGGGATAAATGAGCCTGAACACAGCCAAGATAGGTTTTTTTGAAGCTTAACTTACTGCCATTTGACACCAAGATTTTGTATAACAAGCGCATTTATGTACCTGAGTTGTGAGACTCAGGTTTTACATACTACATATCTGCTACTCATGTTTTCTCACTTAGGAGTATAATCACTGGCTCTCCTGATTGTTTCCAAGGTGTCTGATGTATTTGTATCTATTGTATGACTCATTATTTTCATTGTCTCAGCAATAACAGAGACATTCGCTAACATCCAACATTCACTAACAGAACCCGAATGCAGTGCCTTTTTGTCACATGGCATACACATGTGAGTAGTCAGGAAAACAACTATAAGGCTTTGATTGCACAACCTTAAATGAATATGATAATTAATATCTGATTCTTGAGAAAATGAACCTGCCCCTTGTCTTGTGGTACTGACTCAAATTTCCTCTTAAGGCATCAAGTACCACATTGCAATCACTAGATCATTCTAAACTTCACAGCACAATTTTTACCCTTCTTGGTTTTGGTTGTTATTTCACTTCTTTTAACCCTTATTTCCCAGGCACCTGACTTCCATCTTAGCCGAAAAACAGCAGCTAGATCAGGCAAGAAAACGTCTGCAAACTTAACTTCTGCCAGTGCTGAGAAGACTGGCAAGATCTCCAACTTGTATCTTGAACCACCTCCAGGACAGACTTCTCTTGCTTGCTGTTTCTTCAGGTCTATTTTAAGCATCACTGGATGTTTTTATTTGGTATATAAAAAGAAAATATTTGTTAAAAAGAAAAACAGAACCTTTAAAATATACAGAATAAGCATTTAAATGAGCAGTTTGGTTGCCAAATGTGTGGGTAATAATTATGGGAAAACTAAAAGCCTGGGCAATGCAGTGAACAGATCTGAAATACAGTACTTCCAAATATTGGCAGTCTATTGTCACAGCCAGTGTTATTTCTAGGACTTGTAGAGGGAAAAAACCTTATATTACAGTCTGCTCTTGTCTCACTGCAGTGGACTAACTCAATTTTGATGCTGTGCAAATAACACTGATCCTTGTGAACAAGGGACCTCAGCTGGAGTTTCTTTATCAGGAAAAAAACTTGGTGATGTCCCACAGTGCTTCACAGCCTCCCTTTTACTGTTGTAATGCAGGAAACCCAAATGTCCTTTTGACTTCCAACATCTGAAATCCTTCACTCCCCACTGCAAGGGGAAAGGTTATTCTTCTAACAGAGAAAGCTTTGCTCTATTCTTTAAAATACATCTGAAAAGCCAGGCAGACCTCTCAAGACGATGACAAGGCTGCTACATAAACTTATATGCCCAATTATATTTCCAACCCTTCAGCTCATTAAGAGATTGTATCCCAGGTGACAATACATTATGACAGCCCACGTTTCCAACTATTACCATTTGACAACTGGACTTAAGGTATACCAGACCAGCAGCATGGGTCCCAATGCAGCTTGCACATGCATTAGGCAAATCTTCCACTGAAAACAATAGCAGTCACACCTATGGGGAGGTGAATCCTGTGGTCTGCAATTCAGGCAGCTATCTTCCATTAAGCAAGGAGGGAGAAGGGCAGAAATTCAGATTTAATAAAAGACCTTAGAGAAGATAAATTTGTGGGACAGGGACAGAGGGACTGAGTATTATGATATTAATGATGTCTGGTGCTTAGTCCAGGCACTATCACAAACAGTATTCTACAGTGTTTACTCCACTTTTAAGAACAAAACCTCTCTAAGTGCTTGATTTAAGAAATAATTGGACACCCAGATTATCGTTTAACAAACATCACTGATGGAACAATCTTTCCTAAATCTAAAAGTCAGTGGATGAAATTTCGATTCCAACACAATCAGATACTTTCTAGTGATAACCAGGAGAGGCATATGAGTGTCTAACAGCTATATTTGTTACACCTCATAGGCTGAATGCGCCTTTCTTCTTTGCCTCCAGGTAGCAGTCATACATTTACACAGCTATCTCATCTTCCATGGATCTTTGCCAGCCTCTTCCCAAGATATATTTTTCCTACCTTCATATCAGCTCAGTAGATTCTCTCAGGGAGGGGAGGAGAGGAAGAAGTAGTCTGGGCACCCCAAGCATTATCACGTTCAAAACGATAAGGCACAAGCACAAATTTGGGTGGAAAGAGCTCTGTGTCAGATTGCTGCAAAACTGAAAGAACAAATTATATAGGGGTATTGCCCACAGTGTTATCAGTTACCAGAGTCTCTACGTGACATTTACACTCGGTGAGAGTCTGAGACTCATGCTCAGGGCAAGATATTTCAGGTTGATTACTTACTCAATTAGAGTGTAGTGTAACCAGATCAAGGAGATCGCTGTATCCTTGATTACTTAGTATGGTTTTGTTCATACCATTTATAAAGATTTGGGCAACTTGGGTGAATATATTAAGTCTTCTGTTACTGTTTTCTTTCTTCCAAAGAAATACCCCAAATTAATTGAAATCACATTTTTTTCAAAAACAGCAAACATAGCTGTTTGAATTAGAGCATGCAATAGCAATATCACACCATCACATCTCTCTGGCAGCCAGAAACTGCAGTTTCAGAGCAGATATGCCTCAGGATGGAAATGTCATTTTTGTGAGAAATTTGGTGGCGGTTAGGGGAAAAGAGTTAAGAGGGATAAAGTGGAAAAATGCAACTATATTTGAATAAATTAACAAAAATCCTTTAAGAGTTATTAGACAATACAGACTTGAAGTTCCTGAGCCACAGAGTACTGCAAGTTGAGAGAGTACTGGCAAAGGACCATTACAAAGCCTGTGATGTTTCTACCTTTCATTAACTAAACATGTTACTGGCTCATGAGACAGGAACTGCACAAGGGGGACTTTTCCTTCTGATCCAATACAGCTGCTCTCACATTTCCACAAGGAACTTTATTACTACACACCATGCTGATCACAATATCTATTATTAAACTTACACAAACCTCTTATCATACAGAGGGTTTTCGATTACTCTAACCTTGAACTAAAGTAGGTTGAACTCATGAAAACAAGCCCAACTTGCTAGTTCTTCCAAACTTTAAGTCCTTGAAGCATTTTTTGGCAAATCAAGAAATAAATTGATAATTTATTCATCTTGCTTACATAGCCAGGCATATCTCTCTCTGCATGTAAAACAGGACCACAATATTCTTGTTTTTCAGCAGCTCTAGTATACAGCTATTATGCATATACACATTATATGAATACATATACAAATATGTATTTGTTGTCCCATTAAAACACAATGTTTTTCAAAAAGCACTCCACATTATACAAAAAATCTCTTCCCAGAGAAGTCAACATATAAAATTTCTCTGACCTCTGTGACACTGCTGTTAAGTCAGTCATTCAAAAAACCCTACTCTGAAAAGCATACTTCGTACTGGATACTCAAAAACTCAGCAGAACTCTACTTTCGCAGTTTTCCCCTCTCAAATATGTGCACACATAGACATCTGTTCTGCAATCTGACAGGACCATGACAACATCAATTATTTTTGCCCAAATAAAAACACTGCATTCAAGAAAATACAGTTCATTGGCAAATCAATATCATGCTCCATTAATTGGGACTATCACTACGGAACATGCAGAAGGGTTGTTTAAGAAACATTTTAAAAGTTACCTACATAACACACAGCTCGTGAAACTCTGTTTATATCAAACAGATTTGAGGTACCGGACCCTGCCAGCCAACTGCCATGTGACAGTCCTCTTGGTTAATTTGCCAAAGAAACTGGAGTACTGTAGGGGAGATACAGGAGAGCAAAGATATTTCAGAGGCAAAAAAAGGTAAGTCATGTGAGTAGAGAGAAGCTGGGGAACAGCTTCCTAGAAGGAACAGCAGGTGGGTTAGAAAACAGGTCATTGTAATCAGATTTCTGTATGACGGTGCCAACAAAATAGCTACCTATTTATTCAAGTTATGTACTCTGTCTTAATACATGGTGCATCCTTGCCTCCAAATGGCACATTCTGCAAGTTGAGAAGAACTTCACAGTTATTAACAACAGAATTCATACACTCTTCAGTGTGTCCTTCTGCCTACTGTTCATTACCTTGCTGTGACACTGCCCATCTGTGTAATACATTGCCATGCTTGTCCATCACCACAACTTAGCCGTCGTCTTTCACATCTTACAAGCCTTACTGGCTTAAATGACTACAACTTTTACCTTCTGGTACAGGCTGGAGATAGAGTCGCCAGAATTCAGGGCAGGCTGGCACTCAGGACAATGGAAGGCACGCATCTTTTTCTGAGTACCTGCAGGGCAGCAGGAGGGCAAAGGCAACTCCTGGCCAGAAGCACTCAGAAGTATTTGTCATTACAAGAAACCTACCACGCACACTGCTGCCAGTCAGAATCAGACCTCATGCCACTGTAGCAAACCCATTTAAGAGCCACTGGTTATCAACGGATTATTAGCTCCATCTTTTGTGGACACAAAGCAATGTTTTCACCCCTCACAGCTCCCTTCACCAGCTAGCACCGCAGTGAGAAGTTGCTGTGTGGGCACAGCCTTTTAATTAAAAGCCTTGTTATGCTCTGCACAATGCTTATTTTTAAAGCAGTGCATGAAATGAAAAAGGAATATCTCCCAGCACAATGTATTCCTAGGAGTCTCTGATAATTAGGGCAGTCACTTAATTTTCACATTTTGGTTTCTACTGGGGTATGTGCCAATTAGGAAGCTTCTGTGACATTCCTGCCTCCTAAACTCCCCCCCCCCCCCCTTAAAAATTCATGCAGTTAATGTACAGCTGCCTGCAAGCTCCATTTATGCTATAGCAAACATTAAATATTAAAGTGCCCATGAAGAAGTATTATGTAAGCTATCGCCAATTCACCAGCACTAACCAGTGCCTTTTTAACCCACCAATCCTGGTGCATTATACCTCCTATTTGTTGCCCAGCTCACGTATGATACAGGTTTAGGACAACATCCCAGTGGGAGCTCAGCCATGCAGCCCAGGCTGCAAAGATGAGGACATCTCCAGCTGCACCCCTAGCATCAGCCCTGGGCACTGCCCGGGACATTGCACCCATCAGCCCCTGGGGAGAACAGGCAGAGCATCTCCCTTGTTCCCCCCAGGAACAGCCAGGACTCTCTCAACCTTACACTGCAAAAGAGATGCAGAAGGACTGTCTCAGACTCCTGATCTACTCACCCACTTTGTACCCTTTTACCTTCAGTGATGAACAAGTCCAATGCCTTTAGTGTTATCTCCCACTCATTGGGACTTTATTGTCCTACATATGCTGCGCTCTCTTCTCAATATGCCACTGCCTTACCTGTCCTCTCAGCCTTCTCGTTCATAGAATCATAGAATCATTTAGGTTGGAAAAGCCCTTTAAGATCATCAAGTCCAACCATAAACCTAACACTGCCAAGTCTCCCACTAAACCATGTCCCCAAGTGCTACATCTACGCATCTTTTAAATACCTCCAGGGATGGTGACTCACCACTTCCCTGGCCAACCCGTTGCAATGCTTGATAACCCTTCCAGTGAAGAAGTTGTTCCTAATATTCAATCTAAATCCCGCCTTGTGCAACGTGAGGCAGTTTCCTCTCATCCTATCGCTTGTTAACTTGGGAAAAAGAGACCGACACCCACCTCACTACAACCTCCTTTCAGGTAGTTGTAGAGAGCGACAAGGTCTTCCCTCTGTCTCCTTTTCTCCAGGCTAAACAACCCCAGTTCCCTCAGCTGCTCCTCGTAAGACTTGCAGGCACACAAACAGGGCAGCAGCTAATTTTCTAAAATCAAGCCCAGTTCAGCACTGTGCTTAAGTATATGCTTAAATTTAAGCAGCCCAACTGAAGTCTAGTGTTTAAAGACAGGTAGAAGCTCAACTTGATGTCTTGATGAGGATTATAAAAGAGTGATTGTAGCTTTTAAGGTAAGCTTTTCTGTAAAAATGAATAAAACACAGAAATACCACTCCTCACAACATCCCAGTTTTGACATTTGCTTTCATCTTTAATTAGGGCAAAAAATTCAAAATATCAGCATTTTCAACAGAATAAAGCATTTAGAAAGCACTAGTTTCAGATATTAAATATTTCACTATTCCCCAGCTAAATGTGTTAGCATCCTGGACTAAATAGAGAAGTCTTAATTTAAACTGGTTTGACATTAAATTGAATTGGGTCTAAACTGGCCCCGAGGCCACATACAATCCCGCAGAGCCTCCCAATAGCATCTCCTGACCTTATTCTCCCCCAATGGGCTGATCTTCCCAGCCACATTACATCTCACTGCACTCAGCAGACAGGGAGAACGGGCAGTCTAGTGGGAGGCAGTTCAGCCAAGAACCCAGGGCTCACTGGGGGAAAAAGGGTTAGCCTCTCTTGCCAAAAGGGAAGACTTTTTTTTTTTTCCTAATTAATTCCTGTACGCCTCCCTGAGTGTACATTTTAGAAAAATATACAAAAAGGACTAAGATTTCAGATGTGGTGAAAGCCATGCAAACCTTGAGGAATTATTTAAATTGTTAATTACAGCATAAATGAAAAATACCGGTTACAATCTTAGTCCTCAGGGGTTTATACCTTTGCTTCAGATTTCAAATTTATATTTCCTCTGTATGTATCTAAGATTATGACCAAGTCACCACTTAAGTTCTCTTTGATAAACATATCAACAGATAAAAGGGGCCCAGTATCTCCAGTTCATCACTCCTCCGTTTGGCTCTTCTCCAAATTCCACTTTCAAAAACTTTCCTGATCTGTCGGCACAAGAAGAGGACGCAGCACAGAAAGAAGTGGTAGCCTTCTTTATGTCAGCAATGGTTTTTCTTATTTACCATTACATTTGGAGACCTCAGTTACACAGCTTTCATCTATTTAACATGTCATGTTGATTCTGCATCAACCTAGTGTCTCAATCAAAATGTTGCATAGCAGCAAGAGAAATGCCTCATAGTAGTCTTGGTATAATAAATCAATTGTGTAACTTTTCCTAACCAGGCTTAAAATGTCATGAAGAAAAAAGAAAAAAAGGCCAGTTTGACATGTTTTGGGTTTTTTTCCTACAAGTGAACACCGACATGGGCTAGCTTTCCTTAGACTACCCTTCCTTACAGCTGTATTAAACGCATCTCAGGCATTCCATCATTTCTGCTTGGCATAAAAAACAGGTAAAGGACAAACACGTAGCTGGGTTGTACCATTCACCCTTCTTAAATACCTACAAAACAATTCATTTTTCTAGTTCTCCTGAATGTCTGCAGGGCTCATATATATTAAAACTGATGCTAGTGGCCTGCAGAACACCTTGGTAAACTCTTTTAAAACTATCAAAATCTCCGAATTTGTTGACTTCCTTAAATGTGAAAGTTTCTGTATTCTGTCCCCCATCTGTTAACATATAAGCAATATTCCTAAGAGACAAGACAACAGACTCGGCTCAATGCTGAGGTCAAAACATTTTGATGTGGATAAAGTAAACTAAACTAAAGCAAACTATTTTGCTTTAATTGCGCAGGTGAGAAATCACACTATTCCCCCCCAATACTGAGATCTTCTTGAAGAATATGTATTATAGATACTAAATTTTCTGAAAAATAAACTCAAATGAAAATTCCAGATCTCTATTCCTAAATTAATGGTTGCATGCAGATAATCTATACAACCTTGCTAATTTCTTCCCTTATTTTACCTCCCTACCTTTTCTTATCTCACATCTGTATTTAATTTTTAAATGGTCTTTTGCATGTTTTGTGAGTGGATAGACCAGGAATCTGTATGAGGTCTTTTAGCCATTAGGAATCTTTTTCCCCCAGATGTATTCCCTTGACCTTAAGGTCATTCTTTTTTCACTTATAAGATAGATATAGAGAGAGAGAGATACATAAAAAACAGATAGTCATGTCTGGTGCCCTGCAGAAGGGATTATCCTCTTGCTCTGGCCATGTCCCAATACGTACCAGTGAAAACTCTTTAGGATGTTTTTAGTTGTAGAGAAAAGCTTCCATTGTATGTTCCTGTGGCTAAAAATAAAAACTGCTTTCAAACACTAAAAGGTAGAATCAATATAAATTTTCCTTTCTACCTACTCCTGCATTGCACAAAGATGTGGATAGGCTGAACAAAACAAACCGAGCTGTATGTTCTGGGCTGGTCTGAGGGAAAGGACCTAGTCAAAAGGTAAAAAACACAGTAGGTGTTCCAAAAATGCCTTGCTCTACCAGAACATCAGGAGCAAGTCAAAGACGACAGAATATGGGTCTGAGCTGTACAAACAATTATAAATCCAGTTTCAGTGGTTAATCTTAAACATGTTTTGCAGGAAAAATGGAGGGAAGAGTCCAGAGTTCATTTGAGCAGGACAGGAGCGATGGCCCCAGGCTTCCTGCACAAGACAGTAAGTCAGAAGACAACTTAGCTCCTCCTAGTTTTCCTGTGGCAAATCTGAGCTCATGAAAAAAACTGCCTCAGAACCTGCCCAGAGCCTTACCCGGGGAAACAGAGAAAAGACAAGTGCATGACTGCAAACCAACCCATTAGTTTAAGAGCATGAGCAGCACTGTGATTGTTGCACAAAGCTACAGCAAGGTACAGCAGCTGGAGTAGTCTCTACCAAGCAGATGATTTTTGTTCTCTTTCAGAAGATAGCAGAACACCCACTAATATTAAGAAGGGCTACCCAGTCCTTTCCCACCTCTTCCCTAGCCTATTCAGCCCTTCTCACCCAGAGCACTGTGCAAAATCCAACCTTTCACAGGGCTATATGTTATCAGCTGTGCACAGTGAAAGGGTGGACTAAGTTTTCTGGACCAGAAGAGGACCAGATAGATTCACCTCTCCACCCATTAAAGCCTCATTTCTTTTCTGCAGTAAAATGGAAACCGACTCCTAAAGTGAGAAGATAAATTTATCATATTCCTTGAGCTCCTCAGATGAAACGAGCATGGAATACACATGGCAGCCATACCTATGCAATTCTTCTCAACTGATGTAAATGGGGTTTGAACAACTCGGCTCCCTGCAACACCCAAGCAAGCTGCTGCAGCATTAACTTCTTTTAGACTGATAACACCAGTGTTCGCAGCAGGTTGCAGGGATTTAGCTAGTTCGGGGGTTTTTTCTTCATCATTTTAGTTAAGCTACTGTAAAAAAACCACTCAAACCCCCACAGGGTGGACAGGAGGCAGGAACCAAATACACCACCACCCCCAGCTACAAGACTGAAGCACACACGTTGCATCACTTTGTACCAGCAGTCCTGTATCTGCTGTGGTCGATGGGACTTTGAACAGGTTCATCATCTGAGCACATGCCACTTCACATCAGTGACTTTTGCAGGACCAACTATGCCACTATGATCACACTGCCAACAGTACCTGCAGAAGTTAGATAAAACCTAACTCTTGTATCTTCACAAACCAGTCCCTGCAGTGACCGAACAGTGTACACAACTTTCATCACCAACTGAACTCCCTTGCTGTCACTTAAACTACGTCTTTCTCTCATCTAACTGTTGACACTGAATTTTTCCATACTTTCAAAACCTTCTCTATATGGTATTCACTGTTCAGAGATCTCATCATTCGTTAAAAACAACAATGCCTTTAGGGGTATATTAGCAAAAAAATTGTGAAGTGACAATCACAGTATCTCTATTTTGGAAACCTTTAGAAAGCAGATAAAGTAAATCCAACCTGTTTTGGGACTCACCACTGTTTGTGAATAAAAAAGGAAGTAAACTTTGAAATTCAAGGGGACCCCTTGCGTTGTAAGACCACACAGTTCAATTATATACAGACACATGAACTAGACCTGTGACAACTTGACCAGCCATCCACACAATGCAATTTGGTTCAAATTCTTCAGTAGAGATAAATTAAATTGGAAGGTTTATTACTGCCAACATCTATGTTTAAGTTTTTACCAAGACTGAAGTTTCTTTCCCTTAATCTTTTTGAATACAGTGCAGAGATTCTGGAAGATGAAGGCGATTAGAATATGCTTCCTAGAGACTTCAGGAGAAATGCAAGATAAATAGGTTAGCTATTCCCTTTGGTGTACTACTCATGTTAGTTCAAAAAAGGCAGAAAGGAGGAGCAGAAAAAGAAAAGTGTTAAAAACTGATCTGAAAAGTGTTAAAAAGTGATCTACAAAGTGCAATGATAGCAAAAGAAGGTATGCAAACGTAGATTACTCAATAACCAGCTATTCCTAATTGCTATTTTACAATCAATGGAAAAAAAGTGTATTGACTCATCACTGATGACCACATCTCTTTAATCATGAAACAGCCTTCTGTTTCAAGAGATCTGGAACCAGTCACCTTATCAGTTGCTAATTACTCCGTAGGGATAATTTGTCTTCTCAACCAAGAACTCAGCTTTGCTGCCCACCTATTGGGTAAGTAAAGGACTTCAACTCTGGGAAATTTTCTTAGTACCTGACCACCTTCATATATTCTGACACAAATCTAGTTAATCCTCCCTATAACATAAGGAAAACAACCGGATCTAAGGCCCATACTTGAGAAGGTGTGCAGAACCAGCATCAGATGAGTTTCGGGACAATGTCTTCCCATTCTGCAGTGACTTGATTTTATAGACCTTTGAAGGAGGATTAATTCAGATGCTTTTTCAGCATCAGACATTTCTGTTCTACTTGTTGAACCTCTAAGCCTTAGGCAGGAAAAAAAAAATCCACTGGAACAGAAAAGCCAACCCAGATGCCTTTTATTTTGTAGTTCATTCCAGACAAAGATGATACTCTGCTAGTGGTTCCCAAACTACATTTCTCCAATGACTGGCATGGGGTGGATGAGATTGGCTTTAATTCACACATAGTCTAATGGGGTTTTCTCTTAAAAATTTGAGAGGAATCCAAGATGGTCCATGGGAAACTGAGACTTGACAGTCATCCATTTCCAAGAGGTTTCAGAATCACTGCTACAGACTATGAGCAATACTAAGTATGATTACAGCCTGATGACTCTTGCTCACAGGTTCAGGACAAACTCATTCAGTATACTAGTGGAAAAAAATCATTCCCTCCAAGTAACAGCCACATGTTGCTGCCAAATAGGAATCTAGCAGCTGCAGTACCAGCAACTATTAGAAGTAAAAGTGTGCCTCTAACAACCATTTTGCCTCACAAACAAATCTCATTATAATAGAAAGTAAAGCAGTTTAACAAAGTGACTCTCATTTAGTTTGGGCATATATAGTCCATGCTGTTGACATAATTCCTAACATTGCCCTTGCTACATCATACCTCTTTGACATTCCTTATCTAAAGAGGCCAGCAGAGACAGCTCAAGTGCAGCATAGTCTGGGGGTAAAATCGTACACATGTACTTGTTTACTTGTGCAATGGGGAGCAAATTCAGCGTCACATGCAGTACCCTAGAACTCAGGACAAAAACCATTGCAAAGAGGCATGTAGCAAAAGAGAAAGTCCTAGTAAAAAATTACAGAGTCTAAAATAAAAATGCCTTCATAAATCACCTTCTTTGATTCTACTGGAGTCAGAAGCAAAGCACACTTGCAAAACATTAACTCCATTCCTTGTTAAACTTACACCACAGGAGGTGTATAGAGAAGAGTAATTTATTGTGTTTTGTTAATAAGGAAGCTTCCTGGTAAAACTGTAAATGACCTTTTTTTGTTTAATAACAGCCAATGGAGCATCACAGAAATACACGTCCTTTATGTGTCTACTGTAAGGTAGACAAGGAAGCCTGGTGGTTGCTCATTATTATTCCTCACGCTGCTTCTAATGAACAGATCTATGCTCTCACTTTTCATTGGCTTATTCGAGGATTCTCTATGATATGCAATTAATCTTTAATACGAAAGTGATTAGGGAGAAGACAGAAAATGCAGCTGAACATCCTGACCACTGAAAACCAGATTAAGGAATTATTCAAAATCCATTTCCTTTATATTGCATTTTTACATTTGCAAATCTCTTGATACATGAAAGCTCAATGAAACAAGTTTATTTTTACAACCCATGGAACAGATTCACAGTTTTCATTCAGATGGATATGTTGGTAGTTCTTCAGCAGTGAGCTCACATTGCAATTTTAACACTCTGAGGCAAAGCAGAAGAAGAAAGCAAGACATTACCACAGTTCACAGAAAGGTATTAGGAATACATATGGAAATCATAATACTGGCAAGCCATCCACATCAATCCTATCCTGGTAAAACATACAAAAAAAAAAAATAGATGTGAGTCTAGTTTACCCTGCCTCACTAAACCCTGCCTGGATCACAGGTCTTTGAATACAAGCTTAAAAATGTGGAAGACGATAGCTGGAGAAGCTGCTTTTGATTGGGACAGGAAACCAGCTCAGACTCTTTAAGAAGGATGGATGAGCTTGACCAGCACTGCACAGCTAATTCAAGCTTGAGAACAACTGACTGGGTTTTGGAAGTCTTAAGAGCAGGAAGGAAGCTGAAAGCTAAGCAGGAATCAACCAAAGACAGGTTTTGTGGGTTGTCAGTCTGGAAAGGACTAAGCCCCCTGTGATGCCTAGGCATGGCACAACAAAACCACCATGAAAGAGTGTTAAATAAGAATGCCTGAATTTCCACATTAACCCTCCTAAGTGTTTTGAGATGGCACCTCAGCTACAGAGGAATTTCAACATTGGTATTTTGGAAGCTTAGTAGTTTATCACAGGTATTACTGGGGGGCGGGGGGGTGTTTAATAAAAAATGGAAGCATAGTGTAGGCTGGTTATAAATGTACATAAATGTAATCGTGCAATCTTTCTTTTCCCATGCATGTGGAACTGCATCTTTCAGAGACAGGGGAGATGCGTACAACCCAAAATAACAGAGCAGACCACTGAATACACCGGTTTATCCTTGCCTGCACTCCCAAACCCTCTCATTACAAGTCCTCTGTCCCCCAATTCTACCTTGTATTTTCACATTTGGTTGTCCATAGTAGCCTGAGAAGTACACAGGGAGGGCAGGAACAACTGCATTTTAGCTTACCAACCAGACAACATGCAACACAAGCACAATGCAACAAGCCTATTGCCTGCAACCTTTGCATTGTACAAATCTGAAGTATGGATTATATTCAGTCTATAACTGAAAGCCCCTTCACACCTTGTAGTCCTTACATATTTTCCCTCGTGCCTTCCCAGTACCATTATCTTGAAGGAGAAGTAACTTTAACTATTTCTGAGAATACCAGCCTCTCGTAGTTCCTTTACTTTGCAGTTTAGAAAAGTATCTCACAAGAAAAAGAGACACTAAGCGCGTGCTTAAACATTTTCCTGAATTTAGACCATCAAAGGAACTAGGCTTTTTTACATTGCTTATTATACCCATCTAGCTTTGATGCCTGTAATACTCCAATTCTCTGTGCCCTCCTTCCAGGGACTGAACAGGGAGCCAGAACCCAGCTTTTCACAACACCTAGAGGAAATTAAATTACCTCCTCAACTTTGGCCCCTCTGTCAAATTCAAATAATCTGATCAATGGGGTCAAAAGCTGGGGGGGACGTATGGTAGAAGAGAGACAAAGAGACAACCAGAACAGAGGATTGTTACTCTGTAAGCCTCATTTCCTTCCGAAACCAGGCTAAAGCAGTATCTTGGGACAAAAGACTTGTGACAGCACATCACTTACCTACTCATGTGCAGGAATGCAGCTGGGTGGCACAGTAATTATGGACTGGAGAGTTAAGGGTTTGTTTTTTTGTGTTTTTTTTTAAATGGTGTGCTTACCCTGGAGCAAAAGCTCTAAAAGGACAAATTACAAGAAGTCATTATCTCACCCATCCCTCTTTCCATGTTTCCTCCCTTCCCCCTCTTTTTAATTTTAACCTTGATCAGAGCCTGCTCCAACAGTCAGGCTTCTCCCTTTTGTTTGACACTGTAGTAAAGTTGTAGGGTTGTTTGTGAAATATGTTGCCATGGAAACTAATGTGTGCTGCCATGGAGATCATGTCAGATCCAGCCTTGCATCTTCACCGCAGACTCAAGAAAGAAGGAAGAGAAACCAGGGAGGAGAAATTCTTCCTTGAAAAACCAAATGTTTTGAAATATTAGCAAATCGAACAAGAGAAGTGACAAGAATTGAGATCATTATTAAACCATCAACATTTACCAATAATTCACACAATGCTTTGAGAGGTCACTTCTTTTAGCGATGTTCTCAGAACCAGTGTAGTTAAGGGCTTCAAAGTGATGAACAACATATGTGAAAAATGACTTATATTTTTCACATATTTAGATACCAAAAAACCTTGCCCAAGAATTTTTCCAAATCAAATAATTTCAAAAAGCACAGAAGGCAGGAAAAAACTATTAACTCTACAACCTGCAAAAAATGCATGTGGTTTAATAAGACAAATGAATTAAACAATGATCCGTGACATATATATATGGTCAGATTAAGGCCTTGATTAAACAAACTACTAAAGAGCTGAAGTTCAATTCTAAAGAAAATAACTAAAAAAAAAATAATCATCTAAGCATCTCTTTAAAGTGAATGGTGGATACCAAAAACTTGCATTCATTTCCCTCTGCTTTAAAACTCTGGTATTTATTTTTCCTGCAACCTTTAAATGAAAAGAAGGAGAAGCTATAACTAAAAGCCACCACTAAATTACTTTAAGGTCTTATGAGGTATCTTAAATCCTCCCAGTAGCCAAATCCCAAGCACTTATGCTCCCTGAGCAAAATCTGATAGACACAAACTCTGTTTTAGCCCATTCAAATTAATTTTAAGCAGAGTCTCTCTAATCAGCATGCATAGTCTTCTTGCTTCAAAATTAAAGATATGGCTAAGTCTTTGCCAGATCAGGGACAAAGTAAGTTTGCTGGTTCATGAAACAACTTGAATCACTGATAATAAAAGCCCTGAATGAGGAAACATATAAATGAATGTTTAAAGACCCACTGTGAAGAGCAATCCCTTCCTGAATTAACGTTAAATCTTGTCAAATAAAATATCTACTACATTTTACACAAGACATATTGTATCTCCTAATCTTATCAGTTCTCCACATTTGATGGCTCTGCACCCAGCACTGACAATTTGCAGCCTTTTATAACTCACAACCACAAAGATTTTTGTATTTTATAAAGGCATTTGAGTGAAGAGTAAGACTAGAGATTTAAAATTCAACCAGTTAATTTTCTGTGAAAGAAATAGAAACAAACACTAAAAATATGAAGAAACCCAACTTCTTCCTCAAGCTGATAGACTTCAGAAAAAAACCCGAAGAGCTAAACTCTTGAAAACAAATTTACAGCAGGGAAAACTTTGCAGATCCATCAGTCCAAAGGCTTTGTCAGAGAAAACCAGTACAGATATCCAAGTGCCTGAAACCCATCCTGCTATAACTCCACACAGGCTGCAGAGACCTTCCTCTGAAATCTTAAGAGGTCTATGTGTTTTCTTGTATACTAGAGGGCATTCCAATGTGCTTTTCACAAAACTAGGTACATAATCAAGTCTTCTGTACTTACAGTGTTAACATGCAGGCAGAAAACCTGCCTTACATCTGATAAATCAAGTTGTGAGGCATGTTAACACTATTTTCAGAGTTCTGGCAAGAAATAAACTGAATAAGGCAGCTAAGCTGCACTGTACAAAATGAGGAGGACCAGTAAAAGCTTTCCACAACTACACAGCGATAAAATAACTTTCAGTAAAGTGTATTTTAGATGGAATAACATTCAGTAAATAAAGTATATTTTAGATGAGAATAAATTTTAGAAATCATAGATTCAGCTCACAAACAAGTTTTTTAAAAATACACCTTAAAAATGGATTGATATCCTTCAGTGCTCCTGCTCTCTGAAAACAGCTGGGATCCAACATCCACCTTGATGGGGACAGGCTGAAGCCCTGCAAAACACTGATACTAAGACAACCTGATTCACTGAGATGCTGCAACTTTAATTCTGTTTCTTTTTCACACATCTACTTTCTCACTATAAACAGGTATCTAGAAAATGCTTTGAGACTTTTCATCCATAAAGATTTTTTCCCACACACAGTAGGGGAAAAAGCAGATCTTAAAACTACAGTAATTTAATTTTAACCATATCATGAATAAAGTTTATGCTATACAGTGGACCCCACTTTCTTCCTAGCTCATTCACTTGGCTACAAATGCATGAGGTATTGGGAGGAAAAAAGATTCTGCCTATCTGCAGTTGCAGTGTTTCTTCTACTTGGGTGCAACCTAAATAATATGCAAAATATTCCAGGTAATAGTACCAAATACTCTTTTTCTAGCTGGCAACTGCTGCACAGATCATAGGACCAGCTAACACACTATGCACCTGGACAGTTTATTAACTTTCTGGATCTTGCAGTAGTCCCCAGAGAGAGTTAAAAAAAAAAAAAAATCTTACTATTTAGATTTCAGGAGGGCTCAAGATTTACCAGATACTTCTCCAGAACATGGAGGTAAACCCAGAGCCTGCCCCAGAGACTGCAAATTCTAGACAAAGAAGAATAAGCCTGGACTATAATCCCTCTGGCAGGCATTTACTCCAATGAGACATCCCAAGAGCTCTTCGAGTGGGCCAAATCCAAAAAGAGCATCAAGAGTTTGGGGACAGGAAATAACAACAAACAGATTCATCAAGAACAAATCACCTTAAACCAATTTAATTTCCTTCTGCATCAAAGGAACAGTTTTTGTGGCTTGGGAAAAATCACTAATACTTTATACCTTCACTTTAAATAAGGTTTTTTATATATATAGTCTCACACAACATTCTCTTAAGAAATTTTTGAAAACATGATCTAGGTGAAGTTAATTCAGGCTGGATGGAAAACTTGGGAGAGCTGTATCCAGCAGTTATCAGTTCTACGTGAGCATATAGCACGTACCTGGATGTATTCTATGGGCTAGTCCTGCTCTGCCTTTAACTGGATGACAGAAAAGAGTCAATTTAAGTCTGTAGACCAACTGGAACCAAGGAAGACCACAAATGTGAAGGATGGGATTCAAATCCAGTATTACTGTGACAAACTGGAGAAACTGGAAAAAAACAGGAAAGAAGTGCAAAGCTGTACACACAGGCAGAAATAACTGCATAAATACAGTAAGGAGAACTTCTAGCCAGGTAAGAGTCCTCAGAGAGGATCCATTGGTATGAGGGATGACAATCTGAACATGAGTCAACAGAGTCAAGCTATTGAGCACATGACAAACAAGCAGGCTGGAAGAGATAAACAAGGCTGTGGCCCACATAACATATGGAGTTATCCTTCCACTCTACTGAGCATCAGCAAAGCTTCAGCTGCAGTATTACATCCTTGCCTGGGCGCTGCATTTGAAGAAAAAGATGAGCCAACTGGAGCAAGTCCAGAGAAGAGCCACAGGAAACAGCAAAACTCATGAAAACACAACCCATAGAGATATACATATAACTGGGACTGGTTAGCAAAAATGTGGAAAAAAAAGACAGAAGATGGAGTGGAAAAAACAGTGCAAGTGACACCATTTAGTATTTAAGATGGTACTGTGAAGAAATAATAATATTTTCTCTTGTGCCCACAGTGGATGGGACTGATTACACCACAGCAAGAGTCAGCTTAGACATTATGAAAAACTTCCTAACAATAAAGAGAGCAGCACATATACATGCTTTGACAGGAGCCTGTGGGCTCTCCATCCTGAGCAGCTTTTGAGAGCATCTACATGAGCTCCTGGTGAGCGCTGCAGGTATGGTTGCTCCCGCCTCTACAGGTCAATTCCAGCTCTGTATTTCTGTGATCTCCTGGAACAGACAGCAAGCAGTCATTTGTGCTCTATAAAACTTACTCCCCAAGAACAGGACTGGTAAGGACTCATCTACAGGCACTACACTTCAAAAAAAGATGGTCAACAGAAAGGCACAATAGGATTGGGGGGGGAGGGGGGAGAGAAGAGAGATGCTTATTTCTTGGAATCATGTTTTAAACCCAGAGAAGACGAAGCAGGTCTGTAAAATCACTGTTACTTTGCAGTAGAAGAGGTACTGTATCTGTAAGCAAAATTTTTCTTCCTCGTTACTAACGGATGGCTTGGAAATGGTCACTACTCCATTTATCAAGTACCTACTTTAAATATCACTTCTAACAGAAAGATAAATAAATAAAAGCCAGATCAAATGACTGCTTGTGATGAGAATCTGCTTTCTTGCAATTGAGGAATTATACATGGTGAAAAAGTAATTGAATGGGGGGGGGGGGGGGTTTTTTT
>NW_010973244.1:2532703-2549438 GCF_000737465.1 Haliaeetus leucocephalus | reverse complement strand
GAAAAAAATAATTGAAGGGGGGGGGGGGGTTTCCTATTATTTGCATACTTTTAGTAAGATTTACAGAAGATTGTGGGACACAACAAGATATGACAGTTGCTCTAATTTCTTGTCAAATTCTCTTTCTATTTTCATCTGCAATAAAAGACAAATGGGACAAAAGCAATGACAGGTACCCTCCTCACCATGTGAGGAGGGGGAGAAAAAACTGCATACACAAGTCAGCCATTAATTTAATGCAAAAGAGATTATGGAAGCAGTAGTCACTCAAGAGCAAATGGGTAAGTGATGTTCTTGCTAGCCATTACTCTAATGGTGAGAGCGAGGGAATGTCTGCGTAATTGCCAGAGAGCAGGCTGATAGACACCTCTGGGGACCAGACAACGTGCAGGGCACAAGAGAAACTGCTCAGCCCTAGCACAGGGATGACGGCTGACTTACAAAATCACATGTGTTATGACAGACACTGGACACATCCTTGCAGCCTTTATCTGTTAAATGTCATTCTCTGGTTTGTTCAAGACCCCATGAGTCACATGTATTTCAAAAGCATTGCCTAGGGGAGTAAAGGATCAAGTGTTAGGTTCCCTACATTCCCTCCTCCTCAATTCATATGCTCTTTCCACAGAGTTTCCCAGTTCAAACCTCAGCTGTCAGTCAGGAAACAATCCTCACCTGTAGAGGCAAGAGCATAACCTGGATGCACTCTCCCCCAACGCACAGCTCTGAGCTTTACAAAACTTGGTCACACTGCAGGAAGAAGCGAGCTGCTTCCTTTTCATGCCTCTAGTAGACTTGGGGCAGCATGAGCCCAAGAGAAACAGCTTTTGCTGCTTTCTTAGGATCTGCCATCACACATTGGTCTCCACTCCTCAGCTGACCTCCTGCCAACCAGTTAACTGCTCTTGCACCTCCAGGGCTCAGTCAGTGCAAAACTGCTCCTGGCCAATATGCACAAAAAATTAGCCCCATTGATTTAAAGCAACACAAACCTGCTGACATCTGAGTGATGTACCTTTGCTCTAGGTACAGTGTCACATGAGGTTTGCATGGCTATTGAGTAGTACTCTTCAACTGATGCCATGCACCAGACAGCAGCCCCCTTTCAGCCAATGAAGGTTGGAAACAGTTGGTATCTCTGAACTGCAGGCAACTCAGTAGTATGAAGTCTAAGCAAGGCATGAGCAGACCCACGCATGGCCACATGCCATGACCAGCCCAGAACTTGCAAGCCATTTCACAGACTAGATGTGCTCCCTGCAGTACTGAATTTAAAAGGACTACCTTAATGAATCAGGTAATTAAATACCGCTTTAAGCCACTCTGTTGAGCGTATCTCCCAGGCTTGTTACACTGCGCAAGCTCTTACTGATGGGCACACACTGCTAACAAATTTCTCCCTCATCCGTTGGCTTTTTGGCAGTCCACAACGGGTCACTCCTAATGCAATTTCATTTTCTTAATTAAATCTTCCCTGAGGTATCATCACAGGGTATTATTTCACTTTGATTCCTTTATTTAATATTTCAGAATAGAAACAGTCTCATCCTGCTTTCATGGGTTAGAAAGTTTCTCCCTTGATTAACCCTCAGAGAAGATGAGGGTATTTTTCTAAGTGAATAAGATTCATGTTTGTTAAATAAACAACATATAAAAGGCCATATAACAAGACTTAGGAGACTGTAAAAGAAAAAGTGAAGCATAGCCAAGTTAGTAAGGAACAACCTTTTATTTTTATTGATTTTTTTTTTATCTCAAACTTCACAGAGCAGAGTTTGTTTGCAAAAAGGGGAGAAAGACCCCCAAATCTAACTGCCTTCCAGCGGGAGCAGCACTTTTATGAGTTTAATAAAAACTGATTATTTTCCTAATGTAGCTGTAGTCACAAGGTCAAGGAAAAAAATCTCAGCTTTCCTTTCCAGAAGTCAATCTCCAATAAGCACGTACTGAAAGACTTCAAACAGTGAACCCTGTAAGCACCCCAACTCCATAAGAGAAAGTCTCCAAACCAGAAGCCTTGAAAACTCCTACATTGTCAGGGAGTCCAGCTCCTGATTTTTCAATACTTATGGACAGATACATTGGCTGGATATGCGATTACCCTTTGTACTTTTTGGAAAGTACACTGCTCTACATAGTTATGTGCTGGTGATTATGAATCAACCATTACTGCTTGTGACACCTTCCACTGAACGGAATGATACGCAGCTCCTCTGTTAAAGCAAAACTGAACTCTCCAGGAAGACATACATGAAGGATGTTCGCAACATATGCTTCAAGAAAATGCTAATATGAACCATCACAGAAATATTGACCAGTAATTCCAGTCCTCTATTGTCACAGACAGCCCTGTAGTACATAGAAGATGAGATTTACCTCATCCAGTTTTTGCTGTTTTGCTTAAGTTTGCATAAAGGCTTTCTCTTGAGAGCAGTATCCCCACAGGAAAGTCCAACTTACCTTAAAAAACAGAATGATTCATCCCAAGCCCCTCTCCCCACTGAGTGCCCAGTTATTCCACTGGCACACGAAGGCTCTTCTAGACAGCTAAAGTAAGGCGAGATATATGTAATACAACAGGGGGAGAAAGATCCTCAGAACATCCACCAAAAAGGACAGGACCCCTCAAGCAGCCTCTAACAGCCATAACAATCCCAACAAGCAGCTTGTGCATGAAAATCCCAAGCCAAACTCATTGAGGTCTTCTGCATTTTGGAAGAGTTAAATATCGTATCACCTCCTAATAAGACAAAGTAAAAAAATGTCAGAAACATCAGAAACAATTGTCTCACAAATGGCTAATATCAGACAGTTTTGTGAAATGCAAGGTATAGCACTGAGCTGCAAATCATCCAGTCAATGTCTGTACACCAAAAACCTGAGAACCTTATATAGACAAGATAAATACGTAACAGCAGTTTATAGATATTATTGCAATAGCCGTTTTGTAGTAGTAAATATTTTGAAAGGATCTGAAGGAAGAAATAAACTACTCAGGTAGTCCCTTACCACTGGCTGAATGAGTAGAGAAAGTAGCATGAAGAGAGTTGCTATACCCATGGCAGAAATTAAGTACTTCAGTCATGTTAATTATCTTGCAAAAGAAGGGACAGAAGGCGTGAGAACATGTATTTAAGAATCAGCAGATCCATGAAGACAAAAAAAGATAAACAGACAGAAAATTGACCTGGGATTCAAATAAAATGGAACAGAGGAGAAAAAGGCATTCACAGCAAAATTTTAACTTCCAGAAAACAAGATGAAGTAAAGACTACAATAGAAAAGGATAAAAAATTACCAACATGAGAACAGAGCTCAATTTGGTCTGGTAAAGTCAAAGACTAAAGCCAAGGCTAAGTCCAAGACCTAAATATGGGTGGCAGGAAGAAAAAAGAGGAATGAGAGAAAGGGGTCACAAACAAGAAACTGCACTGGATCCAGTTAAGGTAGCAGCAAAACAGAACCACACAGGATGCGCAGACCTACAACTAGAGATGCAAAGTTGCACATTAGGGGTTGGAGTTAGAAATAAGAATTAGTTTAGGAGTTAACGCAAAAGGAATACCTGAAGAACAGGAGCGCATAGTATAATGGTAACAAATTAGGAGAGGAAAGTATTGCAGGTACCAAAGATGAAGGCAGGGGTGAAGATTAAGAGAAGATCCAGGGAAGGATAAAAGACAACTGAGGGAAGATATGACAGAGGTTCACAGACTTGCAAGTGGAAAAGAGAACAGAGGATCATTCACTTTCTTTGCCACTACAAGGAGGGGGCATTGTGAGAAGGCACTAGGAGTCAGGCTCACAACAGACTAAAGCAGGGCGTTCTTAATGTGACAGATAGTTGAGCTGTGAAATTCATTTTCAAATTACAATAAAAGTGTAGATAGTTTCAAGGGAAAGCAGGGAAGGTTTCATGGAGCAGGTCTCTAATGAAGGGTACTAAATCCACAGAACCACAATCAGTTAGGAAAGTTCCTGAGCAGAAAATGTTTGGGGTAAGGGTAAAGAAATAATATAGAAAAGTGATTTTCTCACAGCAGACAAAAATCCCTGCCAAAACACCATCTCTGTTGCCTTAGTTTCTTGGTAAATCTAGAGCAAAGATTTTTACCCTTAGGTCTTCAGATCTGTTCACAGTCCACACAGGTGACCGTCACAAACACTTTAGGCCAGCATAAACTGACACCTCCACAAGGAGAAACACCTTGCCTTCCTCCCACTCCTCACTCCCAGCCTTTGCTGGGTGTTTGCTTCCATTGCCATAAGCCTTCATGGAACAGTCAAGTGGACCTCATCTGGGTAAAAACCACATGGCATAAAATAACACATTGCTTCTAATCTGGGTCGCTTCCCTGATGCAACTCTCCATGCAGCCACAGAAATGCATGTCCTGACCCAAGGAAATTACTAACGTGCAGGAAAGAGTGGCTAGAAAAGCAGAAGTATGCACTGGGATTATTTAGCCTGGAGAAGAAAAGGCTCAGGGGAATCTTATCAACGTGCACAAATACTGGTGAGATTGACCAAGGCAGACTGAGCGAGGCTCTTCTCAGTGGTGTCCAGTGACAGGACCAGAGGCCATGGGCACAGATTGAAAGACAGAAAATTTCCTTTAACTACAAGAAAAAAACCCTTTTTAAAAACAAACAAACAAAACAAAAAACTGTGAAGCCTGGAGAATGCAGGTTACATAGATAATTGAACAGCAGATATGACATGACATTTCTACAAGGGGGTTCACACGCCTACTAGAAAAGCATTTAAGGTCTGAAGATTTAGGGTCCACAAACTGAAAATGGCTAAGTGTTCCTGGCAGAGCATGACAAGGATCTTCGAAAAATTCCCATTTTCATCCATAGACAGCAGCATACCTTAAAGGAAACGGGAAAGAACTTTTCAAAATATAATTGTTTTTCATACATAATACTTGGCTATCTACACTTACCCTATAAAAACATTAAGCACAGTGATAAAGCTTCTGCTATTCCCCTTTTGCTTCGTCCATGGGCAGACAAGAAGTTTGAGACCTCCAAGTTTTACCCCGACGACAGGGCATTTCAAGACTAGTTCTGCCTCTGGCTATGTGGATACCTGGAGCCAGGGAACCAGTGACACAGCAGGGGACCCTCTCCAGCCTGTCATCCAGCAGAAGGGGTGCAGGGTCAGGGAAAAACCAAAGGGTATCTGTTTACACGGGATGCAAGGCAAGTGCTAGCAAATAAGCACAAGAAATTGGTGAACTAAACAGAATGAGAAATAGTCTCAGGATAATAAAAAAAAATAATCTATTAGGCTTCTCTTTCTTCATCTTTCTTAGGAGATGACAAAGCTGCTATGTTATTGCTGTGCAGTGTGCTCTGAACAAGGAACCACTCAGTTGTCAAACAAATGCACTGTCGAGTGTTCACACTAAGAAAAACGCATTTTCCACATTCACATTTCAACAGACTAAGCAGCTGGAGGATGGTCTTCAACACACCAGAGCAACCCACAGGGCAAAGGGTGAAAAAAGGTCTTTGCAGGAACAAGACAAATCACCACAAAAGGCGAGAAAGAAAAAGCTCTTGAAATGGTAAAACTTGAACTGAAGCCATCATTTTTCTGTCCATTGCACTGGCACCTGGTTTGACTGCCACAGAAGTGAAGACAAAATGGGACATTTCCTTCCTTGAAGGCCATTTTTTTTTTTTTTAACAGTAACACTTTCTGCTGCAGGGAGTTTGCCTTTGCTGTACCCTAAGAGAGCCCAGCTGCATCAAAGCACAGGCCTTTTTGGAACCAAAACCAAGGTCCCAACACCACTAAAACCAGAAGGCCCTAAACAGTAGCAGTATGCTTGGTTTGCATCAGCTTAGGTAGGAAGCCCAAACATGTTACAGGCTTACTACTGAGAAAATAGACATATTAGCCTCCAATGGCTATAAAAAAGGTGTTTGTGAGGTGGAGCCGGGGGGGGTGGGGAGGAGGAGAACCTTGCTAAAATAACATTAATATCTAAACTGGAAAAATTGAATCAAAAAAGGGAGCCAGGACCCTGTTCAAGGCAATCTTTTAAAGCGAAAAAGCAAGCGGCGGCGGGGGGGGGGGGGTTCCTTCACTAACAGGCTTTTCTTTTCCAGTGCACAAGTGTTACCAAACTGCAAGCTGCAAAGTCTGTGTGGTCTCTGTCCCACACAAATGTGCAGTGAATCCACAGTTATTTTAAGACCTTACAGGCCAAATGCATCCCTAGTGCAAGATCAGTGATTTAAATGAACTCAGTGTAGCAATGAGATCGGCCCTGGGCTTCCACGAAGTAAATACAATAGTACAACACTACAATGATGTGCACTGGAGACAGTAGATAATTTTTAAGAAACAGCTGTATAAAGCAGAGTAGGTCAAGTCTCATTTTCTGCACTGTGGGAAATTGAAACATTGTGAAGTTTCCTTAAAGCTGAAGCATAACAACCACCACCACCTTGCCACACCTCCATCTCTGATCTCTCCCAACTGGATCTGATCATTAAACAAGGCTGCAGGGCTCCAGGTCCTCTGAACAGCTGCCAGCTGCAGTACAAACACATTCTCATGAGGAACATTTTGATTCTGTTTAAAACAGCTTTTTTTTTGACAGAAAACTGTTCCGCTGGCAAGTTTTCATGCAGCTCCACTACTTAATATGCCTCCCCTCCTCCCACACATGCATGCACCAGAGCTACTATGAGAAGGTAATTATGCTGCATGTTTGCAGTGCAGTGGATTTGTTCCTGCCAGGATGCCTGTCTTCACTGGGAGTGAAAGACTCCAAGGGAAGGTGTCATCAAAACGAGGGTGATTCAACATCTGCACATAAATGACATGCATTCCCCCAAAAATACATGCAAGGAAAAAATATATCGGGTTTGGGGTTTTTTTTTAAAAAGGCTTGGTAGCCTCAGGGTGGCTCACACGGCAACAAATTCAGGTCTTTACTCAAGCAGCCAGCTATTTGAAAATGAACATTGTAATTATACCACCAAACAATCTCGATCAGCAACTGAAGTGCATGTGATTTGCGGGGGTCCCTACTTTTCAGCAAATAATCCACCAGTGTTGCACAGATCTGAGTAATACTTGTGTCTCTGGCTCTTCCCTGTGACTCAGCATTCAGCAGGGCTGCCAAGGGCTGGCCTGAGCTCCTGAACCACACCTGAAGCTGGACTGCGAAGACAAGCCCAGCAGGACAGCACTGCAGGGACACGAAGTGCACACAGCAAGAGGAGGAACAACACACTCGGTTAGTGGCCTTTAAGAAAGCCTGCTCAACGCCAACCCTCTCTGGCCTAAAATGGGATTTTTTTGTTTTTCCTCCGAAGCAATTACATAAAAATGTAGAAGACCTGCTACCTCCAGCAGATGCAGAATTTGCCTGCTGACTTAAGCACAAAAACCCTGCTTCCTTTAAAAACTGGGAAAAAACCCCAAACCTAGAAGGTCTGAGAGGAAGCTCTTTTTGATTCATTTATCATGAACTGCAATGTTAACTCTGTTCCTTTGATGACAAATCCTCGATTTGCATGAAGTCCAGCTGAGACCTCAATGGCTGCGAAGTTTCTCTCCTGCCCTACCACAGACCACAAACACAGGATCAAGGGAAGTGGTTATGGAAAGACAACAGTTTTGGCTGAGTGGTGCAGCTGGAAAGCATTTTTCAGTAATCTCTCACCTACATCTCCTCACTCTTAAACTTACAGGTGAGCCCAACAACTTTCTGAGCTCTAATCCTAGGTCCTCCGAGGCTTGAAGAACTGATTACCACATATAATCTGTTGCTTATCAAAGCTCTGACTGAATTATATTGGTATCCTATTACATGGGAATTTGTAGCTGAAAGCTTTCACATTCACCATTAGCTACCAGGATTCAACTCGGAAAACTACTGCATAAACAAGCCAAAAGGACATGCAGATTTCCATTGGACACATCACTGAGGCATGAATAAAAACAGTTCAGAAGACTAAGACTGAACATAGATATTTTGGGCCAGATCAAAAGAATGGGACTTAGGCAGAATTTAGGCATTAAAGTTGAAAATGGTACTCACAGCTACTGAGCCCTGCTTTCAACATAACAGGATTCAGGGACCTGGTGTTCTGCTCCTGTGCATTCCAGAAACACCAGTCTTGACATCCCACTTGCTACTCTGCATATAAAACACATGAACCAGCCCTCAGCAAAGGAACCTAGAAACTCCCCCTCATTAAATCAGAGTTATGTTCCCTCTTGCTCTCTGGCTTGATGAATCTTCAAATCTATGTAGAACATAACAACTTTGGCCAGATGGGTGTAAATCATGTCCCATACTCACACACACTTACAGCAGCTCTCTGCCTGTTAGGGCACATTCCTGGAAAGTCATATCTTGGTCTGATCTAAATCGAGTGCGAGAGAAATAATAATGCCTCTTCCTGGAGAGGGCAGCTCCTCCCTGAGCAACAGGCCCTACTCAACACACTGGTTTTGGAGTATCTGCTTCCAAGGACCTGCCTCCCTTCAGGCACTGTTAACCAGCTTTGCACCTAACCCAGGGCACAAGCACACCAAGGGGACGGAGATGCAGCAAGCTGCTTCTGCCTGCATTACACTGGAAATAAAAGCCCTGGGGAGCGCAAAGCAGGAACCCTATTGCTGCCTGCACATAAACCAGTCTCATGCAGCCAACTCCAGCTAATCTGTTATGCCTCTTTTGGTGCAGTGCTGCATGAAACATGGCTATAATGTCCTGGATGTAAACTAGTAAGTTCAGAGTATGTCATGTAGACTTAGCAGTTTAGGTCTTCATTTGCTTAAGGCCCTCTTACCACTTTTCATTTCAGCATGTGGGTGACCCCTCTTTGTGGTCCCACAGGGATTATTTGGATTAGCAATACTGCATTTATATCCCTTTTGGTCCAGGTAGCTAAAGGAGATGAACTGGGTTTTCCAGTGAGCTATTACAAGGCCATCAAGCAGATTGATCTCCTGTCCATCTCTCAGAGCTATTACAAGGAGGTCACAAGTCAGCCAAACACATTATTCATGATGACCCTTCCTGAGCTACTAGATGATACAATGTTAAATCAGTAGACTCCTCCTCAAACATCTTACTCCACATCTTCCCCCTGCTGAGCTCAAGTGACCGCCCAACTCATGCAAACCCTGAGCCTGCTACCACCACTTACGTACCAGCTTTCCTAAGGTGCACTGTCTTTCCAAAGTCAGCGGGCCTCCCTCAGCAACTAACATCATGCGTGCACACACAGAGCTGGCAGAATTAGGTTGGGAAAAATAGGTCAAAACAGGCATATATTTAACTTGGAGTCCAAACCTCAGAATTGTATTTTACCAACAAATAATTCATACGCACATGCAAAAAATCCACATTTGATAACCACTAGAAAGTCATTCTGATACAAATTAGGCAATCAAGATATTTTACAGAAGCACAGGCTCTGCCAGAAACATTTCTATTCCTGCTCCAAGTAGAGGTTTAAACATACAACCTCTCCCTCACAACCCTATATCCTTCCTTCTTCTGTAATCAGGCAACTTCTTGTATGATCTTTTGGAAAGTTATTTCTTACTCATTTCCAACTAGAGCCTTAGACTTTTTTGGTGTTTATTTGTTGTGGGGTTTTTTGTGTTTGGTTTTTGGTTTTTTTTAAGATGGTGCAGGGGTGTCTCAACCTTGCGCTGTCAGAGAGCCTGGCCTGGGCCACTACCCCTATTCCAAGCTTCAAAAAGCCACCTTTGCAGGGAGGTCCAGGCAGACGTACAAGGAAAGGAGAGAGGGCATGAGGGCAGTCTTCCCCTTTCTGTAAGTTCTACAGCAACTTCCTTGGGCTTGTGATGATCTTCCAAGCTGGACAAGACAATATGGCTGACACCTAGAAGAAGTTACTATGTGGCTCCAACAAGCAAATTGAGCAGCTGATCCTTAGATCAGATTTCTAGAAGACACTGTCTGCTCCCACGCTCCTCTAGGATCTACCTCTAGCCAAACCTAAGCAGCACAGTTGGCAAGTTGAACGCACACTTCACCACACCTTTGCTACAATTTTGCTGCATTTCCTGCAGCAGGACTGCTTGTTATTTTGCTCCCATGTCCCAAACTTTTTCATGCCCACCCCAGCAACAGTAAAATCTAACACTGGGTTTGTAAACTGCCCCAAGCACTTCAGGATAAGCAAGTGTCCTCTCTGCACCTGCCCCTGCTTTATACACAGTTGACTGCAAAAGACACAGATATTTAAGAATTCAGACACTTACAATTAGGTGATACATGTTTTTAATTAGAAATGCCCTAATATAATTGCTCAAATACAGACACTAAGGTTTTAGCCTACATTGTGCTATTGGGTACAGAAAATTAGTCTGAGTTATTAACCCCCATTCTAATTGTCTGAGACATAAGATTGCACGGCCTAGGAACAGCTATCTGTGTAGCAAAGAGCATTGGAAAGAACAACAGTACTTCGCAATTACCCAGTTCTTGGGGAGTGGAAAGGTTGAAGGGGGAGAGGAGGCTATCAAAGAGAATGCAAACTCATGTGCAGAGAGGGAGAGCCTTTGAAAATCTGCAAAGAGGATGCTTTGAGAGTGACAGTTCTGAGGAACATGAAGGAGTAGTACCGAGTCAAATTTCAAGAGCCGGCAGTGGTTCTACACCAGCATGCAGTTTCTCGACCAACATAAGAAATTCTTCCTTTAGTCAGACGGGAAATCTTATTCTTTAATGGCAACTTTGCTCATATTAAAAAAAAAAAAGGGTAATTTCATTTCACACAGAAAGCAAAATCCTTAAGGAATGCTAAGAAATGGAAACCAAGAAGGTGGTAAATCAGATAGCCTAACTCTTATAAGCCACCATAGTGATGGGCCTTGGAAAGGAGTTCTATCACAGGACCAGGTGCTATGCTGGAATCCTTTTCTAGCCTAAGAAGAAGAGAAGAAAATATAGTTCAGCTCATTAGCCTTTAATACCTGGTCTGGGTAGTAACTCCTATGGTTGTTTCTGCTTTAGCCTGCTGATAAGAGTAATGAGAAAGAAATGTCAGTGCTTCATGCAGGCACAGCAAACAGCCAGCTTCCCTGTGACACTCAGCTCTGTAAAAAAAAAAAAAAAATTTTTTTAAAATCACAAGAGGCCAGATGGCACTGCCCTTCACCAAGCAAAGTTCCCAATAACTTTAGGAGGAGCATTGTTCATTTTTAGACCAAAGGATTTGACTCAATAATACTTTATCTCAGCATCGAGTCTCTACTATGACTCAGGGTAAGTATGTAGTATTTCTGAATCATGGTATTGACCTCGCATTGACTACCATTTGAGAGCATGGTGCAGTCAAATTAAGCAACTTAAAAGTTCATGAAAAGATCTCATTCCCGATCTCTGCAGCTTCCATGGACCTGTAACCGAGGCAGCAGACAACCTAATGGCTAATGGGCCTTTCATGAATCTTGAACAGCATCATCTTGGAAACGTGTGTTCTGACTCCAAGATTAAACATTTCATCCACTTCACCCCCTTTTCATGTTAAGCATGTAGCAACTAAACCTTGCTATTTAAATCAAGATGCTGCTTCAGAGAGTAAATCTGTCATCATCTTTGTTTTCTTCAGGCAACCATGGAGTCGCACACAAAAAGTACTATGTCAAACAAGAAGTATATGTATTTTCATATTAAAAATCCTAAGGCCTCTCCCATAGCTTTTTTTTTTTTTTACACATCATTAAAGACACTTGACAAATAACCCAACACTTGATGGATGTTCTGCATTAGAACATGAATTCTAAGTTTAAATTTAAATTTTCCTGAGGCTGCATTAAGATGTAGGCACAAGACAATATCACCTACTTTAACAACACTATCAGCTTGACAGGGCCCAGATTTCAAAGGAAAGCACCTAGCTGCCCAAGGACGAGCTTGGGACATCAGATGATCCCATCCATCCCACTGGTTTGTCAAGCACTTGTAAGAGTGCCCACAGACGCCTAGGCAGGTAGCCCCACACACATTTGTTGTGTCCAGCTGGAAGGAGGACTGCAGTTCAAATGGTTCAGGAAGTGCCTTACAACAGGCATCCAGCTCATAAGCAAAGCTGGATTATCCCCAACTTCATTGCTTCTTACCTAGCTTAGGTAAGTCTGTACAACATACAACACACGTTCTGCCAAAGGGACAGACTTCAGCAAGATAGTTTGTTTCAGGGAGAAAGAGGAGTCACAGCAATGCTTAAGATCCAGTGAACAGCTCCTTGACCTGCCTGCTCCATACAGCCAGCACTCAGGCATTTCACCAGCATACAGCAAAGAACAACTTGTTTGACCATCTCATCAAGCATTCCCCCTCTCTGGCTCTCCTCTCTCCCTTGGGGAAAGCAGACAATTTCCTGCTACACCTCTTCTGCTTACACACTGGGAGGGGTATCCATCAGTCTTCCCCTCTGCAAAAAGTATACAGTGGGTAGCACATCATCAGATCTTCCCAAGCTTGCAGGATGCCATCCTACATTTTACATGGAGATGTGAAAGCACTTCACTGGCACCAGAACAGCATGCTCCTCCTTTCTCTAAAACAATAGGCCTGCTGAACCACACATTTCAGGACCTGAGAAACCTGATTTGGTAATTGAAGGTGCACATGGCACACATTTTCTTATGGTATGGAAAAATTAATTATACCACATGACAGATTTCAGTCCTGGTGTTCAAATACTCATTAACAAAACTACTTTAAAAGGGGCTAATAGAAACAAATGCCTTTAACATCACAGACTTCCCAGATGACTCCTGCTATGGAGATGGATGACAAATCACTGTCAGTCATCTTTAAATTCCATATTGACTACATTGAAGCAATTACCCATTTATTTTTAGAGCATGTTCCATTTTAAACACAAGTGATTCAGTCCAAGAAACATTCTATACTGCATCACTATTTCATGGGTTAACAACTCTCAAATTTAAATGGATTTTAATTCTGGGACAAACACTTGCTTTTTTTTTTCCCTTGTGCCTCTAGACATTGGTTGGGAATTTTAATTCAGGCTTCAAACCAAACAAAAGTTGGTGTTCTACAAGCATCTGCAGAGAAATATAAAAATATCTGGAAAGTGTGAAAGAGTGAGCCTGTTTTGCTAACTGCATGAAATGAAACCTCAGCGAAGGTCTCAGTAATAGCCTTCCTGACTGCTGTGCACTCTCTCTCCCACAGACCTTCTGCTCTGCAGCAAGGGAACACTGCCTGCGCTGCTGCGTCCTCAAAGAACTTTGCAATACAATGGAGCACAGCGATTCCCTAGGGAGCACGGTGCTGATCATTTACTTCGATATGTCAAACAAGAGCGTCAGGGTTTCCCCCTTTTTTAAGGTCTAAAAGGAACAGCTTGCTACATCACTCCTCCCCAGCCCCCAAGACATCTCAAGGTTTATCTGCATTGTAGGCAATGTTCTGGACAAAAGGATGTAGGGCTGGGGTCGAGCTTAGGCTGCTCCTAACTTGTGGAAAAGAAGGGTGAGATGATAAAAGTGGAGAGTTGGGGAAGTAGAGTCCTGAGGAGCTGAGGTTTCTGTTGCTGCCACCAGTGGAGGGAGAGGACAAGCAGGAGCTGCAACAGGTACTGCAGCAGGAGAAACCCGCTTCAGGCTCAGCTGCTGCCTTGCTTCAACCCAACTCCTCCCTCTTTCCAAAGCAAAAGCAGGCTGTGGGGCTACAGCCAGCCTCTTGCCCCCAGCAGTCTGCTGCCCTTGACAACAGCCTATTTTGCCTGTAGCTTGGACCAGTCTTACTGGTCCATATTCTGGTGAACTCACAAACATCTGAGATGAGGACACCATCTTGCCAAGGGACAGTCCCAGCACCTAAGGAGCCCTGCCTAAAGAACCTAAACCTCCTTCTTTCAGAGCTGACGATGGGGTACCCTAGCCATGGCATAGCTGATCAAAAAAGTCCAAGACTGACTCAAGCCCATTATACAGCTGCCTAGCCACTATTCATTAACTGTAACAAAAATGACCCTGGGCTCCCTACATCAAAGAACCTTGCCATTTCTTCTTAATTAATTCTAAGCATCTTGCTGGCCTCAAATCTCAGCTGGAAAACATCAACTGGAGTAGGTGGCATCTCAGCCTGCCTTTTGCTACTGGCTGTACTTTTATTTTTCCTGTGTTGCATGCCCCCCATCCTCCTGAGATCATCAGTAGAAACCAAAATATTGCTGTGTTTTAGGACAAATGCGTAAGTACGTAAGATCTAGCCTGTTTTAGACTTTATTAGAATTAACATTCATGATATCTAAGGCCAAGAGAAATGTATTTCTAAGGAATTAAACCAAACCCCTGCAGTGTTTGCCACTCAGCCATTGCAGAATCACAACAGCACATGAAATGTTAGAAGAGAAATGGGTAAAAAAAAGCCTTAAACAGAAGCAAAACTGACTCATCTCCTTATTGCCAAAACCGAGAAAGCCGCTGAGCGTAAACAAACAACAGACATCCTGAAGAAAAGGGGGCGTCGCAATTCCTTTTCATGCTAATGGGCAGATACACAAACTGGTATGAGCAGGACCATCCTCCAGCTACTCCGGCAAGCTGATCCCAGGGAAACGGCCGATGCTACAGCGACATTCCTGGCAGCACAGGTGCCACCAGAGGCCAGGGAGCGTCTGCGGTGCTGGTGACTCCCAGCGCACTGATGGATCCTAGTTATATATGCTGGAAAGCTGTGACAGCTGCAGGTATGATCCACTTCTGGAAGTCACACGTATAGTTGGATACCAAATGAAACTGTTCTGGGTAGTATTCACAAAGGCATACTTTGGCGTAGGCTGGCAAGCATCCCTTCTAAAGAACAGGAGAGAGGACGAGCCAGAGCACTTGTATAAGGCGTTTGAGCTCTCCTCCCTATCTACAGGGGCCCACAAAGACTACAATCTACACATGCTGAAAGCAGACCTTGTGGGTACCCCTAAGTTTAGAGGAAACTAAGCAGGTAAGACTTGGGACCAGGGAGACACTTAGAAAGAACGGAAGTCATTGTGAAGACAAGTCACATTCTCCAGCAAAGTCCATCATCACAAACTAAGATACTTCGGAGTAACTGCTTTTTTTTAATTCCTAAAAGCCCTTCTGCTTTAACTTTGTGACATGCTTAACCGGGGGGGGGGGGAACGGGGAGGTTGTCTTGTGGGATTATTTTTTTTTTAAAAACAGCTTTCAGCATTGAAACCACAGCAGCAACCGTAATGCCTGCCTCCACAAGACAGATTTCCAACACTTTAAAAACAGGTAACCCAACCTCTTTGTTAGAGCAGCTCCTGGCCTGACACGAACTATTCAACACCATCACCCTCACAACTTGAATCCCCCACACACATAGCACGTGCAAAACTCCATGAAGCTTCACAGGGATTATCTCACGATCGCAAAGAATGCTAGATCGCATGCCACGTACATGAAACGCAAAGCCACAGGAAGATGCACTTTAGTAACAAGTCTTAGCCAGTTATTTACTGGAATACAATAAATACCACGTTGTTTATTAGAATGCATTTAAAACACTGAGCATATGGATTTTGAATCAATTCTTTGGGATGTTCTGAGTGCGTGTACACAGTCTGTTTTCAAATATTCACGTTCAGATATTGATGCTTCCCGATAAAGTCACTGAGTGCATCAGCTCATGCTCTGGCCTGCTCTGGTTTCAAATGAGTAAGCTGATGAGAAAGAGCTGATTGATACTAAAAAGGTTAGGAGTCCAAACCTCAGGTCACATTAAGTCAGCAACACACTAGAGTATGTATCACACAAGTGATACAACGTGCTGTCCACCACTAACTCACACGCCACTCACTCCTCACAAGTGCCAGCCATCTGACCAAACAGTCTTTGTTCTGAGCTAACTCCCTGCTCACCCTCCTGAAACAAATGAGTAAATAGACCCAACATTTCCTCCATAAGGACAGATACTCTTCTCCCCCCCCCATACTAGACTGAGACTGCATCAGCAGGATGAGTGTTGTCTGTTGACTAAGCATGTAATGCTTTTTACATCTACTTCTGGTTCCAGCATGAAAATCAACATTGCACCTGTGTTGTCCAAATGAGTGTGCGTTCCAGAGATGGAAGAGAAGTAGAGAGAGCGGCCAGGATACATACCGTACTCCACTTCTTCCTAAAACACACATACTACACAGAGAAATGATAATCCCTTCTTAGTGGAAAATCCAAATTTTCAAAATGAATCCCCAAGCTAAAATGAATTACTGTAATAACCGCAATCCTTGTACAAGCACTAATCAGAAAGGCACAGCTGACCACCTGCTATGTGGCACCACTGGCACAGCAGCACCCTGCCCCTAATTACTGCTGTGTTCAGACAGGGCTAGGTGCCCCACAAAATGAGATGGTAGCACTGGTAAATACATGGACAGGAACACAGCCTGACTGACTGTTGTACAGTCTCACTACGCACTTCTGCTGAGTGCAGCATTAAAAAAAAAAAAAAAAAAAAGGCACTACTGCAGCTCCAAACAGCAGGATGCAAAAATCTAAACCCAGGCCAAGTAATTTCTTCTGCAACTACAGAGAAACACACGGGAAACGATGCAAGAGACAAAAATATGAATTGTATGTGCCTGTGTCTGTACAAACCCATTATCTATGCAGGCTGTGAAATGAGAAAAGCAGTGTTTGACAATGCTACAGGCTAATGGGATGTCTGCTCGAAGGG
>NW_010973244.1:2505286-2532615 GCF_000737465.1 Haliaeetus leucocephalus | reverse complement strand
GGCCGAGGCGCGACGCTGCCCGGCCGGGGGCCGGGGGCCGGCCGCCCCCTCCCCTCAGCCCCGGCTGCCCTCAGCTGATGGCACGGGGACACCACAGTACACAACCCCGCGCCGCGGCGGGCGCCCCGGGAGCTGCGCTGCCGCAGGTGGAGGCAGACAAATTAACCTCTTTTCCTTGTTGCCCCTTCGGCTCAGGCCGGCAGCCCTCCCACCGACTCCCCACCAGCGCCGTAGTCTCCGGCGTGATCGCTGACGCCTTTTCCCCACGCACCGAGACAACAGCTTGGGGAGCGCTGCTGCTCCAGCAGCTGTACCTCCTCCCCTGGGAAACGCGCACCCTTCACAGCCCTTACCTCCAGCCTCACCTCTTCTCCTGGACAGTGCTTCGTGAACTGCACCCCCGGACAAAGAAAGCCACGGTACCGCCGCTGGGAAGAGAGTGAGTCTCGAACTGCAGCTCAGGATCTGGGCAGAGGTGCTATACACTCACTTCTCCCACAGGTCTTGCATTTGTCCCATCCCCGGGGCAAACCTGCCCGCCAAAAATAGACCAGGAGTGCTGCTGGGGCTTCCACCAGCAACGCGCTGTCTCTGCGCCCGCCTGTCAGAAGGGCTGAAGACCAGCTCCTAATGTCAGCTGGAAGAGGGGAAAGACAGAACAATGCTGCAGAGGCCTGCTAGCCCCCTCACCTCATTCTTCTAGAGGTACAGTTTTTAGACAATAGCATTTTTTTAAAACTATCCCGTTGGAGCGGATTTTTTCCCCCCCCATGCTACTAAATACATCAATTTTTCAAGAGTCTTCTGAATCTTAAGCTGTATCCTGAGCAAAGACATGTTGATAAAAAAACACAAATAGGCCCAGTAACACACCACAATTGAAGCTGAGTTTGTTTCTAAAACCATCTTTGCATCCCCCACTCACACAAATTTCTTTGGAACTAAAGACACACTGTGCTTGGTATCAGTGCGAGAAATATTTTTTATTCTAATTTTCTAATCAATGCACTCCAAAATATTTTCAGAGACATTGTAGCCCCTAATTTCCACTTGATCATCTCATTTCCTTTCTTAAAGAGGTGAAACAGGAGAAATTAGAACATAGTATCAGCAGAAACCTCAGAAGAAAAATCAAATTGAATTTGGGAAGGAGAATGGCTTGGTATTATATTACATTAGCAAAAGAAGAAATAGATCTACAATCAGTATTACCAGCGTGCAAGACCAGTGAGTGGGCTAGTTCCCTGTGCAGTCAGAGTGGGAAGAAAGAGAGGCCCATCACAAAGCCACGCCAGCTCTTCCCCAGAAGCAGGGCAGACCCAAAGACATACCAGGCCACGAAGGCCACACCAGCAAATTAACGTGCATCTCGGGACACGTCTGTGTGCAAACACGCTCTTCCGCAGGTGTTTGAGAAATTCAGTTGATGTTTGGGCAAGCACAGTCTCTCCTCATCCAGTGAAGCCATCTGCTGATCATAGATTGCAGTAGACCATGCTAACAAATACCTACAAGGAGGCCTCCAGCCAGATATTTGTCTCCTTCTTTTAAAGCCGTGTATCAATGCTTACACTGAAACTGCTCATGACAGGCATGTGCTTTTGCCCTTGCACTTTGAAAGTCTAGATAAGAAGGAATAAAATAAAGATGAGGGAAGAGTCAGAGGAATGGAAAGGTGAAGTAGTTTGCCCAAAGGTCACACAGCAAGTTGCTGGAAGAGAGCAGAGAACTGACCCAAGCCTCCTCACTCTCGATTCACTGTGCCCTCTGAGCTTTTCCACAACTCCTTCTGCTCATGTGGGTTGCTGGTATAATTCTATATCATGTATTAATCTCAGGTGTGCATCTCGTCTTCAGAGGTGGACACATATGTTGATTCTATCAAAGACATTGAGTTAGCTAAAAGAGGAAATTCAATAAATGCATATGCTCTAAAAAGCAGTCTAAATTCAAGCTGGAGTTTGAGTTGCTGTTTCTGAGTTGTAGAGGCAGCTTAACATTATGGGTGTGCAAGGAGCCAAAACCCCCATCAGCACATTTCAGGACCATGAGACTTGAAGCAGAAGTCCCCTTGCCATGCTCTGTGGACCTGGGGAGAGGAACCCCTTTAAGGATGACTGGGCATGTGCTTTCCTCTTCACTAGCTACCACCTCTGCTTTCCTTTCAGACTAAAAAGAACATCCTGAATCTCCTACACGAGCAGCAAGTTGAAAATTGTCCGCTGTTGGAATTTGAGTAAAACCAGGGAGATCAAAATTAAGATCGAGGCAAACTGCATACCCACCTCCCGTAGATATACATTCAAATATTGAGCAGAAGATGAATGTGGCAAGTGATTAAAAAAATGAACCAAGCTTTGATGAGGATATTTTGCCCTCCTGTTCCTCAAAAGAAGGAAATTAGACATTGGAAATGAAGTGGTTTCTATTGTAACTTTGCATTTTACTGAAAAGGAGGAGAGTTGCATAAGGAGCTTTAAAATTAGACTAAAATTTGGCAGTTCAGATGCTCATCTATATTATAAACAAACCTCTGAATTTTATATGCCTACCTATTATAATACTCCCCAACCTCCCACAGACTAAGCAAAACAGCAAGTTTTGCTGTCCCACAGGCCTGTCAACAACTTCTGGTATCTTTTCATCCATAAGCTAAGGCATACTCATGCCTCATGACATGTCTACAGACAGCATAAGGCAAAGATGATTTGGGCAGCCAGTGACCAAGATGCATGTCTGTTTTGCAGGGAATTTTGCAGAATTTTGGCAGCCACAGAGTAGTCCTGCAAAAGCAGGAAATAGGAGCAGGAAACATTTGGCTTGGGGAGGGTGGAAAAAAGCAAGAGGAAGCAACTCTATCTTTCCTCACCAAATATTTCTGAGGGACATAGACCTATGCTCTTGAGTCAGCGCAGGACAGATTCCATTGCATTTCCAAAATTTGTCATTCTGGTGGCTCATTCACACCTGATATGTATCAGAGGAACTTCCACTTAGTATAGCATAGTATTCTGCACAGTTTGTAGTTATTTTAAAATGTTTTGATCAAATAAGTGAAAAACTGGGAAATTTCAGTCATTCTTAACAAATGTCAGGTACACCATCTGGAAAAACAGACAAATATGGTGGTTGTCATGTTACAGCCAATAAAAAAAACCCACTGGTGTCCTTCTCTGCAGGACTCTTGACTTGAGCTGATCTGGGTGATGATGGAAGGACTGGGTAAGGCTCTCACAGGGTTTACTCATCTCTTACATTTGTAGGTGGCCAGGTGCAAACAGACCAAAGTTCCTCCAAAAGAGCTTTTCTGAAAGAAGAAATGGTCAGCCTCTAAATCCTTTACTGAGCATGCTCCTGCCTTAAAGCTGCAGAAAAACTGTGAGTAACTTCAAGCTGCTTAAACGTTATATTGCCCTTTTAATCTGTCCAATATAGCATGGCCATTACCCTGCCACTGGCCCTGGGTGGCCATTGTGTAACTAAAGACTGGAAGGATGACTGATAAATGGAAATCCACCACCTTGGCAGAACTGGCAGAAGACACTGTGTTGTGAGGGCCATTTAACAGTTCAGAAGGACATTTGGGAGTATCCTAAGTTTTTGTGCTGGATTCATCCCTAGCTGAGCGAGATATCATGTATTTCTCTTTCCTGCAACATAGTATTCACTAAATTTTACCAATAAACACAATTTTTGCCCGTTAAAGAGACTGCTACTCAGATGATATAGGACAGCATTTCTAGATGCTAGACTCATTTATGTCCAAGTGATATTCCCATACCTGGCGATATTCTCATACCTGGCTCACATGGCTTCTCATTTTGGATTACTCGCTCTGTTGGGACTCAGAACTCCATTACTGACTTTGACACACACAGAGCATCTTTAAAAAGGCACTTGGCTGATGCTGTCGTAATGTCTTCTACTATATTTTGCCTTACACAGATGGGATTGCTCATATCTCAGCTGAATGCTATGCTTATGCATAGCAATAGGTGCTTGTCTAATGTAGGTGTTAGGACTTCAGGCTCTATCAGTGCTTTCTTTGAGCAGCTCTTGCGTGCAAGCTGCCTTTTTTCTTAGACACTATATCCTTCCTTCCTGGCAGCCCAGATCTGAACATTTGGGGAGGCCATGACAGACACTGTCCTAGAAGACATGACCAAGGGTTATGATTGCTGGGGAATGACATGGAACAGGTCCAAGAGTGATTTCTGCCCCAGCAGGACTGCAACCCCTATAGCTACCAACCCTCTTCCTTTGCAGGAGCCGGCAGCATGCTATACAACAGCCCAAACTCCATCCCTCTTTCATCCTGGGTGTAAAGAGGAGTTTTACAGAGGAGTTTCTTTATGCATGTACTGAATTACTGGAGCATTTACCCAACTTGATCAAAAGAATTCCAGCCCTTCGGCTGGAATCATTTGCATGGCCTGATTTTTGCAGTTACACCTAATTGTTTTACGTGTAGATATACACTGGTTTGACATTCGTCCCTGTTAGGTTCATTTTCCTCTACCTTGATTCTCTTTCTGAAGCAAATGCTAACCAGCTTCAAAATAGAAGGAGGTTAAATATTAGCATCCCTGGCAGAAGAGATACACAGTGATTATGAAACATTATTCTACGTGGGCAAACATACTGCATATTTTTTCCTGCATAAAGCCTATGATAATCCTTCTAAGACTCCAACTATTTTTACAACTAAGGCTCCACTTAAAGAAAAACACAATTCTTAAAGCAAGTTCAATGACACAAAGATTGAGCCCATATCCCAATAAGTTGTTCTGTCAGCAATGAAATGATTTAGATGAGTGTCCCTGTAGCTCCTTTGATGTATCCAGAGAATGGTGAGTTCACATCACAGCTGCTTCTCCCACACCAGGAAAGTGAGGGTGGGAATACACATTATCAGGGTCTTTTCTCCTCTCCCTGGCTGTCACAAAACTTGGTATATTTGAGACTCCCCCATCTAATATGCATGAGAGGTCTCAGCCAGTTTAAAGATTACATGGATCACATAGACACTCAGATTATGCAAGTCTTATTTTCTTAGGAATCCATGCTAAAAGAGGGGAGTAATTGTCTCATTGTCTATGAAAAGTCAGGGGTCTACAGCATACCTGCAACAGTGAAGCCGGGAGACAACAGGAGACCCCTGGAGAGTCATAGCACCAGACTGATTTGGCATAATTAACATACACGTAGTTTTAATCTCAACTGGAGACCTCCTCTGAAGGGGAAAAGTAAGAAAATCTCTAGTTACACGGATAGGTTTTGAAGGTACTCCCCCAACAGGAATAATTCTGATAAAGACTGACGAAGTTCACCTTTCACACAGGCAGCACTGCTGTATTACTGACCAGACAACTATTCATACGCTTAGACACATGCTTTAACATCATGCTAGAACAGAGCCAGAGAGAGGTTTTTCTTCTCTTGGTGAGAGTGGATATTCAAAAGGGATGAATGAATCCTTACTGAAAGGGGATGCTTCTGGTTTTGCTCTGCACCTGATTCCTGATCTGGTAGTCCCACCCCTTCTTGCCAACGCTTTCACTAGGTCCTTTGGTACCCACTGTTTTCCTGGGTTAATTTTCTGCCAGCTGAACTGGGGTTGGACTAACACCTCCCACGGGTACACTGGAGAAAGATGTGAAATCACTTGGACAGCAAGAGGGAAAAAATTGAGATTTCCCCTTTATGGGGCAATTAAGCCTGTTGGATCAGTTCAGACTTCTCATGAGATCTCTCCCAGACTGAACTGGAATTGCATCAAGCCCAAGACAAGCAGGGGTATTCCTCTTACCTTGTGAAAGCATACTAAGCCAAAATCACTGCTTACTCAGTAGGGTGGTGAAGATGAGATTGTTGCTGCCTGCATCCAGGCCTTGGAAATTTTTTTGAAGATGCCAAATGCTCAGTTGTTCCAGCCTCCCTCTCAAAGGTTTCCAGACAAATCATTAGTAATTTACATTTTTCTTAACACTGGCCCACCACCGAGTAGCAGGCCTGTTTTAACTAGGTTGGAGGGAATAGAGGAGCTCATCGTCCACACTCATTTGGCTGATAAACAATTCAGTAGTAACAGAGGGCTGAATTAACAGATGAAGGCAGATGGGTTTATGGAATAGGGAGGGACTGAGAGAGAGGTTATGTTGAGAGAGCAGAAGGATTGGAAAAAGATCAACCAAAAATGGGCCAGCATGTTAAGCCATATGTCTCTTCTAAACATTTTTTCTGCTCTTGTTGTTTGATTGTCACAGTGCTTCATAACTATCTGTTGTTTTGTTCTGAGATTTTCGGTTTGGGGTTTTTTTGCAGGCAATGCTTCCCAAGAGTCCAAGCGAGCAACACCACGCACACTCCAGTTTGTCAGGGGTGAATACCTTTGTTATTTTTACAAATATGTATAATCACAATAATATGAATACAGCTATAGTACACACAGATCCACAGCCACCCTCAGTAGTTCTGCAATGTCATATCCACCTCCCCATGCAAATACTGTGGAGATAAGTCTGGCATAGATTCAGTTGCCACTGTCTTCCCTCATCTGTCAATCTATCCTACTAATAAAAGGAAAAAAGTGGATATGCACTTAAATAGCATATCCCTTCCAATTGCAGCCAAAAGAACCTACCATGAAATGTCTTAATCACTCAGGACAGATGTCTTGAGTTAATACACAGCCCCCTGCAACATTTCTGACAGCCCTTGATTGGTATCAACCATGCCAGGTTTAAACTTCAGTGGCTAATAATAAAACACCAGCTTGAATCCCTACCCCAAAGCTGGCAAAATTAAACTAAGTTGTCTGGTGCTCAAATGCCTGATTTTTCCACACCTAAAAACATATCAGTTTTCTTAATAAATTCTTACTTTACTGAATAGGAGAAAAGGACAACAGGAAGACAAAAGCAGTAAGATCCAATACCTCTCCCAAAGTTGCACTGTAATTGTTTACAACATTCCTCCCTAGCACCCTGGCTGTTTCCTCATCTTCTGTACTATCATTCCCTTCCCAGTTCACAGTCAGCAGGTCCAGGGCTTTGTCACCTGAACAGCAGGATAACAAGGCTTTATCCAAGCTGTTGCTGGCCCTACAGCATTAGCTGCTCCTCCTGACCACAAGTGTTACCTGCTCTCCCGGTTGAACCATGTACACCTGTTTGAGCCCTGCCTGCTCCTCCAGCTCTGCTCTTGCACATCTTGCTCTTGCCTTTGCTCTGCCAGCTCTTCTAGCTAATCATGAAAGCTTTGCTTGTAGCTGCTGCTCTTTTCTATCAGCATTTCAGCTCCAAGGTCTCTACCAAGGTCTCTGCAGACATGGCAATTCCTTTTAGTCCTCTGCCCCCAGACTGACGCCTGATACCAAGTAGACAAACTTTACATTATGCCACCCCATCACTGTACCTGCTAGATACTGAGAAACTATTACTCCATATACATAATTTGCCTACTTCTGCCTTTGAACTACAAGTGACATGACTACGACAGCTCATGGGTAGAAAGGCCAAGGGCCAAATTTACAAAAGTTGGATATACCAGCCTGCAGGAGCTCTTTGGCATCTACTAGGTTTACAGAGCACCTTTTCCTGCTTTTAAATGCTCACACATTTTCTGATCTCTGGTTACAACCAACACATACATATACAAGGAATTCTTGCAGCAGAAAATTCCCTGAAGTTTTCAAGCATCTCTCCCTTTTCTTGTAAGTTGCATGAATTACACCAGGGATGCTCATTAGCCCCAGCAAACATTTCAGCAGTTTTAAACTTAAAGGTCAGCCTGAAAAAAATCACAAGCAATGCTTTTATGCTCAGTGAGAAGTACAACTAATTTCTTTGCTTTCAGCAGTTTGTCTTAGAAAGACATTACCATTAGACACCAGCTTCGTAAAAGCTAATGACTACAACACACAGCAAAGTTATATCCAACATAAAATAAACATGTATGTCACATACCACTGAGAAATACATCAATATGAGAGAAACATCAGGTCTACTGTATGTACGCAAATGCAGTACAAATCCTGTCTTTTCATGAATACATGTGAAGTAGCAGCAAAATTTAGGCCTTGGCAGTTCTGTGCAACTTGAGGTACACCTGGGATTGCCTTCTGTATTTATGCTGGGCATCTTTAATCCTATCTGTTCTTTGAAGCACAGCACTGACAAAGTCTGCATTCATGACCTCAGTTCACATCTAAGGTAAACTTCAAGAGAAGCCACTCTTTGCTCAGCAGCTCAACATCCTGCCCAGCATCATGGAGTCAGTGAGGGTGCACGTCTGGCTCGCACAGTACTAGCAGAGACTATTCTCTATGGGGAACTCAGCAAATGAGCTGTTAATAATGCACCAGCCTTGCAATTCAGCTGTATTGTCTCTGCAAAGCTAACAGGAGTAAAAAGCAATAAAAACTGTTTTGACACCGTTAGCAGATGCGACTGACTACACACTGTTCCATTGTGTAAGTAGGAGTTGCACATGTTACATCCTAGAGCGGAATCACACACAGTTTGAAACAGAAGCAGGGACAGAATCACAGACAAGTCATATACAACAGCAGCTGAAGTTCCCTGTGAGCCATGTGTGCAGGGCAAGTATCTAGGATTGATTTCTGAGCCCTGCAAGTCAGTATGAGTGGTGTACCAGTGTCTCTACAAACTACCAAGACACCTGCAAAGAGTCACCAGACATTATAAAGTAGAGGCCTTTCATGCTGTGCAGTTGTAAAGGGGCTGTTCCCAGATTCTCCTGTCCCTGGATTTCCTCTTCCTTTTGCTGCATAAAGGCAAAGAATTGTCTGTACTGCAGTCCCATCTCCCCCATCACAGTTCACTTTTGTGCAAGGAAGAAATTACATTGCAGTGGTTCTGTGAGACTAACGATATGAAGTACTTGCATTTTCCCGCCAACATAAGAGTTTTTACAGAAAGGACAAGAGTAAGTGCCAGGAACGGGGTCTGAATCCAAGGTAAAAATGGCATCTGGTGGGAAAAGAAGACTCGATCCAGAAGTGATATTAGAGGGCAATTGACACAGGAGCAGGACGCACTGAACACCCAGAGCTTGAGTACATTCATTGAAGTGTTCTGCCTTTGATATCTTCCAGTCTTAAAAGCATTTTAACCTGCAGTTGAAATAAGCATTATCCCTGTAGTGCTAAATTCAGATATATCACACTGTTTTATAGCCAGAACAATTCACTACTGAGACCAGACTCTATCCCTAATTATTATGAAAAGTATCAGTATTGAAGTTCAGCATTATCTTGTTTGAAATGTGCACAGAGGAAGAGACTCTTAATTCCTACATGAGCACCCTATTCTAGTGCTCTTTCGCTTCCCAGTCAAGTAGTAAACCAGTGCTGGTTTCAGTTTTAATATTTGAGATAAGCTGTAACATAACTGTAACATTTCTTAAATGTTTTTTAATGCTTTTTAAAAAGTCTACAAAAAAATTAATTTCCTTGTGATTAATATCTCCCAGGCTCCATACTTCAGAGCAGGGATAAGGAAGTAGCTGAAAGGAGGATGTCTGGCTTCGCTATAATCCAATGATTTTCAATAGAGCTTGTACACATCTGGCTGTAGATGGATCGCATATATAATGAACGTATTTAAAGAGAGAGCAAATACAGTTTCCACCACAGTTAGCCAGAGCTGTCTGGATAACATCTCTGTAGACCAGAGTTCCTTGTGGACTTCAAGGACTCACTGACCTTTGTCCCATAGCAAAACTCTCCAGGGTGTAGGGTGGCACACATGTGTTCTCAGCTGTGGTTTAGTATGGCGAGAATTTGTCCTACAACAATTATTCAGCTGCAATCCATTGGCCTAGAGCACTACTCTTCCACACAAGTTTTCCTCAGTTTACAAACTCTCACAGTCCTTGCTACTAGTGCAAGTTGCTACTCCCAGGAAGCCTGGGGCAGCTAATGGGAACACAACTTTTCCTGGTAAATTGCATCTCACTGGCAGATTTTTTTTAATTTTTTTTTTTTTTTTTTGCCAAGCTGATCAATTCTGAAGTCTGACCTACAGAAAGCAGCATCACTTCTCTTGGAAAATGACTCCTACCAAAAATAACACACTACCAAAAATAAAATTCATAATGCAACATCTCTTTTACTCCTGAAGCTAGCTGAGACACTCTGCCTGATGTTCAGGCACTTCTGGGTAATAGTGCAAGAGCCTTAGGACAGGAGTTATTTTTTCATATAGCTACTTTAAATAGCATGGTGATATTTTTAGTTTTACTGTACTCTTATACTGTTTAAAATTGTATTATTTTAAAATAGCCTCTGCAGTACCAGGTTCTGTGCTGTGGAAAGAAAATTGAGTTAAACTCCACACTCAATATTTGTTTAAATCTGATGCTTTATACAAAATATACTGTGCTTTCAATTATCTTTCCCTCAAATTTCTCATTTAATCAAAGTGTTTCTGATAATTTTCAGCTTTTATCCAAAATAATATGACTTATGGCACCTAATATAGGTCAAAACAAGCAAACTAAATACAATCAGGAATACATAAAGGGAAAGAAGGATTCTTGCAAAAGAATCCCATAATGATTTTGGCCAGTACCCAGCATCAGTAATAGAATTATTCTCTTTCTACAGCAGTATATTTTGGTCCCATAGGAAAAATGATCATTTCACCCATTGTTGGAATACACTAGAAGATTACTGGAAGCAGATGACAACAGATGTCTGGTGACCATGCTGCAACTCCAGATACTTGGAGAGTCAGGTCCTGGCTCTGTCAGACTTCCCATATAGCCTTGGGTAAATACTTCAGTCTACCTGCTGTGCCTATTCCTTATGTGTAAAAATGAAAATATTGCTTTACCCAGGGAAATGTCACTAAGCAATAAAACAGAAAGGATTGTGAGAATGTCAGGTCAGATGCATGTTATGAACAATGAGGGTCATGGAAGTGTTTGGACAGACTGCAATGCACAACAGTACAGGAAATTAACTTTTTTTTCAAGAGTATTAATAAGGTAAACAGTGTAATTAGCTTTGTGGGGCAGACCTTGCTTTCTGAGGTCTGAAAATGAACAAATTATTTGCAGACCGAAGCAAAACTTCAGGTCTAATTCTTCATGATTAGATCAATGTTGGCATAATACAGAAACAGATTATTATATAGCAAAGATTTTTAGTTTCCAGTATTCTTAAGGTAAAAATTTATGAAATACCATAGGAAGAAGTTTGCTTCATGACCTCTCATAATATGTCCAAGTATCTTGAAAAAGAAAACAATTGACAGGCACAAGCTGCAGAATTGTAATTGCAAAATAAGCATTACTAAATTTCTCAGCTCTCCAGTAGCAGACCCCTTGCCAGTTAACTGGGTAATTCTGATTTCACTAGCTTAAACCCTCTTGATTTATTGGAGATATCCTAGATATACCCAGCTGTATTAGAGTACAAGAACAGGGAGTACCTAGAAATTCTTCAGGGAGAAGTGAAGGATAGAGATTGAGCTATCCAATCCCTGTTTTTTATTCTAGTATTTGAGCTCTTTCAATTGATAAAGATCTACAAATCTCAAAAAACCTCAAACCTGGATACAAGCAGGAGAGTCACTGATACAGAGATCTTGATTCTGAAAGTTTCCAGAGTGGTTTTATATTGGACAGAGTGGACAACTAGTGCAACCTCACTAAGCTAAGCAAGTTAAATAATGGCGGAATTTTACTTTCTTCTGTTGGATGTGTTATTACCAGATAGGAGTCCTTCAGAAGCATGAGTGCTTATAGTAAAGCAACATATCAGTGGCAGAGCATTTATTCCCTCTGCACTTTGGTGGTTTTTGGTGGTTTTGGGTTTTTTTCCCCCTTAGTCATGATGTTGATACTTCTGCTCAGTGGTTATTGTCATTATCATCCACGTGGAAAATACAGCCAGAGAGGATCAGACCAAAGGCCAACTAGCCAGTTATCTGCTTTCCAACTATTGTCAGGAGCAGATAGGCAAAAAGAACAGAGCAAACGGGGTAAATGCCACATGCAGTGCAGATCATTGCACTTCAGGACCCAGTGATGCAATTTCATAGATCATTTATGTTTGTATAAAAATGCTGAAGTCTGTACATAGGTGTGCTTATTCCTTTCAATCCAGTCTCTGCAAGTATATGCATCCCTCCTGCATGGACATGGGTGTTGCCATAATTCCCTTCACCTTTAGACATTCCTCTAAAGTTTCATAGAGAACATACAAAAGAGATCCAAGGACCTACCCAAGGATGTGCTCCTGATATTCTTCTAAGTGTACAGAAGAAAGCATTTCTAAACAGAATAGCTAAAAATGCATCAGATTCTTGCCTTTCTTTCCACTGCCAAATTCCTGTCTCTGAGACAGGATCCTATAGAATTTCTAGCAGGGAAAGCCTTACAGCAAAGACTTAATAGACCCAAATTGCCAGGAATCATTTGAATTTAGGGGATGTCTGAGACATATCACAAAATATTAGCAAAACAGGGCACTGTAGCTGAGCTATTTCTAGGAGACAATGAGGGGTGAGAGGAAGAAAACCCTGTCAGTACAATCCTGCTCAATTTAATGCACCACATTCTGAATAGAAACTTAATTTATCCATGTAGTGACTTACTTTTAGTTTGCCTGCGTGTGTATATATAGATTAAAATCTGTTCTTAGTTTAGGATATTACAGAATACATCTATAGATATCTAAAATATTTGGTGCTGTTTACTGTACGGGAATTATTTTATGTACATATTCTTCCTAAACAGAGTCATTCTGTGTAATCCATTGTTGTCATTACTACCCAATCTGCTATGTCTCATAATACTTTCCTAATCAGGAAGTGTCCTATTTTATGATTAATCCACAGGAGATATCTGGAAGTGTTTTCTCTGAAGTACATTTTTTCTAATCCTGTCTCAAAATGTTTTTTAAAGTATATCACAAAAAGATATGGAAGTGAACAAACTTCAGATTCAAGACTAGCTTTTACAAGGCTAACTTTTTCATGGCTTGACAATAGTCTTATTTTGGGTTATGGTGTACATTTTGGATTATGCCATCTGATTACTTCAATGCTTGTTTCACAACTCTAAATCCATTATGAAAAGATGTAGTAATAAAGTGGGGAAGTTGGAAGTATTTCTTTGTATTGAAACAATTTGCAAACTTACTTCAGTCCTAAAGAAAATACCTAAGTTTGGGATAAGATTATTGTTCAATGGCTTAATTTTTATTTTAAAAAAGCTTTTGTTAAGTGTAGGTGAATAGCCAGGCCAGAAGTACTACATCTAAAGATAAGCTGTTAAAGTAAAATAAAACATTGACATTTTATTGATTATGGATCTTTTCCTGATTATTGATCCTCTTTATATTATTTCATTGATTATCTCACATCATGGCTACAGCTCAAATTTCAGTCTGTTTCAATAGGCTCGAATTCTCTGTCTTGACATTTCATTTACTGACAAATTCCAGATCACAGTAGACGATGCCACTGCCATTTCCTACTTTCATATACATGCAATTCTTGCACTTGAGCTGTTCTAGAAAACTCAAATTGAACAAAGCTAGCCGTTGCTCTCTCTGTAAAAAGAACTGTCCTTGAGATATGGCTATCATGCAAAGTCAGTGACAGTAGGATAGCTGAGAAAATAGAAGATGTGTTATAACAAGTATAAGATGTTATTCTCCAAAGTTCAGAGCAACCTTTTGCCAAACAAGAACATAATTTAAACAATCCTTGTTGTTACTGGCTCACTCAAAACCCAATCAATTTACCTCAGCAAGGAAAGGTTATTTAGAAAGGAATACAGTGTTCTTAGTTTTGGGAAAAGACTTTCAAAGTCATAGCTACAGAGCAGCAACAGCAACTGGTCAGACTGCATGAGAAACTGTTCAAGTGACCCTAGTCACTGCCAGGAAAGCCAGCATACTTTTATAGCACCCTTACGTCGGGTCAAGAAGCAATCTGTCAAAAGATAAAAGTACACTGTGAAATACCTAGTGGATGTCCCTGTCACTGAGCCTTCTGACTCAGCAGTGATACACACTGCTGTGTGCACTACAGAATTTCGTCTAGTATCTTAGTGGTTTAAATGAGTTTGTTGTGAAATACTGAGTATCACTGACGCCCAATTTGAGCAAAATAACAGCTTTAATGATGTCCTGCATCTACTCTAGTTCCCTCCTGAGCATTCCCTCTGCAGATCCATTCCCTGCAAACAGCATACACATTCCGATTGTCCAAAGTGGACATTTCATAGTTGTAGTGTAGGAAAAAATACCACATAAAAATGAGAGGTCAGAAGAGTTCTGGAATGCCAAAAAAGTTTGGAAACTCAGGTGGACAATGGGGATGGTCTATTAATACTGAAAGGTATCATCCTTTCAAATACTGCATACAAGTGAAATGGTGAGCCAAAAGCGGAAGCTGAGATCTTGGTCAAAACCAGTCCAGGAACCTAATACAGAAAATGGATGTTAGTCCATACTCAGATGTAAGCCCATTTTAAATGGCCTTGAGTTCTGTAAGGAGCAACTTTAAAACAAATTTTACTCAGCTGCACATACGCAATAGAAAGCAAAGCCCATTAACTACAGGTCACAGGCGCACTCTACTTATGTTTTCTGACCCTAGGGTACTTAAAGGCATGTCCAGATACACAGCAGCCAGCTATTTGGTCAATCTGATGTTTGGTGGGACAGGAACAGTATATCTCACAAATAGCTAGTTATGCTTTAAAATCCATTAGAGTATTTCAGGAGCACAGGTTAAGATGAAAGCATATGGCAGAACAGTGGAGCTGTGAGTGTCACCGTTTACAAGCAGCTCCCTATTAAGGCAGTTGAAGTTACATACTTGTCCCAATTTCCCTTATACTTACATTTGTGTCACAGGTAAGTATAAATATGCCAGAAGTAAACCCTTGAATCTAAGAACTTCCAATGTGTTAGGATTTCTACAAGCAACCAGCAATTCAGTGGGCTTGCCTGAAAATACTTTAAATTACTGGTTTTCTTAAAAAAAGTGCAAACTTTGCAAAAGCCCCCTTTCTATACAATGTCTCAAGGTGAACACCCTCACGTGGAAGAGCCCTGCAATCCCTTTCCCATTAGCTTTGCATTTGCACCATCTCTGGTTCACTTCTGCAACAGCATTTTTTTTTCCTTGGCTACTTGAAAACATCTCTACAGAGGTCTGTTCTACAATTCCATCTTTATGAAGATGGAATAATGAAAGAGCTTCAAACCTCCCCTCCTCAAGGTGTTAGATCACTTGAAGTATGTAATCTCTGCAGGTGTACCAGATACAGGAAAACAAAAGGAAGAGCAAGAGGAGTATTACAAGGAAAAATAAAGGGGAAAAAAATCACATCCTCACACAAGTTTCTTGAATCTATCCCTTAATTAGGAGATACCCCTTTTAGAGGGATTCAAGCAAAAATCTTTGTCACAATTTGTCAGCTTCCAATGAATACGGATAAGTAGGTCTCACTAGGAACCAACAAATGGGGAGATAACCTACTAACAATTGTAGACTTTAATAGTCTTATCTCTTGGTCATTAAACTGACATTTCAGGATGAAGGTTGGGGGTAAGGAAGAATAAAGATGCTTGAGAACACCTGCTATTATCATCCTGTCAGCTAATCAATTGGGGGTTAGGTTGGACTTTAAGATGACAGTCAATAATATCAGGAACCTATGTTTTCCTGACAGAATAGCATTAGAATAATATGTAGACTTGAGCTCTGCATACCACACAAGTCTGACTACAAGAAGCAATGTCTCCCCAGCATCACGTTCTGCCATCCTTCAAACCAGGTAAAACTTTGTCACAATGCTGCCTGCCCCGTGCCAATGCAAACAAAAGATTTTTCTAACCACTTAGACCTTCCTGACAATCTCCTCCTAAGTCTTTAGCCCTTTTTCTCTCAAAATTCATGGTCCAGATATCCTCTAGGTCCAAAACTTTCCTATTGTTGCTCTGATACACATTATCCTAAATTAAATGCCCCCAAAATGTAATGCTAGGATTTTAATATTTCAGTAGCTATTTAGGGCAGAGTAAGTGAACATTTTTATACAAAGATACCAGTTCGTACAAGTTCATTCCAGCTGGATAAGCTGGAACAGAAATTGAGAATAGTGTGCTAGCCAGCCCACGGAGCCTTAAGATAATGGATAGCTATGAAGTGAGGGCAAACAATGGTAATGTGAAGTTTGGTTAGCATCTCAGTTTAAGTATCCTTCCTGTAAGTGACTGTGCTGAGGCATATACTGTAGCCAAGGTCATCCAGAAAGTTGGCAGAGAAGTTGGAACAAGAGCCCAGAAGTTCTAATTCTCTAATTCCCCTGAGAGATATTTCGTTTTCCTCAGATAGCATTTTAAGTCAGACAGCTGAAAAGTTTTGAAAATATTGCCTATTCTTTTCAAGACACACAAAAGTCAAACATACATTTCTTCCTTTCTTCTTCTCTTCCTTCAGCATGTTCTTTCTGTGTCTCAAAATTTGGAGATGTGTTGTTTAATTCTAGCTTGCAATGTGGTATTGCAAAAGGTCATAAAATTGTTGAAATCAAAACAAATCCTATACCAGTTTAGCGGGGCAAATCCTTCATGGGCGTCAGTGGTACTGCTGATGTGATTAAGGTGGGTGGGATTTAGCCCAGTATAGATGCACTGAAGAACAGCACTGCTACAGCAGCTGGGACTTGAAAATACCATAGGAATGGATAACATATTGGAAAAAACTATTTCAGGTTTGTATTTGTTTTTCAGGTTGTAATTGATAGAGAAGCCTCTTTAGGAATTTTTAAGATGTCCTAACTACTGTTCATGGGAATCAATTTATAATTACAATTCTTTAACTCTGCTAGTGAAGGATGTGTATCACAGACTCCTATCGATATTTGTTAGTTTGCCATCTCACTAGATTATCCAAGGCATAACAAGATATTTTTGTCCCTTCTGTTGCTTCTTTTGATGGAAATGCAATTTCCTTCCGCCAGTCACAGTACTGACAGGCAACAATGACGGCTCATAAGACTACTTTGTAATACATTTGTCATAACCTATACTATAACCACTCAGCTCATTTATACAGACAGTCAATTTTAAAAACCTCCAGTAGCTTCTGTGATTATCAGCTAGAAAAAATCCCAAGCTGTAATTTTAAGCTATTTTCCACAAGTCTCCCCCCTTGTCATCCCCAAAGACTTAATCTCAGCTTCTTCAGCCTTTATCTTAACTCTTCAGGAAACAAACCCAGAATTTGCTTTTCTCTTGTCCTTCCCCCTTTAGGAGGAGACTAGCGTAATTAAGAGTACAGTCCAGCACATGTTTGGCTTTAGAGAGTTTGGTGACACTGAGAGACCCCCCACATCCAGTGCTTCATATGCAAGCTAAACAACTGAGGGTGTCAGCAGCTGCTTTGAAAACCCACAGCATGGAGAATATGTGTGGAAAAGGGAGCACAGATCTAGATTCTCCTGCTCAGATTTGCCCTTCCTCAAGTCTGGCAGGATGCTCAGCAGAGGAGCAAGGCTGCCCAGACCTGTCCTTGCTCCATCCCAGCTCCAAACCAGAACACCACAAGCTCTACCAAGGCACTGCAAAGAGCCTTTGGGAGCACAGAGACTTTGCATCAGTTTGGTATGTGCAGATGGTTTAGAGCACAAGTTAAGCAGATCTCAGTCTGCCTGCGGAGGGCTAAGCAGATGCATTGTCCTATAGTGTAATCTAGTTTAAGTGTAGACTTCAGTCAGACATAAAAGTCCAATATTTCGGGCACAAGGTTGTTAAGGATACTCCGCCACAGCACTGGCTGATATAAAAGCAGCAGGTAAGTTTTGTCCATACGTCAAGCTGAGTCCATTCCAGATTCGGGCAATAGTTTCTAGCACGCTTATGTTACTTTCTTCAAACCTTCTTTCATAGTCCACAAAACCCACCCGTATCGGGATGTACCAAAAGTATTGTAACAATTCTACTTGAGTCTCTCCCCATCCTTCTGGAGATCCTGAAAGATGTTTCAAAGGCTAAAAATATTTTTGATTAAAAATAATTCATGCCAGCATAACTCACAGGATGCATGAGAAGGTAATGCACAATTGCAGGATACAGCATAAGTGTAGGCATAAGGTAGCTAGGTTATACATAGCAGCTACTATAAATACAGGGTTAAAAGAAAAGCACTATTTGTGAGCCAGACCATGTCTTCTCAAAGACTGAAGGGAAGGATTTCCAAGCTGCCGAATATTTCCACAGTCATAGCCTTTAATTTCTGATCTATTTATTCCACCATCACAAGTGTCTTGAGAATGTGTCAGACTTGAATCCATTTGCCCACACCATCTCAAAATGAACTAGTGCAAACAAAAGCCTGGGGTGTAAAGGGACATAGGTTACTTCAATCAGTGATACCTAGAAACACAAAGAGCTTCTACAACCACATTCAGAGTACAGAAAGCCTTAAAGCCGCAGGTCTTTGACAGTCTCAGAACCTTTTTATGAAACGCCACCGCTCATCCCCAGCGGCGACACATTAGACACCAGGCTTCTGCACAAGCCCTCCTCTAGACTGAGGAGTGTGGGAACCGAACTATCTTTTTCACCTCGGAAAGGCTTCCTCTGGGATCGTGATAAAACCAAAACATATGCAGCCTTCTTGGAAATGGGGATGGAATTAGGGGCTCCATACCACTGCATTATGCGAAGAATTGCTAGACACCTGAATGGATAATAGCTTTCAAAGCTCTGGAGGTGGAGCTCTGCTCTAGTTTATGCCTGAATAAATCTGGATGCAGCCTTAACGCTATAAAGTCTATTGTTCCCCACAGCAGTTCAAGTGAATTTTGCCCATTCGCTGCCTACAGAAGGGGTACCAACATGAAAGAACCACAAGAAATCTATTTTGACAAGAGCTGCTGTAAAATGTCACAAGTTCTTATCACACCTTTGAGCCATACCATTAGCTCCAGGACACTGTTTCCAGAGTGGTAAGATGCAGCCTGCACCTCTGCAGTCCTAGCTACCTTTCAGAAATAAAGGATGTTTCCCGTCTGTCTTTGGAAAGATGATTATTTTATAACTCTGTCTTTGAAGACTTCCTCATGGTCAACTACATGAGTAAGATGTGCAATCACTACCATAGATGCTACCCGTCCCTTGGATGTCTATACTTACACACTGGGCAGCTGCTCTGCTGAACTGGCACTAAAATACAGAGTGTGGTGCTCTAACATTTTGGACTATTCCTGTAGAAACCCTGCTCCAGCTTCCTGAGGGATGTGGCATCACATCTTGATTTTATTTGATGAAATTGGCGTTCCATATTATTTTTTTTTTAATGGCACTAGGTAGCTAAATAGCAGTATCTTGTCATTTTAACATGATTTACAAAGTTTTGTGGGTTTGTTTTGTGGGTTTTGTTTTGTTTTTTTTAAAACAATCCTGTCAGATCATTGTACATTAAGCCAGGACCCAGCTTTTCAACTATCACTGGTGATTTTGAATGCCCTGTGTGAGGCACTTCGAAGGATTCCTTTTAGCCAAACAGGAAAACTTTCAATTCTGAATACAAAATCCAGAGGCACTAAAACGGACACTTCTGGAAACAGAAGTCATCTGAAAGAACCACCCACCATCTTAATCAGTTGCTGATGATATATCATGTGATTTCCCTCTTTAGACAACTTTTATTCTTATCATTCAGCTTTACTTCTATATATTATCGATAGCTTTGCAATGCTACTTCATTACCTGTAATAAGTCTCACAGATGTCCCTGCAAGCATACTGCTGGTAATAAAAATAATTCCACTTATTTAGCTGCACGAGATTAGACAGTTCTTTCCTCAGCATCACATATGCAGCTTGGGTGGAAAAGTGTGGTTTAGATAATTAGACTAGATTCTCACTTCCATTAGCCTAGCACTATCCTACATTACCTGTGGCAGGTTTGTAGCAGCTAAGGACCAGCCCAGTGAATTTTAACAAAACATTTAATTAACCTGGGACAGATTCATAGATCTAGATCTCATCACTGATTAAAACATGTAGCAGCAGTTAAGTGTTGTGTCTAATAAGCATACAAATGCAAGGTTAAATTACACACATTACCACACTAGTTTGACTACCGTTTTGTCACTCATTACTGCAATCTTGTTTTCTTCTATAGCACAAGGTTTTGTTTCTGGTCATGTCTAAAAATATGCAGCCCCAAAAGCATTGCTTCCTGGAAGAGCAGTACAGCTATGCAAGCCAGTAACCTTTTTGTGGCTTTCACAGCAATGACAGTAGCTGTGAGCTTCCAAACGTTGGGTTTGGGGTTTTTTTGTAGCTCAAGAACTCTAATTCAGCTTTTAGGTACAAGACATTGATTAATAAAAAGAGAAGGTTTACATGGACACTTATGCAATTAGTTTTGGAACTTTCATGCCAGAAGTTGTTTCATGTGAAAGGAAAAGAGATTTATTCTGACATTTGCTTTCATGAGGGGGAAGGAACTAATTGATGGGGTAGGGGGTAGGCCAGTTCAGAACTCAGTTGTGCAGGAAATCTTGTCCCTTCTGAGGATGTAGAGGGACTTAGTCACCAGGCCAAGCAGAATGGCCACTAGAAAGAGAAGTCCCCTTTTTGGGTGGGAACAGACAGCTACTTTTTCCACCAGGAACAGAATATAACCAGAATTTAAACTGCTCCTTACAAAAAAAAAAATCTTCAGATTTATTTCTTCACTTTCCCAGGTGTGTTTTCCTTTCCCAAGAACAACTTCCTTTGTTCCGAACCTCACAAAATAACACAAGTTTACAGAAGAATGGCTCTTGAGAACAGCAAAGATGGCAAGCGACTAGACTGACCCAGCCACGTGGGCAAAAAACAGGGAGCTGCCAATACCAAATAAGAATAAACCATTTCAAAAGCAGGAGAAATTTGGTAAGGCAAGAAACCTTAGCAAGAAAACCAGACAATTCACTCAGAAAACTACCATGATGCTCTGTGCATGTTGGGCCAGTTCTGCAACTGGTTCATTAATGGAATTAGTGATCAATATTTGCCAAAGATCTGTCCTTTTACTTTTTGATTTAAACCGAAGGATCTCAAGGAAGGTGATTTCAGTTTGGATGCAGACTGTGAATACATGATCTGCATATACAGCATTAGAGACAATGCAGATCAAATCAATTTTCAAGAACAATTAACTACATTTAAAAGTCACATTTGGAAAAAATCAATTGTTCAGGGAATAGTTTTTATTGGTGGAAGAAATATTGGAGAAATATGTATCCCATTTAAACATGAGGGTTTCTGAATCTCACCCTTTTCCTGAAATAGTTCATACTGCATGTCTAGAAGAGTGGTCCACTGCAGCTTCTTCCACTGGTAGGAGCTATCCTACATGACTGACATCACCCAGGCACACTGGGAGCACATTTGTGCTGTTAAGATCCTGAGGACAATCACACTGGGTCAAACAACACCCACCTGTATCCTGTTCTTCCAGCAGTGGTAGATGCTCAGGCAAGGCCACAGATACTTCCTTTAGACCTCAAAGCAAGGTATTATCTTCCACTGTTCCCTCTGTGCCCTTGTAGTCATGCTACCTCCCCAGCCTCCCAGCTCCTTTCCCTTCACTTCATCATGCTACCTTCCCCCACTTTTTACTCCTCCCAACAGATTTCTTTTCACTGGGACTTAGCAAGAGCTGTATAGAGAGCTGTTCCTCCCCATCACTTGCCTCTTAAGACTCTTACTTAGGGAAAAATTAAAAGAAACACGGCAAGTACACAGTAACCCTTTCCCTAGTGTGCCGCCCTGGCAATAAAGAGTCCAAGGACTTCTGGAGCTGGAAAAAAAAAATCTGTGTTAACACCATTATGTTCAATATCTGCAGCTGGTCTTGTTCTCTTATTCCTTTTCCTTATTCTTTCTGCACTTCTGTCCTCTACAGCATCTTCTGCCAATGAGTTCTGCCACTTCCTTATGCCCTCCCTGGGAGAGTACTTTCCTTTTCAAAGCCACTCTTCATCAGAAGAACCTGATGAGTAGGCAATGAGCAGACACTCACTGCTGACTCTCTCCAATCCATCCATGACCAAGTGTGTACCACATCCTTTCCTCAGCTTGTAAGAGAAAACTGAAGAATCTCAATTTGTACCTCCCTCAAATGGAAACAATTCTGTAGCAATCCTGAAAAGCCTTCCCCATACCTTCTCCAACAACTGTCTCCTCAGAGGAGAGAGGTGGCGAGATTTTGCAGATCTGCACACAGCCTGCAGGCACACCACAGTTTATCCTATGGCATGATGACATTTGCTGTGTTTGCTCACAGCTCCTTTCCTACCAATTTCTAACACTTGATTTGATTTTTAACCATTTCTGACATTTCCAGAAAAGTCTCCAGGGTAATACCCGAGCAGTAATTACTGGGAGCTTAATTTTCTTGCAGTACATACACTAGAGGGATTTTTTCCTCCTATCCTATTGCCTTCCCTATCCCAATAAGTAAAATACTGTCAAGTATCAATATTTTTTATGCCTGATCATAAGCCCCAGCCTGTTTATCTTCAAACCACTGTACTCTACCTTGCTATCATTTTGGTGTCCCCTCAGAGCATAAGAGAGACCTTAAAAGAAAGGGGCTCAGTGGGAGGTCCAGTCTCCATTGCAAGTTGAGTTGCTGCTGCTATGCAGCATCATAAGCCAAACACCAGAGAGACAGGAAAACTAACAGCCTCTCAGATTGCTTCCAGCTGTTCTGAGTAATACCAGTTCCTTGTCCATCTCCCATCAGTAGTGCTGAAGGCAGCTTCAAATAACTCAGTTAACCTGCCAGAGAAACAGGGGAGGAATATTCACATGGTCAGTAAAGTCCACATGTGCAGAGCTGTACCTCTCCATACATTGTAGCATCAGTTTTCTTAATTATCTCATTTGACCTCCTGCATAATAAGCCATGGAACTTGATTGAATTATTTCATGTTCCAATTAGCATATAATCTTTCAGACAAGCATTGATTCTTTACTTAAAGATGTCCAACAGATTTCACAACAGGTTGGCATCAGCAGTATTCAGAATCAGAATTCATGCAGCTTTTACTGTTGCTGCTGACATTTCTTATGGTTTTGTTTGCTAGGTTTAAGAGTCCTCTAATTCTAGTTTTGGTTCCTGTTAACCTTTGCTAAGCTAAGGAGACTAAGCTCCAGGACTCTCACTATAAATCTTACTTTCTAGCCCTTCTGTCACTCTGATGGCTCTTCTCCCATCTCCCAATTTCTCAGCATCCTTTGGAAGGACATTCTATATTTTGACATGCTCGAATAGCAGAACCACCCTTGCCAGCATAACAGCTGCTCTACCCTCACTGAAAAGTCCTTACTTTTACTCTTGTTTTTCAAGCAGAGCTGTAGAAGTTCTTGCGATAACAGCAGCTGGAGCTTGCATTCAGCTCATTGAACTTTCCTCATACCCTGCATACCACCACCTCTTAAGTCTCCATTATTTCCCAGGCTGCTACATCAGTTTGTTCAGCCAGGTCCCCTGGTCAGTGTCTGCTCTCTCAGGTTAGATTAGGGTCATCTAATCCAATGATCACCCTCTGATGACTGATAACTGATTCCTAGCAAGGAGTAAGAGACCCTGGCAGGCACATAGCCGTACCTTCCTAGGATACTCTTCACATCCACCAACTTCCACCTTAGGGACTGCCAGAGCCAGTGCCTGCTCCACTACATGGCCGAGAGACCAACCTTCATCTTTTTACTGTACAAAGCAAGAGAACTTAAGATCTTTATTTTCCTCATTTTTAAGTGACATTTTAAGCAATAAGTAGAAATTAATACATATACACTGGAGCGATATAGTGAAAGAACTAAATTGCATTTTAAAGTTCTCTTGAGGACAACTCTGCAGCCTTCAAAAAGCAGTTAGATTAACCACAGGAGATCAATCTTCATAAGAGTGCTACTTCAAAAAAAAAAAGATTAAGCTTTCAATTTGTTTTAATCCAAGTCTTACAGTTTAGCAGGACTCCTTCAAAACATAACAAAACTTGACCAACTACATATTCTTCATGTTTCATCTTCCATGTAAATTATACTGAAGCACTTGACTAAGCTTAGGATGTTTCAGCATGAAGTTCCCTTTAGCCTTGGGCACACATGAAGTCCTAAGGTGGTTCAGTGTTAGGGGAAAAGAGTATACCAGATTACAGTAGCTCTAAGCTTGCTATGTGAGCTAAACCTGAAAGTAGGATTATTGTAAGGATTATATTATTGGAAATCAGTACATTTATCAAATGTTCAGAAACACCATGTTTTATTTAAGAGTGGATAACTGAAATACATGAAAAGAAAATGGAGTTCAGTTTACTGTAAACTTATGAGGTCATCATGAGCACTAGGGGTCCAGCCATGATACCCTAGGACCATACAAGTGCTGCTGGTTCTGAGCACCACGAATTTCTCTTGCAGACTGCCTTAGCTATTGCAAGAGCCCTCTACAGAGATTTACCAAGTGTAGCTCTTAACATAAATGATTTAAAACCTTGTTATTGTGTCCAGTTAAAAAGAGCATGCTGGATTTTATCAGAAAGCCTACTTTTCTAGCTTTGAATCAGCAATTAGAAAATTAAACCCAAACCAGCAATGGAAAAATAAGTAGCAGTGGCCAATTTTGAGCAAGTTTGACAATAGTATTATAATGTCCTTGAGGACATTATATTTGTCACAGGTTTCATGAGACCAGGCAGCACTGGAGAGGCAGGCATGTATTAATGACCTCCTAGAGCTAAAGGCTGCAGCAAGAGCTCATGCCTGCAAGGCAACAGCAAACCCCAGCAGGAGAAGAGGCTTTGTTCCCAAGTCCCAGAGATTTTAACACAAGTTTCAGGGTGAGGTTCTTCACTGCTGTTTTTATGTAATTACTATCCCATTCCCAGTGCCTACATTTCTCACAAGACTCAAGAGTTTCAGCCCTTCCATAACTCTGTTTCCTGGAATCATGAAGTAGTAGGAAATATCTTTTTCACTTAAAAGGAATGTGAACTCTTGCTATTGGACAGGTAGATGCAAAACACTACAAAGCAAGTAAAATCCAGTCTCTCCCTTAGTGTGGGAAATAATTTTGAGGGCCTGAGAAACTGGTATTGGCAATGTTGTCTTTCATAAAGTATAAAAGAAATGTTAAAACATTATTTTTTTTCTGAAATAATGGAGATAAATGAATATTTGCACATTTAAAGTGATCTTGGCTTATTTATTGCAGTTCTCATCCCTTTACCCAAACTGAAGCAACCTAGGAAATCATCTAACTACTTCGTTATCACAAAATATTTTTCTTTAAGAAAAAGATCAGGGCTATGATCTTACTGGCATCACAGAGACACAGTGGGATGGCTGCTATGACTAGAGTGTTGGAATGGAAGGATACAGACCCTTTAGGAAGGACAGGCAGGAGAGACGAGGAGGGGGTGTCACCCTCTATGTCAGTGACCAGCTGGAGTGCATAGAGCTCTGCCTGGGGATGGATGAAGAACCGACCAAGAGCCTATGGGTCAGGATTAAAGGGAGGGCAGGGACAGGTGACATTATAGTGGGGGTCTGCTACAGGCCACCCGACCAGGAAAACCAAGCATATGAGGGCCTCTATAGACAGATAGAAGCAGCCTCACTTTCACAAACACCGGTCCTCATGGGGGACTTCAACCACCCCGGTATCTGTTGGAGGGACAACACGGCAGGGCATAAGCAATCCAGGAAGTTCCTGTAAGACATTGGTGATAACTTTCTTCTCTAAGTGATAGAGGAGCCAGCTAGGAGAGGTGCTATGCCAGATCTTGTTCTCACCAACAAGGAGGGGCTGGTGGGGAATGTGAAGCTCAAGGGCAGGCTTGGCTGCAGTGACCATGAAATGGCAGAGTTCAAGACCCTTAGGGCAGCAAGGAAGGCGCACAGCAAGCTTGCTACCCTGGACTTTGGGAGAGCAGACTTCAGCCTCTTCAGGGATCTGCTTGGTAGGGTACCATGGGATAAAGCACTGAAGGGAAGAGGGGCCCAAGAAAGCTGGTTAATGTTCAAGGGTCACCTCCTCCAAGCTCAGGAGCAATGCATCCCAACAAAGAAGAAGTCAGGCAAAAACTCCAGGAGGCCTGCATGGGTGAACAAGGAGCTGCTGGACAAACTCAAACACAGAAAGGAAGCCTACAGAGGGTGGAAGCAAGGACAGGTAGCCTGGGAGGAATACAGAGAAATTGACTGAGCAGCCAGGGATCAGGTTAGGAAAGCCAAAGCCCTGATAGAATTAAACCTGGCCAGGGATGTTGAGGGCAACAAGAAGAGCTTCTATAGGTACATCAGTAATAAAAAGAAGACTAGGGAAAATATGGACCCTCTCTGGAAGGAAACAGGAGACCTGGTTACCCAGGATATGGAGAAGGCTGAGGTACTCAGTGACTTTCTTGCCTCGGTCTTCATTGACACCACTTAAGTTGCAGAAGGCAAAGCCAGGGACTGGGAGAACGAAGAACCACCCACTATAGGAGAAGAATAGGTTCAAGACCATCTGAGGAACCTGAAAGTGCACATGTCCATGGGACCTACTGAGATGCATCCATAGGTCCTGAGGGAACTGGCAGATGAAGTGACTAAGTCACTATCCATCATATTTGAGAAGTTGTGGCAGTCCAGGGAAGTTCCCACTGACTGGAAAAGGGGAAACATAACCCCCATTTTTAAAAAGGGAAAAAAGGAAGACCCAGAGAACTACAGGCCAGCCTCACCTCTGTGCCCAGCAAGACCATGGAGCAGATCCTCCTGGAAACTATGCTAGGGCACATGGAAAATGAGGTGATTGGTGACAGCCAACATGGCTTCAGTAAGGGCTAACTGTGCCTGACAAGTTTGGTGGCCTTCTACAGTGGGGTTACAGCATTGGTGGATAAGGGAAAAGCAACAGATGTCTTGTGCAAAGCATTTGACACTGTCCCACACAACATCCTTATCTTTAAATTGGAGAGACCTGGATTTGATGGAGGGACCACTCAGTGGATAAGGAATTGGCTACATGGTCACACTCAAAGAGTTGCAGTCAACAGCTCAATGTCCAAATGGAGACCAGTGATGAGTGGTGCTCCTCAGGGGTCAGTATTGGGATCAGCGCTGTTTAACATCTTTGTCAGTCACATGGACAGTGGGATTGAGCGCACCCTCAGCAAGTTTTCTGACAACACCATGCCGTTTGGTGCAGTCAACACACCGGAAGGAAGGAATGCCATCCAAAGGGACCTTAACAGGCTTGAGAGGTGGGCCCGTGCAAACCTCATGAA
>NW_010973244.1:2435805-2504806 GCF_000737465.1 Haliaeetus leucocephalus | reverse complement strand
ACTGAAACAGGTTGCCCAGAGAGGCTGTGGATGCCCCATGCCTGGAAGCGTTCAAGGCCAGGTTGGATGGGGCTTTCAGAAAGCTGGTCTGGTGGAAGGTGTCCCTGCCCATGGCAGGGGGGTTGGAACTAGGTGATCATTAAGCTCCATTCCAACCCAAACCATTCTATGATTCTATGAAGATTGCAAATACAAGCCAGAAGCCCCAGGGATTTGTCCTCCAGGAGATATAAGCCCTCTGTCCCAGCAGTACATTTTTAACGATTGACTTTCATTTAATCTTACCCAAATAGCATGATATTTTAAACATTTATATGTGAGCAATTTGTGGCATACAACCTCTTTATGAACACTGGCAAGAAACATTACTAGTAACCACTCCAGAGAGGACGTTACCAAGTATCACCAATCAGTTTGGCAAGTGGTACTAGCTTCTCTATAGGTCTATTACTTGCCAGATGTTGGTACTGTATTCCCACAAGCACTTCAGTACATCGCAAGTATCATTTCTATTCTACCTATAATTTTTTTCTGATTAAATATTTAAATGGTGACAGATTTTTAGATTAAGGTATTTGCTTTTTAATTCATACATTATAATTTAAATAATTCAGTCAGCGTAGCTGGAGCCAACAGGTCAGCAAAAGGTCTTGGGCAACTTAAGCAAACCATGAGGCTGTAAACCAAAGCACAGCTTAGGAGAAAGGGGAAAGGATGGCCCAGCACTAATACAACTTCTTTATCAGCAAATTCTTTCCACCACCTCCTAGGACTACCTCAGATTTGTACCTTCTTTTACTACTGCCTTATTTACATGTTTCAGTTAAAGCTGATCACAGAAGTCTAGTGATAGTCAAAAAAGGATTTTTTTTAAAGCACACCCACAATAGATATCTATTTTAAAGCCAGATCTCAGGAGGACTTGCTTGGCTATGACTCACGTTAGTCACTTCAATCCAGCGCAGCATTACATTTGCATGCCTTGGCTTTGATGCCACCACTTTACCTGCAGTAATGGAAAACAGACTCTACAGTGATAACATTGGATTATAGGCAATACAAACTGTGAGGCTTCCTAGCAATAGAAAACATTTAGGACTCAGTGCAAACAAGGCACACAACAGAAGTTTAGCAACCAAACCCAGCTCTGGAGTCCTCAGCACAGGAAAGACATGGACCTGTTGGAGCGGGTCCAGAGGAAGGCCGCAAAAATGATCAGAGGCATGGAACACCTCTCCTATGAGGACAGGCTGAGAGACTTGAGGTTGTTCAGCCTGGAGAAGAGAAGGCTCCAGGGAGACCTTACTGCAGCCTTTCAGTTCTTAAAGGGGGCTTCTAAGAAAGACGGGGACAGACCTTTTAGTAGGGCTTCCACAATAGGACAAGGGGTAATGGTTTTAAACTAAGAAAGGGTAGATTCAGACTAGATATAAGGAAGAAATTTTTTACTTTGAGGGTGGTGAAACAGCAGAACAAGTTCCCCAGAGAGGTGGTAGATGCCCCATCCCTGGAAACCTTCAAGGTCAGGTTGGGTGGGGCTCTGAACAACCTGATCCAGTTGAAGATGTCCATGCTCTTTGCAGGGAAGGTTGGACTAGATGACCTTTAAAGGTCCCTTCCAACCCAACCTATTGTGTAATACCCCAAAATGGCAAATCCTGAAAAATTCACCCCAAAATTGCCTAACACCCACCAAAAGGATCTGGGCCCTTGTAAGGAAAGCCTCAAATGCATTTCAGCAGCGGAGAGGCTGCTGCCTTTTGTAAAATACCTAGGTGGCTACAGCATTCACCCTGGAAACCAGAGATCCAGGTCCATTTGGCTTTTTTTTTTCCTGACAATTTCCAGCCACCTTGCCCCAGGCTTCAACTTAGCAGTACATGGAGATGCTCCCCACTCCTCCAGAGGAAGCTGCATTGCTGTGCAGCAATGAGCACAGAACCACCGGGCCAGCAAGAAGAGTGGGTGACAGCATGGTGAGAGCACTGAGCTTGAGGGGAAGACCTGTGTTAAAGCACAATCCTAGCTTGGGCTGCAACTAATTAATATTTTAGTGCAAAATAAGTAGCTCTGGGAGCAGGGATGGGAACCCAAGCTTCCAGCTTGATAGATGTCATATCCAAGAGATTAGTCATGATTTCTCTTTTCTATTTCCCTCTCACAAGCACCTCTCCCTACCTTTCATAAGAGTGAGAAAAAGCAGCTTTTAGAGAAAGGATAGTTGTGGCTGTGATTACCCAGGAGGTACCAACAACTAGGATGAGAAGTGAAGCATCGAAGCTGCAGGATTCAGAGCTCAGCCCTGCACTTAACACATCCTATTTGGTACCTCCAGACTGGTACATATTGATTTTTCAGTAGCTCCCAGCTCACCATGGTGGCAGTCATGAGCTCCTCCTTGCAGCACAACCTTCCCTGTGTCAGACCCCATTGCAGGGCTTTAAAATACACTCCAGTGTTTTGGGAGTCCTCCCCTACAATGCATGCCACTTGCCCAAGGTGGACAAAAAGAATGACAAGATCTTGTTGGAAAGTCCTAGGGAACTGTTCCTCCTTATTCCTTCTGCCTGTTATAAAGTCTTCTCAAGCCTTTCTTTTTCTTCCTTGAGTTACATGCACTGTACATATGCTGTCAACACATGAAATGTATACTTGGTTTTGCCATCAGAATGGCAGGCTGATAAACTTCAGAAAAATTGGCTCTTTGCCCATCTAACACATGTTCCTTTCCAGCCAAGAGCATTCTTGAGACTAGTCCTTAATCCCTGGGCAGAGGAAAACAATACTGTGTATAATTATCAGGCTGTAAGTCAAAGATGGACAACCTCCTACTGTTCATCTTTGTGCCCAGCATGCAAACAGGAGGTGGCAATCTGCCCACCTTGCACAGGCAGTAAGCCTCAGTCTGCCACTTTAACTCACTATCCAGTCTACCAAGCTAGCAAAGGCTTTTGTGTTCAAGAGGAGGAAAGATGTTCCTTTTCCCTTTTAAAGGGATATGAATTAAAGATCAAGGCTGTATCCTCTGGGTTGTATTTCTTCTGTGAAAGACCATATTAGGCTTCATCAAATAGACTGAAAAAGACCTAATAAAACCAAAGCCTTCCAGTTGTCTTAACAGCAGATGTAAAACAAATGTGCAGAGTGCACCCCTATTTACTTAGCAGCATGAGACCAGGTTGATAACAGGAAAAAGTTAAATGGGAGAAAAAGAAATATTTGTGTAGCTTGCTGCATTTTACAAGTTAGCAGTACACATTGATTCAAAAGAAATCTAGAAAGTTTAGCCAGATATCAAAGGGATCACAGAAAAAGTGGGAATTATTGCCTATTTAAATAAAACAGAAGATCAAAGTATTTCCAAACAAAACACTCACAAATACTGTCAAGATTTGAGAATTAATTTAATTCTTAAAATTACATAATTATAAATTATCCATGCACATGAATTATACTTGTAGTTAAGAACTACTCTTAAAACAGGCATAAAAAAATGACCAGAAGTCTTTAAGAATAAAAGCCAGACCCTTGGAACACAGTATAAAACTTAAGTACCTGAATGAACCACTAAAAGAAAAGGAGCAGAAGCATTTAGGTACCTAAAGCCCCAGAGGCATTTGAGATCTCCTTTCTTAAAGCTTAACTTTCCATCCAGACAACATAGCATTTCCCATCGCCCAGCAGAGGTAGGTATGTGGAGAGTGCCAGCAGCCTCAGAAAGCCTCTTCCATGCCCCAGAAGCATATATGACTAGGTGGCAAACAGATCATAATATGCTAAGAAAAAAGCTTGTTTTAAAAATAGCTTCTAAACCGCCTTGCAGCTTGCCTTTAAGTAGATTTAAGATCTATTTAAAAAGCCTACCAAGTGCAACTCCCACATATCATGTATTTCAAAGGTAGCTGAAAAAAATATACTGCCTTCTTTCAGCCCAACATTTTCTGTCTCAGATCTGAGATTATTACATTTCTGTGGAATTTCACAGGCACAGAAGTCTAGGATAGACTAGTCCTGCCCTGAACCATGCAGTCTGTGCCCATGCTGACTCACCTGGACAGCTTTCCCATTCTAGACTTGAAGCAGTAGATATGAACTTAGGTGGACAGTTGATATCAGTGTTCCAGCTCTTATATTTCTCAAAGCCTTTAACATTCACAGTTTTTCTTAAAGCTGCAGCTCTTGCTATGGAAAATATCAGCTTTCTGTTTTTATTTTAAGGATTGTATTTTTTTTTGCCCTTATTTGCAAGAGAGAGAAGGCAGGACAAGCCAAATTAACATGATTTATGGTCTGAAAACCAAAGTCAAACAAAAGAGGGGAAAGTACATATATTTTTAAACTCACTCATGATTTGTGAGGCTGACTCAGTTCTCACAAACACTTGATTAGCAGTGAAATTGAAATATGATTATCAAAGTACTATCTGAAAGGAAGACAGAGAAACTACTGCTGGTGAGTTTAATTAGATTTCCTGGAAGTGTTCGCCTTTCTTCTCAACTCTAGACATTACACTTGTTTCATCAGAAAAAAAAGCACAGCTTTCCTTCTCCCAAAGATTAGCAAGTTCCTCACAGAAATGTTTAGTCAAGAACAAACACTAGGCTCTTTCCTACCCAGTTGCCATCTCTTTTCTACCCAGCCCCAGGGCTACTCCTGGAATTTCCTAATCTCTGCATCCTTACTGGAAATACAAGCAGGAACATTTCACAGCCTACTCAGCACTCAGTGCACTTCCAGACACTTCCCTGCAAGCAGCAATTGAGATTTTCTGCCCTGAGTCAGCCCTTGTAATAACCCACAGTAGATGTCCCTAGATTTTGAGGGGAACACTGTGGGCCCCCCTCTATACCAACACTGGGTGCTCTATCCCATCCCCATGCTTTTGAGGTGTTGATACAACAACTCCACTGGCAGAATTAGTCCTCACTGCAGCTGTGGAGGCTGCCCAAGTGAGCAAGGATAACCCACATGAAATGAGCTTAGCCTGAAGCAGCTCCACTGAAACCAGTCTGCAATACAGCTGAGAAATAAGGCCCCAGCTTCAAGTTTTGTACATGAGTTATCCCAATAAGTTTGGCTCTGGTAAATTACTGCTCCACAAGCTACTGTACAGGATTTAGCACACCTGATCTGAAATGGTACTTCTGGCTGCTGATACAATTGCTTCCTTAAGGCAAACAAATTAAAAATTTAAAAAGCCCTGAATCCGAAATAAGAAAGAGGAATCCGAGTCAGAGATGGTTTTTACTATTGAACTCTGCCTGGGCAGAGACTCTTTCCTCTTATTTGTCTAAGTACTTATAGGAAAAAATAATGCAGTGTTACAGCATCTGCATGGCTTTCACTTATATAAAATAGGTATCCACGCACCTCACTTCCTGGGCAGCAGTATTTTCTTCTTCCAAGCAGATTAATAGTCTTAAATCAGAAAACTGAGAATGGTTTCAAACTGAAATAATCCAATCGCTTCCACAGGAATTACCAGACTACCATAATACACAAGTATGGCATTAACAGTTTATTTTTTGAAGGTCCTGCAAAAAGGAGCTGTCAAAACAGAAGATAAAGTATCCAGCAAGACTCGGTGATGTCCATAGAGATGTGACAGATGATCTTCAGATGATACTTTGGAGTCACAGGGTCTCTGCCAGCACTTCCAAATAATATTACATTCAAATTACATTGCATCCATGAGCATCTGCACATTCCTGATCATACCATTCAAGAGGGAAGCCTTTTACCCTTCCCAAAGCTTAAAGCATGTTGGATTATTCTTTGAAATCTTTTTATTTATTCATTTTAAAGTCCCTCCTCCACAAACATACTGCTGCCAATTTTCTTTCATCTTGGCCAAGTACATCTTAACTGATAAGTAGAGCAGAAGACCACATCTGCTGCTTTAGAATATTCAGTTATTAGAAATAAAGCCAGACCCACATGGGGTGACAGCCAAGACCTAGCAGGTTTTTATCACCAAGTCAAAACAGAAATTGCTGCAAGTTAACAGGACAGTTTTAGGTTTCAAAAAACCTGAATATATTTAGCTTTTATCCAGCCAATTCAAGTACTGAAAAAAGATTGATGCTAGGGATCTCCCCCACTCCATTTTTTAATGCCTGTTTTCCTAATGCCTTCTTTGATTTGATTTTTAAACTGTTGCTATTATCAGCTCTCCTGGGTATAAAGCTAACCATGTTCATATGTCTCCAAAGCTATCATTTTAGCAATTGTAGGAGTTGTGGTAAAGTGTGGATTTTGAAACATGCACATTTTTAAAATAATCAAGTTCTCTTCTCCCTGACCTTTGCTTTCCTAGATTTCACAATAAGGTAGAGGTTGCCTGCTTAGTGTTATTCTGTTAAAGCTAAGAAATCACGCAATCCCTCTCAGTAATTATATCCTAAATGCATCTTAAGAGCCAACAAGTTGTAATTTAAGTTACAATATCATTTTCAATTGTACTATCACCCTGAAACTGTGGGTTTTGTGGCTAAAACTTCTCTAACAAAATAAAAGGCATCTATTCTCTGCCTTGCCGGTAGAAATGCAATGCTCCTTTTAAAGCAACAACTCAAGTTCACATTGCTTGAGTTACAAGTTCAGGAAGACTGTGGGTCAGGCTCTCTCCCCTCCCCTGCTATATGGTACAGATGTGCTGATTCATGTCCTTGATTAGAAGGCCTCTCCCATGCCAACAGTCAGCTTCATCTGTTCTCCCCTTGGTCCTTCTAACTTTGAAAACCATGTTTCAGGGAGCTTTAAACTTGTGCCAAAGTGCTGGCCAGCACAGGGTAGAAGAGTGACCCTGTTTAGAATTGTTGTCCTGTGGAAATAAATCCCTCCAACTTGCCAGGCATCCAGAAATCATTTTTAACACAAAGACACTGAAGTGAAAATAAGGACACTTTACTACAGTGCAAAGCTTAACAAAACTAGTTACTGTGTTTAGAAACAGGTACCCAGAAAGAAATGATAAACCATGTTATATTAGCTACCAGTACCATGCAGGAGTTCTGCACCAGAAAATCCTTTCACTTCGCTACCAGAGTGCTTACATAGGTTTGCTGAGCAGTATTTGATCCAAGACCTAGGCTCAGGCTATCCTTGTTGGAAATCAAGCCTGAGCTGAGCACAGCAGCAGTCTGTCCCCATGGTCCTCCCCCAAATCCCACTTTAACACAAAGCCTTCCCTCCTGCTCATCCCTCCAGGGCTTCCCATAACTCATTTAGATGATACTTTTAATGCTTGTGCAAGAGAGTGTTGACTTAAAGATAAAACAAAGTCATCCATTGGGATAGGTATCATCTGGGAAGACAGTAAACAAACCATTTATTGAAAGTGAATGAAATTCCTAACTCCATACTTGGCTGTAAAAAAAAAAATCCATGAAGTTACACTCCATCTCTAGATTGGTGGGAGTGAGAGTGCAAATCTTTGTTTGGAACATGATTCAGGAAGTAATAAGCTGCTCTTGTTGTGCTAAGACCTAAAGCCTATTTTAGGATGGAGAACTAACATCATAGCAGTTCAGAGATGAAAGCATGCCTGATGTGAGCATCCTTTGAACATGGCCTGTAGGATATTGACTTTTCAAGTACAAGATACATACTTCTGCTTTTCTCTTCCTGCATAACCTGGGGCAGGTGTTGCTTATATGTAATGTTGAGAAATGTTTCATTGGGATGCATTCAGAGGATTCATTTCCACCTTGTCTGTGAGATTTGGTGTTATCAGAATACTTGGGCCTACAGCCATTCATGTTGGCTAGATATAAGTCAGGAAAAAACAGACCAGTACTCCATCTAATATACTAATCTCTATCTAGATGAGCTGTATCTCTTAAGCAGCATTAAGTGTTTTTAGACATATCCACATAGGTTCTGTGTTTCTTTAATTAACACTACTAATGAGGTAATTCTCTGGCAATACTATAATGCCTAAATATACACTGTAGCATCATTTGCTGGGAAAACCTCAAGTGGTTTGAGGGGTAAGGGATAGATGCTGAGTGCCCAAGAGAACAGAAACCTGATCCTCTACTCCGCCTGTGATAGGTATGACAGAAAGTAACAGAAAGAATACCCTGTTCAGTAGGATCTCTCTCCACTGTAGATGGATAGGTCCAACTGCATCAGCAGATTTAGCATGCACATTAAAACGCCAAACTGGAGGAATGAAGTGGGTGCCATCCAGAAGGACCTTGACAGGTGAGCCCATGCAAACCTCATGAAGTTCAACAAGGACAAGTGCAAGGTCCTGCACATGGGTCAGGGCAACCCCAAGCACAAATACAGGCTGGGCAGAGAACAGATTGAGAGCAGCCCTGAGAAGGACTTGGGGGTGTTTGTTGACAAGAAGCTCAACATGATCCAGCAATGTGCATTTGCAGCCCAGAAAGCCAACCATACCCTGGGCTGCTTCAAAAGAAGCATGACCAGCAGGTCAAGGGAGGCGGTTCTGCCCATCTAGTCGGCTCTCATGAGACCCCACCTCAAGTACTGCGTTCAGCTCTGGGGCCGCCAACAGAAGAAGGACATGGACCTGTTGCAGCAAGTCCAGAGGAGGGCCACAAAGATGATCAGGGGGCTGGAGCACCTCTCCTGTGAAGACAGGCTGAGAGAGTTGGGGTTGTTCAGCCTGGAGAAGAGGAGGCTCCAGGGAGACCTTATAGCAGCCTTCTAGTACCTAAAGGGGGCCTACAGAAAAGATGAGGAGGGACTCTTTATCAGGGAGTGTAGTGATAGGACAAGGGGCAATGGCTTTAAACTGAAAGAGGGTAGATTTAGATTAGATGTAAGGAAGAAGTTTCACTGTGAGGGTGGTGAGGCACTGAAACAGGTTGCCCAGAGAGGCTGTGGATGCCCCATCCCTGGCAGTGTTCAAGGCCAGGTTGGATGGGGCTTTGAGCAACCTGGTCTAGTGGAAGGTGTCCCTGCCCATGGCAGGGGGATTGGAACTAGGTGATCTTTAAGGTCCCTTCCAACCCAAACTACTCCATGATATGATTCTGCTGCCCCTGCTCTCAGCAGAAGGCAATGCAGACAGACAAAGCAACAGTATATTTAATGGCCCCACCAAACTGAGTGGAATACATCAAAGACCTAGCAATGGAAATGAAGCAGTAAGAGCAGGACTTGGAGATACAAGGAAAGTTAAAACTGTTCTTCCCTAGAAACTAGCAAAATGATTTGAAGTATCAAGAATCACTGAAAGCTTCAGTGAACAAATATGAACATTACAGTACAGCCAGAGTTTCTACTTCTGTATTTATCACCTGTAAAATATACAAACCCCAGGTATTACCAAAATAGATAAGAGAACCTGTAGTAAAACCAAAGATCATTTCACAACAGGTGTCTAAAGATATAACTTTGAAACAAGAACTTTCCTAAAACAGAATCACAGAGATAATGCACCTACCTGAACACAAGAGCAAGAACTAAAGCTAACCGAGGAAGCCCACAACTTCCCCATTTAAGATTATCATCATAACATCCACATATGTTTTTCAAGGCTCTTTTACACGGATACACCTAAAATGTCATTTGAGAAGCAAACTGCCAGTGGCATATCAACTGCCTAGTTACTAGCAGTGTTTGTGCCTTGTCTAACTCAACAGGAGCACAGTTTCAGAAGCTGGAGGCCCATCCTGTGAAGCCCTCTGCACAGAAGTAACCCCACCAGACTCCCTGGAGCTCTTTTCCACTAGACAGAACAAGAACCTGTTGAAGAGAAGCAGCAACCACTTGACTGAAATAGGGAGAGCAGTGGCAATACAAAAAGCTGCCCAGAGATCTAGGGAAGTCCTGCAGCAGCATCCCCAGCTGCACCACCATGGTCCTGACACTAGCAAATACAAAATCCTGACCTCATTCCACTCCAGGTTAGATGCTCTTAATGATCATCTGCACTGTATGATCACACCCCTTATATGTAAGTCAGTTATTTGTTCAAGTCATCCCCACTGTGCAACCTAGATGTCACCATCTCTTGTTTTCAGACCCACAGTATCCTTGGCATGCTAACAGAGGAGTGAAGCCTACACTTACAGTCACCATTTCAGACTTATCACTTAGAAAAGTCAGGCAAATACAAACCTCCATATTTATAGGCAGAGTAGTTGAATGATTTGACTGCAGCCTGCTCACGTCAGTAAGCATTTGCAGGATTAGACCACAAATGTTACCTTACAGAGAAAAAAATGCAATCCTATAATCCACTTTTGCTAACGTTAGGAAAAAAAGGAAAATAGGGGCAGGGAAAAATGCCTGTACTCGCTCCTGTTCCTCAGTGATAAGAGTGTCCTGCTTCTTGCTTCCATGGAAAAAGAACAAGCTGTCCATCTTGGGACAGAAGATTGAGATCTGAACTCTGTTCATGGCTATCAGACTTTCTGCATTACCTCAGACAACTCACTTATGTCTTTCCATGCCTGAGTATGCTCATTGGTAAATTGAGATTCAATTCAAAATCCACACTATTCCCTTTCTAACAAGGATATGAACATATACCCATAGAAAGTACTGAGCAACAGTTAACAGTTCTGGACAAAACCCGGGAAACACCTACTTAAACTCAGTGAGTGGAGCCTGCCCCCTTAGAGTATTTCAAGTTGATAAGCATCTTTCATTGCATTTTTCATATATCTTCCATCTGAGATTCCAGGAATACTCATAACTCCTGGACAAAGTTCAGCTTTTACAAGACAGCCATGAACAAGGACCTCAATTTTCTCCTTGCAAGAAAAAGATAGATGTTAAATCACTTGAAGATTACAAAAATAAGACTACGTAAGACAGGAAAACACTTCTGTAGGCCAATCCTGCCTGTAGTGAGGTCTCTAGCAGAGTTCCCACATCTCAGGGGCATCAGACCAGATTCTTAAAAGGTTTCAGATTCCATTTCAGTATTCAGCAAATCACGGAGTTTACTACAGCCTGAGTGGTGCTTGATCTTTGAGAAAAGATGATCTACAGACACCTAGTGTTTTGTATTCTCTTCTGAAACCAACATCAATGCAGGAGGGACTGTTGCCTGCTTAGACATATAAAGTGGAAGCTGTTTTGAAATGGTAAAGTGATTTCAAAAGTACTCAAGTTTGATTCTTTTAGATTAATTTAATTTTTATTTAAATCTCCTTTCACTATATTACCATGTTGAAAAAATCTTGCACCAAATTATCTTTTACTGTAGTCATTTCCCAAGTTTGTTCTTAAAGAGGCCAGGTTTCTCAGCTGAACACCAAGGAAAGCAGGCTGGCCCTATGTCCCAGTTTAATTGTAGTTCTTTTAAATTAGTACTTGTAGCAGGAGAAGCAACTATGAAATTAATAAATCCAGAAATTCATGAAGTAACTATAGGCTTTCTGAAAAACAGTGCGAGTGATTCATTGCTTTAGTTAAACTACTTATCATTAGCTCAAGTGGCAAAAAAATGAAGACAGCAGCTGGTGCTTTAAAATCTTAAAAATGCCAAAGATAAGGCAGCAATTGGTCTCCTGGGAAAGGAACTTGACTGTAGCATTCCCTCCCTCAAGGATTCAACTTCTAAAACCCCAAGAACAAAAAAACACATACTCTTCTGGGAATGTCTAACTCTGCATTCTTTTGATAAGGCAAACTTTTTACTTCATTTGGGTTAAACTGGGGAGTTAAAAAACCACACATCACATTTTTACTCTTCTACTTTAAAATGCAGTCTGTAGGTTCAAAGAAGGGAATGCAATCACTCAAAATCTTCCAAAACCTTTCAGAATAGAATATATTAGAACATTACAAAACAGATGCTCAGTATCTAAAGCAGTTTAGAGCACAAAACCTAGAGATTAAAAAACCTAAGATGTTTATGTAGATTATCACAGTTCTAAAAATAAAGCCATTTTTCTCTTAATGAGCCTGAAGCAAGGGGCTATCTACCATTATTGTAGCTCTTCTTTCTACCTGTTGCTACTGGCCAATAACTTGGGGGATCTAGTCCTCCTAGTATGCAACACCCATCCTGGTGTACCAACTGTTCACATGATTGGACATTACATTTCATTATCCCAGCCAAGAAAGCCTTTACTTCTTGAGAGGTTCAACTTCTGAAAAAAACAACAAAAAAAGGAGGATTTGTACCATTTTGTTACAGTGAGAGAGAATGTTTAAGTTGATAAACACCTTCCTTTCCCCCCCTCCTTCCTCAAGGAAGATACAAAATACCTATTTCTGCAGCAAGTTTCAATTAAAAGGCACAAAGAAAATTTGACTGAGACGTCTAGGAAACATAACAGCAAGAAGTTAAGATGCATAAAACCAATTAGCAAGTATCCACTGTTAGCTAAGTGCTTCCCATTAAGCATTAGAGCTTAGTACCTTATTGTTATTAAAATACTTCCATCTATATTTATTCTAGTCTAATAACAGAAGAGACATTTCTATTAACAAGCATCTAAGCAACTCTAGTGAAGTTACTTAAACCAGCATTTCCACATGATTACAAGCAGACCAAAGGGGGAATTGGAAGCCAACAGTTGATTTGTCCAGTTTTACCACACCTAGTACTCATTCAAATCCTATTTCATCTGGCCTACCACTTGGCTAGGTTTGGTAATTCACAAATAGCTTGTAGGAACTCATCTCTGAAATTGTTACTTGTCTGCTAAGTTTGGTTACATTGGCCAGATGTTTCTTAAATATTAATGGAAAAGCCAAGTGGAGAAGAGATGAACACCTTGAAAAGCTATCTCATTGAAAAAACAGACCAAAGTCAGAATTAAGACTTCAGATCTCTTCTTGCATAAATAAGGAATAAGTCACATTCTCCAACAAACTGATAGACACACTGCACCAAACCACAGAAATTGAAATGCATCCTATTTGTTTCCTTAAACAGAGTTGAGGTAATGCTTAGAAAACTCCAAAATGCAAGACTACTTGACAAAACAGTTGCTGAGATGTCTACACCAAACATTCATTTCAGCCAGCATCCTGACTAACAGCACACAGGTTTACATAGCCACAGATGAACCCAAGAACCAGGTAAGTATGTCATAACCTATCTCCAGGCTACTCACTCAACTTCCCAGGTGCAGTGAGCCACAAGAACAGGGCTGATCCACAAAGATTAGCCTGGAGCTGAGGACAACCCCAGTGAGCAAAGCCAGGCTGGTGACAGGGTCCGTCAACAGCAAAGACAACGCAAAATGATGAGCCAGGCACAGCACCCACAGCAGCTGGAAAGAGGGCTACTGCACAGGTCCCAATTCCATCCAGGGCAGAGGACAAAAGGCAGGAGCCAAGACAAGCTACCTGCAGCATAGAACAAAGGTCCAAAGCAGGAACAAAAAAAGTCTCCCCCCTGGGCTTAAATAGGGCTTCTGGGCCAAAAGGCAGAGGGTTTTTGGGAAGCTCAGGTGGGGCTCATCTGGGCCATTAACACTAATCCGGGCCTTCAAGGCCTCGCCTACAGTCAATCTTAATTTGCTTTCTCTGTGTCTCTTTTGCTTTTGTTATAGTATAGATCTTTGTTGTCCTCTCCCACAGTCATCTCTTCTGATACCTAAAGAATCATTCTTCCTGTAGAAATTGGGTAATTATCCTTCTCACCACTCCCTGAGCCTTCTCCAACTCTGTATCCCCCTGAGGTGGAGAAAGGAGAGCAGAACTTCACATGGAGACAGAGATGCTACAAACTTATACAGGGCATAATTATTACTTGATGTTTTGTTCTCCAAGCCTTTTTGATAATTCCAAAACATTTGGATTTTGCTGGTTTAGTCACTACTGAGCACTGAACTGCCATTTTGATAGGGCTGTCTATTGAAATCACACCAATATCCTGAATAACAAAAATCTAGAACCCTTTTTTTATGCACAAAGTTAGGATTGCTTTACTTCCCTTTGCATTGAATTTCCTCTGCCTTTTGCTGCTGAGCTGTACAGTATTTTGCGGTACTTCTGCCTGTCTTCCTAGCTAGCCCTCATGATTACTACCTTGACTAACTGAGGATCTTTGGCAAAATGGCTTCCCTGGCTATCCACTCCCCTTTTCTGACCGTAGGATGTATCTGCCTTTCAGACCATCCAGACTGGGAGGGACCTCATGGTAAACATATCTGGTAGGATGGTTGCAAGAAGTCTCCACCAGCAGCAGACCTGACTCCTAGCCCCGCATCAGGCTCTGTGGGCTGCCCAGCACACTGCGGGCCTGGTAGCAAGGGATGCAGTGGGGACAGGAGTGATGTGACACAGAGCAGGTACAGACTGGGGTACTCATAAAAGGACGTAGTATCTTTGCCCCTTAGTGTGTTAATCCACCTCTGTATTGTCACCATTTTGGTAGAAACGGTATGTCTGGCTGGCAGGCAGAGGTGTAGGAAGGAGACATTTTTGAGCTCTGCTATATATAGCACAAGTCTGAGGAACTGTTGCTATTAATCTCTATCCCAGCAGCAATTTTCCTGCAGTGGGGGAAGAGAGAAGTTTGGGGGTCATGCAATTCTCAGGATATAATGCATACATTATACCTCCTTACTTGAAAACTTCAAGTTTGGCTTTAGGCTTTACCCTGGAGAAAGCCTGCTCCACATCTCTTATTCTCACCCATCCTCTCCCTTTGCCTATTTCTTTCAATCCTTGTTTCCATGGATCAATCTCTTTGCCAACAGGCATTTACAAGTTTTGGCTTGCGTAGGCAGCTCATCCTCTTTTCCAGGTATCAGTGTGAACACATAGGGCCTCCCCTCTAAACTTTCACCTCTCCTCTTCCAGCTGAGGATTCATCCACAGATGGTCCCCTTCAACAGCAATGAAACACCTACAGCCCCAGCTCCCAGCCATTTCTGTTGTCCCTGCAGCGCTCCAGGCTTCTTCAGTGCTATTTTAGGAGTGATTATCGTCCCCCCCTGGGCTTCCCATGTCTTTGAAGGTAGGCACAAGAAGAAAAAATTCTTCCATTCCCCCACAGCTCTCATTTGCTCTTAGGCTTCTTGGAGTTTTCAGCCTTTTGTCTGTGTCAGCCCGTTTTCCTCCTCAGTCACAGCAAACAGTCTGCTGAATACTTCCTTTTCACCACAGGTTGCAAAATGCCTGCCCTGTTGAGGACATGTAGTCTCCAAGCAGACTACAGACTACAGCCCAAATCCTGTAATTTACAATTTGTGGTCAAACACACCACCAAGCAACATACAAAATATCATGTTAGTCCTCACCCCCTGCAAACACTCACCCTTGCAGAGAAGGAAATACTCTTTCCTCACAAGAAGTCCTACCTAAGCTTCTGACTTTGTTGGCTGTCCTGGTCACTGGGGTCTTCTCTGGGAAGGCAGTACATAAAATTATTACAAGCACTGCAGAAATACATACATTGGCGTGGCTATCAGCAGCTAAGCCAAGGCACACAAAGACCTGCTAGGTATGTGGAATATTTCTTTTACTCAAGTCTAGTGCATTAGAAGTTCAAAGGCAAAAAAATTGCCACTTTTGCATCTGTCGAGAACAGCCAAGCAAAAAAATGCCAGAAGCAGATCTTATACTCAGAGAGCAGAAAGCTGTTCTGCAACATCGCCCATAATCATGCTTCTCAGCTGATCCTACCCAAGCGCTGGAAATTGATGTTCATAACATGAAGAGACACAGAATGAAAACAGTCAAGAAGTCATAGGCTGAAAAAAGAGAAAGTTAATATGCTCCTGCTCTTCTAGCTCTCAGGCAGTGTAGTCCTGCCATGAAGATGATCTGACAGTTCATTTCCTTAACAAATAATAACAGAAATCTCTCTTTACTGGTCATCTCTTTCCCAATCCTGGCAATGCTGATTTTTTTAATAGTGCATATGCTCAAACACAAGGATTTCTCTACTCTCTTTCAAAGGCTACTTCAGGATTGAGAAATCTTACAGAATCTCAATCTCCATTATCTTTATTAATTTATTTTAATTTTTCCAAGTTCTACATCGCGTACCAATTAAATAGAGTATCTCCTATCTAAACAGATACAATCATCACATTACCTCTTTACTTCTCTTGCCAGAGCACTATGCTATACATATTGGATGCTTCCAATAGAAAAGATTTTAAAGGAATTTATTCTCAAAAATTTCTTAGGTATTTTAAATTATGTTTTTCTCTTTCATAAACTGCCTTAAGTTTAAGCAACATTTCCCAGCTGAAAAAAGTAGCTACTATTACTGCTGCAGGTTTGGTTTCACTTTGCTATTCAGAAATTGTAGTATTAGGAGTGGGAACAGAACTCAAACATGCTGTCCACTGTTATCCTTACATCTGTTATCAGGAACAATGTCTGTGATGAATTAAATAAATCTTTTATTTTAAACACAAAACCACACAAAATTATCATCCATCTGCTTGAGAGATTGCACTGCAATTTTCCTCTCTGAGATGGCAGCTTTTGGTCAGGCATTGTAACTTTTACTTTTGCTGTCCCATAAATAATGTTATCCTTTGCTGACAGCATTCCTGAATATAAGAGAAATGGCTTTACACACATCTTATAGGCAGCCAACACAATCAGGAGCCACTACAAGAATGGAGAGGGCAATGTTTGAAGACCTGATCATACACAGGGCTTATTAACACAATTTCTATCCAGACATCATCATGTTTATGATGAAGGCTTAAAGAAGACACGAAAAAGACATATCATTCCTTCCATAAGCAAAAAGTTATGTATCACATAAAGCTAATTCAGCTGGACTGTGAAATAGTTCCTGGGACTAGAGAAAAAATAGCATGCAAAGTGACACTCTCCAGACCTCCCCTTTGTTCTTTGCTCTTTGCTGCAGCCACTTTCCCTTCAGTGTGGAAGCTGAGTTGCAGGATGGGTGCAGAGGAGAAGAGAATAAGAACTAGAGGAGCATCCTCTTCTATTACTTCAAAACAGTAAGGCGGTACCATCCCTGTGGAGCTTAATGTCCTCCGTGACAGATGCCCAAGCAGGAGACTTTATCTCTCGACACATTATCTCTGAACAACCAACCAGGTGGTTATTTCACTGACAGCTTATGTTCATCTCTTGTTCATTTGCTGAGTAAGCTGTCAGAAATATAACCCTCTGATGCTGTGAGCCATGCCAAGTCAAAACAGTCTTCTGCTCTAATATGAAAAGGGGAGGAAGTATTTTCTTGCTCTTCTCTTTTTTGATAACTACTTTTATTTCATTGGTATTTCATAAAAATTAGTGATGGGCAGGGAAATTTGTACGCTTACAACCTAAGCAGCTGCAGGACCCATCAAATCACATGTTAAGTTCAGGCTATAATCAGTTGGAAAAAGCTGTTTAACAGATACAGAGGTAGAGATACAGGTAGTTCTGTGGGCCAGTATCAGGAGAGAAAACTAATGGAGCAGAGACTGCAAGCTGCTGAGAGACTTTACTGCTTCTTTAAACCAAGGCTGCTGTTTGTTTATTATGAACACAATCCTGCAAGGCAAAAAGTACCTTCCAAGACATGTTGAGCACATTCATTATCACCACTGTCCTACCTGAACTTCTCCCAGGTAGGTTTTTTGGGAGTGAAGGAGATGCCACCTCAGGAAACTAGAAATGGGCAAAGTTTATCCCTGTGGGATGGCAAATGACATGAACACTGTCCATCAGGGGTGTCAGGATAAAGCTGTGGAGAATCTCAGATCCCAAACTGAGTCTTGCTGCTTATACCTCATAGCAAAATAAAATAAAAGTAGTATTTTTAATGCTTTCAAATGAAACATGACTAGATTTAGAGCTGGACTTAAATGTGGAAAACCTAAAATAGCCTGTATAAGATCGTTCTAAAAGTATCTAACTTCTCAAGCTGGCTAAAGACATCTGATGACCGATAAGTATTTGCCTAATGCTTAAAAAATTTCATATAATTCCTTTGAACTTTTCAAGGCTATATTGACACTGCCCTAAGTGCTAAAACATAAACATGCCTCAGGATTTAAACATCAAATGTACTGATAAGACATTTCTGGATGCTTTGTGGTCCAGCAGGTTCTTTTGGCCCAACCAATTCATCTTGAATTCAGTCAGATTAATTGCAGGACAAACACTTGCAGGTTTACCCTTTGCTTTTCAAGATCAAAGAAATATGTAGCACAAGACTTTACCAATCAGTCACAGAAGTGAATTTATGCTTATCAGGTGAACCTGTTTCTCTTCAGTCTTCAAGTGAAACAGTGAAGACTCATGTTCCATTTTCTATAGGGCTGTCTGTTTCAGCTAAAGACAGAAACATCTTACCTTGTGGATAAATTAGTAGCATACTCAATTCAGAAAAAAGATGGACTTGCAATTTTCAGCCTGGATGGCAGACATTCATCTTCTATTTTCACCTCCAAAATAAAATTTGCTATGTAATTCCAAGCAAATCACTTCACCTAGATCCTGCCTTCACCTCCTGTCCCACTAAACCATAACCACACCTGCATCCTCCTGTCACAAGGTGCCACTGCAATCCTCAATGTATTTTTTTGTGCTTATTGGGTCCTACCTAAAATGCTTCCTAAAATGCACAAAGGTTTTTAAGTTCTCCGAAAAAAGGCCAGGAAATGGTAAATTATTGTTTGTAATTAAAGTCCAATGTATAAATATTTTATATGCAACTGTAAGCATGTGCAGTTACATTCCTCAACCTATTAACCTACATTATTAATACAGGCATGCAATGCCATGGCAACTGACTGTGAGAACAACAGTGTTCACCAGTAAAACAAGAATGTGTGTGCACATATATGAATATATGTATTTAATACTGGAGATCATGTCATCAGTAATGGTATATGGTAATATGATAACTAGGTTCTTATTTATTAAAAATCGTAGAAAATTAAACAGAAACATATAAAATTAATACATTCCAAAGTGTAGGCTATCAGCCATTTCCTTCAATAAAAGACCCTGTAACAGTCTCACATTCCCTCTTTCACCCTCGTATGCAGCACAAGTTTTCTGGGGTAGGAACAAAATGCCTAGCACAGCATTTTACTTGGTGACTGATACACTTTGAAGGGGACTTCCATCAATTCACATGTGCTTGCTATGTATTTGTATTTGCCTTTATTCTGAGGTAGAGGTTATCAGGAAAACAGCCAGAGAGGGAGGTGTAAAGGAAGGGTCTATGTTCCATGCCCTGATCTCCTGAGTTTGGAAGGTGGTTTCTGTAGAAACACCATCAGCAGGCACATCGTCATTCTTCTGCGCAAAAGCAGAGAGGGATTTCTCCTGTCTTCCTCTCACATTAAGCTGGAGTAAGCTTGTTTTCAGCCATCAGCAATACACTGAGGTGCATGTACCTACAAAGTGTCTGTGTGGTTTTGAGCTGCCACCTACAAATTCATGCCCTGTGCTCTTAGCCTACACTCTTCTGAGAAAGATATAGCCCCCACAGGGCCTGAGTGCTAAGAGTGAAGACAAGCTCATGCAGCAGTGTCCTTGCACTCCCTCCATCAGGATGAAGCGGCTCATACATCACAGCAAGCAATAACAATGAACAGAGGGTGAACATCTCAGCATCTCAATTGGCCCCATGCACTGAGGAAGGGTGTGAGGCTGCAGCTTGAGCAGGATCACACGAACGAGGATTATTTGTAGTTCATTGCAGCATGAAAGCCTGGCATTACCTCAATAGGTATGCCAAGGATTTTTATATTGCAGATTATTTTTTAATCAAAATGCCAAGTTCTTTTCCATCTCTGTCTCCTGGGAACATTCAGAATGCCCATAAAAAGCAATATATTGACATCCCGGGAGACCAGAGGTTTCTCACTTACTCCCTATATCAAGTACAGCATGAATAATCATATCTCACAAACATGAATCTTACTAGGCTATCCCTAATAATTGCCTTCATTCCCCTCCATTTCCTGTCCTACAAGGCTGCCACGTACAAAATTTTGCAGTGCACATTTTGGAGAAGGAGCATTTCACCACTGGAAACACGAAGGTAATCCTCAATTCCTCCTGGACTGATCGGACATTAAAATTTTTTAACTCATGCCATCATGACCTCCATTCAAAATGGCAGCCTCAAAGACCAAGTTTCATATTCTATTACTGTGTTTAAAGCTCATTAAGTCAAAATTTCAATTTTGTAGATTCAGGTACTTTTAACAGAGAAATTTGAAGATGTTTTTCCCCTTCTGCCTCTCCTTTCATGGTCTGTAATTTTGTGAGTGTTTTAATACAGTCACAAGTGTACGGTATTACAGACTATTAAAAGAAAATATAATTTAGCTTGTATTTTACTTAGAAATGAGCTGATCTTCAAAAGGTTTTAAGCTGTGACACAGGAGAGTTGTTTTCAGTTCCTGCTACAAAAGCTTTCTGCATTATTTCTGCCATTTGATTCCTTTGTCCCTTCCCTATTTGTCTAAATACGTCCCTTTCTTGTCTATTAAATTGTCTTGGCTATGTGCTGTGACAATGCCTAGCTCTCTTCTCTCTGTGTCCCCACACTGAGTTAGGAACACACAAACTCGTACAATACCTAACAGCAAACCCAATAACCTGGCAGGAACGCATAGCATGTATCCTTATCCTTATCCTTATCCTTCACCATTCTGTTGAGTTCTCCATACAAGACATACCTTGACATGGACAGACTAAGCCCACCTGCCTTGTTGTAATAAGGACACTATTGTACCATTTCTTATAAAAATAAGTTGTCTTGAGCAGATGTAGCACAAACAGATGCAACTGATTACAGGAAATCTTGCCCACCGATCTGTTAGATATGAAAGTAAGGAAGGTCCCCACCTTGCATGTTAGTCTGCACAGAGGTGCTCATGTTTTCACATCCAGCCTTGTTGATTTTAAAGGGACTCCTTGCATGGGCAGGATCTGCCCACACAGATTTTGCTACAGCATCATGAAACAAATTCATGGAGGAATCCAAAAAGCAGATTCTTGCAAAATGCAAGAAAAATGCATGGGTGAGGGGAAGAGGTTGAGATGAGGAACGCGGAAGAGTCCCCACATCCATTTCTTGCACAGGGATGAAAAGCAAAGAATTTCTTTCACTTGGGATTACCGTTAAATATATACAACTACTTTTACTATTTAATTTCTGTGCAAGGAACAACTGGAACTGAAAAAAAAAGGCTTAACAGAAGCTGATGAAAAATGATTTGCCACTGAGAGAAAAGCTCTGAGACAAAACCATTTTTCTGTAGGTAGCTACAGAAGCCGTTAAGATCATGAACTGCAGAGTTACCAGGCTGCATCCTTATGACCTGAACATACAGCCTGCCCTGGCACAGGTCACTGGAGCTTTTGAGGGAGGTTGGGATAGTTGGTTTTGTTCCCCTGGGGCAGCTTCAGATGCCAGGCTGAGGCCCTGGGGGCTTGAGCGTCTGCTAGTAAACCCTGCTGGTCTTTACCAGACAGTGACTCACAGGTTTTGTCTGGCAAAAGGAGAGAAGGAGTCTGGCTTTATGTTTTGGAATTGCATACACTGGCCAAGTGGTTTCCTTAACTGCGCCTGTATGGGGTTGACACTAAGCAGACACGTGTTGTACCATATATGCTCTTGAGTTACAGCCAGCTCAGTCCCACCACCCAAATCCAGCTCATTTTCTGAACATACATTATATATATCTCAATATCCATGTGTTTAACCACTGGTGCTACTTTGGTGTATAAACATGAATTCTCACTAGCAGGGAAGCTGCCAATACAGAATTTACGAACAGAAGAGTGATGTGCAGACTATAACAGATAAGATCATATTTTACATAAAAAGCATTGCAGGTACAAGGAGAGGATCTATTTCGTGACCACCCGCAATCCATGTACAGTAAAACTCGTGAGAAAGAGACAGAAAGGCCATACACACTTCTCCAAACTAGCTGCTGTCACACACTCTATATTTATAGTAGGTTATTTTGGCAACATAGTCTTTCATTTTGCATGATGTATAGAGCTTGAAGGAATGGACTGGGCATGAATGCATATAGACATACAGGGATGCTCTGACTGACTCTTCCCTTACGAATATACCATGCAAGTTATCTTTGTTACAAGTGCATTTGCAAAACTATGCTTCATTTCACCAGTTTTACAATATAACAAAAGAGAGCTGACGGTAGTTCTCAGCAGCCCACCTTCCAACCAGAAATGAAGCAATAGTGTATTTCAGGTGCTTTAAAAGGAAATCACTGTCTCTTATTAGTGACTGGGCACTAGAAGATGAGTGCTACTTTGAGTCACCAGGAAAAAAATGGAACTATGAGACATATGCAGGTGGGATTTTTTTTCCTGAAATGAGACTTGTCAAGGTATTAAGAAGTACACCTGGTAGCAAATGATTGCTGGATTAGGTCCTAAAAACGATGCTAATTTTAGAGCGTCTTTGTCATGGTTTAAACTGAGAATTACCATGAAACCAGGTGTCCGGAAATACCAGCTGGGAGGGAAGAAGAAGGAGGAAAGTGTGCATGAGGTCCAGGTTAAGCCAATAATGTCAGGCTTTAAAATAAGGACGCAGATTAGAGTGAAGGCAGACATAACATTGTAAAATATCAGTAGTGGTGCTGCACTTACCTAAAGGGAAGTCATTGCAGATTCACAGAAAGGTAGGAAGTTCAGCTTTGTAAATATGTTACTGGCCTGGGACTTGGGCTAATATAATTCTTGGCCTGTAGACAAGCCAGCTATGTACTCTGTCTCTCAAAACCACACCTGTACAAGGATGCTATTTCTCTGTCTCACTGTTTGAGAAAGGGACAGGGATTTTTGCACACATTGGAACTGAAGTCCCAGGGAGAAGGAGCCAGGAGAGCAGTGCTGGCAGGTCTGAGCTTATGTGACAAGGGATGGGGAGAGGGAACTTGCCACCACTCTGAACATAAATGACGTGGCTTCCAGGAAAAGGGGGAAGCTTGCCAGAGCTGTATTTAAACAGGTGGTTTAAAAACACCATCTGTGATTTCAACTGCCAGTGCTGAACCAGAATGAACTGCTTTATGAGAGGAGTATATGAAGATGGAAAGCCATTTATGATTCTCTGGGACTATGATAGCAAAGATCAGTCATGATGCTTTTAAACCTTGTTCTCCATATCAGTTGTGTTTTGATGCTGTGTCACTAAGCTGTGGCACAGGGGAAGGCAGCAATAGTACCACATGTGTTATCATAGCATCCATCACAGCAAAACTGATGGTCCAAAGATATAAAAGAGGTGGGATTTGAAGGAGGAAGTCACACATTTTATTAGCCCAAGGGGTACAGTTGTGGGAGGAGCAAAACCCAAACTTGTAAACACTGAAGTCCATGGCTTAGGCCACCCTGTCAAGAGTCCCCAGGGCTGTGAAAATCATGCAGCAGGTCAGGGCTGTGACACACAGACTGTGGTTTTAAAGGCCACAACAGCAAAATCTAGGACAGCTGGTCAGGATTGTTGATTTGCATGACCAAGGATCCACTCATTTCTCTGAAAGGACACAGCCCAAATCAGTGGAAGTCCTTTGCTTCGGGTACAAGGGCAACAGCCCCTGTAACAGAAAATGTTGCATTGGGGGATGGAGGAGGGAGGGCTCTATTGAAGCAAATAATGACTTTGCAATGAGTATAGTAGCTGTGCATAAAACTGATCTACTAAAATGCATACCCTCTAATTAGATTATCAGACTCTCACATGTGTATTCTATGAAAGCCTCCATAATTTTAATTACTAAGGGTCACATGTCAGAGGCTGATTCAGGTAAGAAGAGTATTTGAGGCAGGGGAAAGATGAATTCTCCCAGTTGGGGCTAGGAAGGTGGGCTTAAACACAGCTGTGTTTTGAAAAAATTTCTAATAAATTGAAAGGTATGAGGTGCCAATTGCCTGCTCCTCTTGCAAGGCTTCATATAAAATGAAGAGAGGAGGGAATGAAATAACAAAACCCACTATACAACATTAAGGATCATGCTGTGAACACTGGAAGTGTTATTAACCTGCTAACCAAACATGTGGGCTTTCATGCAAGTGTCTAAGCAGAGGGAACAAAGTAATTTATCTAATTAAAACCTGAAACTTGACAACTTTTCTTGAAAGTCATGAGCACTCACAGCACCTCATACTCAGTTTCAGTAGCTAAATTGCCTCAGGAAATAAAAAGCTTTTAAAAAGTCACAGGCAGGATAGCTTTGAAATTTCAAGCTGCCCCTATAAAATAAGAACAAAGCGGATATAAAGCATCACAGTTTTGCAGCTTTTAATTCATTTTTTCAGTTCTACTGGCATATTGTTCATTTTTTCTTCTTTGTACAATCCCCTAAAATCCTGAACTGTATGACATGGAAATTCATGTTTCTTCAGGCCTGTTCTTTTATAAAAAGCTTCTAGCATTGCCCAGTAAGGTTGACTGACACTTTGCATTATAGGACACAGTTGCTTCTGGCTTTGCCAAACGTTATCCATTTGGAGTAATACCGCCTCTGCTGAATGTTTGCCTCAGGCTGATTATCTTTAATAAAATTTAAAAAAATCGGTCAAAATGGTTCAAGGGTTTCTAAATGAAAAAAATACTGGAAAAAATACTGGTTTGGACATTAGAGGAATTTTTTTTTTTCTTTGAAATGCTAAGGTGACTTGCTATTTTGAAAGAGCAGATTGAAGTTTGGCAGCGATGGCTTCTGAGTCAGGCAAAGAAGAGAACCTGGCCGGGTTTCAGACATAAAGAAAATAACATTTCAGAAATACAGATTGCTAAAAATTACACTCCTGACTGAGCACGCAGTGCCCCAGCACACAGCCAAGCTGCCTCAGTGCCATCCTCCCAGAGGATTACCACGGCAGAACTGGTCTTTCCCGTAAGCCTACATCAGTGCGGAGGCAAGCGGTGGAGCAGAGCCCGGGCACGCTGCCTCTCTCGGGGGCGGGTGGCCGGCGTCCCAGGAGCTGGCAGGAGGGAGCCATCTGGTCCAAATGCAGTTAACAAACTGGCTCAGGTGGGATGTGGAGGAGTGCACTAAAATAAGGAGAGAAGTGAGGGCTAGGAAAGACAAACCGCGGTTCAAAGCAGCAGGGAAAACTCGACTGTACAGGGCTGTACAGGCTTAGGCTAGAAAGCACAGCAGATCCGCATGGCTGCAGCCATTTGGCCGAGGGAGGGGAAGGAGCTTGGACCAGAAACTGCACTGAGACTGGGGCTAATGGTAACAAGAATGAGAGATTAGGACTCAAACAAGTCCCTAGGTTTCTGTTGCTCCTAACTTAACTGAGTTTGGCTGGATTTTCAGGGACAGTGAAGGATGTGCTACCTCCTGACAAATCTCACTTCCCTGCTCCAGAAGTCAGGTTCTATGCAGCTGGCCAAAATGCCTGCAGCACCCTCACAGAGTACGGTTTGGGTTTGGTTTTGCTACATTACCAGCAGGTTTGTTGTGGCCCTAAAAGATAATGCTTTGAAAGCACATTAAGACTCTGCAGCTATGTTCTGCCATTTTCAAGGCCTGCCAACCGTTTTCTGGTTTATGTTCATATGGTAAACGATTAGAGGCAAGGGCTGTCTTAGATTATATGTTGAGAGCTAAACATGAAAAGTCCCATCTCTTGATTTCTAGGTGCTACAGTAATAAAACCTCTTAGGAATGCACCCATTTTTCTTGCCATACTGCTAATTTTAAGGTAAAGGACTGGCAACAGGGCCACAATGCCAGCCCCTTCTGAGCACTGATCACCAAAAATATTTATTGCATCATGAATTGTAGCTCACTTTTGCCATCTTCCAGCACCGCTTTCAGGCGTGATATGACCAATATGCCCACTTAGAGTTTCCATACTCCACTTGAATTTTAGTTTGCTTTGCCTTTTTAAGGAGTTTCTCCACCCTGCACTTTAACAGCACAACCAACCACAAAACTTGCATTGGAGAAGTCAATGAATCATTTTTCCCATCCCACATCAACTGTTCTGTAACTACACTTCTTACTCCACAAAACTTTTTGTATGTTACTTCTCAAACAGACAAATGGTTCATTCATACATGATGGCATGAGGTCAACTGAATGGTCTTGATCTGATGGTGGAGAAATGTGATTATTCTTGAAACTGTTTCTGCACACTCTTTCTTTTGAGCCACAGCACAAAGTTTTGCTGAAGTCTGATCAAATGATTTTTTGCAACAACAAGCCCAGCCCATTAAAACTATTGTTCCTCCATTTCTGAGAATAAGGACCCTTTAATGTTACATTTATATAGAATAGTTTCACCCCAGCTAACCCACTACATAGCAAGTCCATAATTTTTGCAGTGCAAAAGAATTCCCCTTCAAGTTATGTTGATTACTGAAAAAAGAGCCAGACAACTCATTTTTAAGAAACAAAATGTGTGGTCATGCACACAATCTGAAGTCATATGGTCAACATATGAGGATTTCTACCAGGAGAGCAGTGTGTTTTACTGTAGCTTGGTTTCAAGTGCCTTTGATTTCTTCATCCCTAAAAGCTCTAATATTTTCATGGGAAAAAAAGGAAAAATCTTACGTTACCTTTAGACACCATATCATCACATTAGAAATGCTGAGACCACCTAACTAGCGGCTTATTTTGTCCCAAGTCCATTCATACTATGAATTTTTGACACTATTTTGTACTCTCTTTGAACAACTTTACATAACACGACCTTCCTGTCACTGTTTGTTTCCTTCAGAGCATTTGAGGTTTTAATAAAGACATACTTCAACAAAATGCATCAGATATAGAAGCTTGAGGGTACAAATGTTGTAAGGACAGAACAGCTTAAAACAAAAACCCCACACTCTATCACTAGCATAGATAGAAAAAGGAATAATATTTCAAATTTTCAGAAAACAGCTCAATCGCACAATTCCAAGGTATCTTTGGGCAATTTCTCAACTTGAAGAAGATGCTGCTCCCCAGCCAAACACTTCCAGGAAGCTAAAATAAAAGAGGCTACTGATTTATTTTTCTACAAGGGCTCATGTAGAAGAAATACACTTATGCTCCAATCTGCACAAAGAAGCATGTGGGCTCAGAAGTCCATCCCTGTGGTTCTCGGCACCATGTGTTACAATGCTCTGCCAAATTTAACACCTTACACATCCCCATCAGACAAAGATTATCTTCTAGGTGACAGTCAACAGCTGGCAGGTACCCAGGTTGTGCTGTCAGTATCCATTCCTCATTAACAGCTCCTGAACCATTGGTCCAGAAGAGTATCTATTTCCAAAGCAATTAAATTGTTTAAAAAAAAAAAAAAAGGATCAGGATAAAGCTGAGAGACCAAAGTTAGAGACCTGCTGAAGAGAAAGCGCAGAGCATATCTGTCCTTCACTCCTAGGGAAGCGAGCGCGGGGCATGGAGGCAACGCAGAGTGGGCAGGTGTCCCCTGGCTCCTGGTGGGGCACAAGGGACAGGGTGGCATTACTGGAATTGGAGGAGAGGAAAAAGAAAACTTGAAGAGGAAGGCAAAGGACTGAAATCCACAGGAATCTGGGCTGCGTGAACTCCACAGCTGACAGAATTGCTTGTTATTCAATACAGGCCAATGAAAATTATCTCTGTGTCTTCCCAAGCAAGTGTAAAATACACCTGGCCTGCAATGAGGTATTCTTGGAAGGATGCGCACCATACGCAAATGTGTGGCTTACAGAGGCATGTCACGTTAGAAATCTCTCTGAGGATGAGAAAACAGTTGCTCTGGTTTTGGTACTTGTCTCTCATTAGCAAAATTGCACTAAAAGAACCAGTAGTTTGTCTAAATCCTTCATAAATACCTTGAACTAATCTGAGGTAAGCAAATTCAGTCCTTTCAAATCCTCCTGATGCCATTCATCACCAAGAATTCAAGTCCTGAGGAGGGATGCTGTACAAGATAGCCAAAGTCATTTAATAAGATTATCCTGGTGCCTCCTTTATGAACTCTTGTCTTTTGATAGCTTCATTAATATTGTCCTAACTTGTCTCCCTTGTAGACAAGCTATTTTTCAGCAATAAAAGCAGTGGATTACTTATTGACTGGTGTCCAAATTTATTTTTGCCTTTCACTTATTTTTAAAAGCAGCGCTTCAGCATGTTAATGCAAAGAAAAAAAAGTATCTCCCTCCCTCCTCCCTGCCCCATCAAATGTGACCACAACTTTGGATCTTCTTAGGTAATTTCTAAAGTCAGATAATGATGAACTCCAGCCACCAGCTAGGAGAGATGACACAGGCTCCCCAGCTGGGTGCAAGGCTTTGCTTCAGTCAGTTTTACTCTGTAAGAAAAGGTCTACCAGACAGTCACTCTCAACCCCATAAAAATTTCTTAACTGAGATTTACCTCCTCCTGGCCAAGCGCCTGGGTAATTCATATCATCACAATATATAGTCTCCAGTGAAACACGCACTTCTCATTACAAAGATTTTGTTAGGATTTTCTTAAACTGTTTAGAGGTTTTGGTTATAAATATGTACAAGCAGATCAAAGTGACAGTTTGCCAGACCCATGAATGAGACCATGCATTAGCTCTTTTATTCCTGTGCTACAGTCATCTGGTATAAGGTTTTCAAGGGGGATATTATTAACAACTGCTACCCAAACTCCAAATATTTTGTGGTACTGCAGTGTTATACAATAGTACATTTATGTTAGGGGCACATACTGTATTTTCATTACGCATAGCTAAATGGGCTATTTGAAACAAACAACTTTCTGCCTTACAACCTTCCCCACTGCTGAATAACGTGTCAGGAAGGGTAACAACACAGGAGATGTTTGCTTTTGTCTCTCTTACTCTCAATGCTCTCTGCTTTTCATCACAGTCAAAACATCCGCATTCCTTTATCTATATGGGATTAACCAGAGCATGAGTTAGTCCTGCAAAAGTATGGGGGTTTAATCCCACTGATCACCTTCCTTCACCTAGTAGTTGTCATTTCTTTCTATATAAAACCTGTAAACCAAAATAATTTTCACTGCACATAACATTGTTCTGTTCCATCCATGAGAAAATATTTAGGACTCCAAGAGAAGTGCACACGGTTTCCCAACTTACAAAGTCCATTCAAAATAAAGATATAGATGTCCAGTAATATGTGTTGCATCCTCCTTACCCTTTAATCCATAGGAGACGAAAGACAGGAGATAAGCATTAAGAGGAAAATTTTCTCTAATTTAGAAAAAATCAAAGAATGCTACTCCTTTTTTATAATTTTCAGATCTTTCCACAAAATCTCCATGACTTCGCAATTGGCATTAGCCCAGTAAGCTCATCAACCAATTATCTAAAATCATCAATGATTTTTTAAATTTTTAATATTTTCAGTTGGCCTTGAATTTTACAGAGTCTTACTCAAATCTGTTTGCTACTATGGTGAGACCAATCCAAGTTAGTGATTTAGAAAAAAGAACACCTCCTCTGCAAAGACCACCCAGTTCCTGATATATTTCACATATAGCTTAGTTCCTCTTGCATTATAATTAGTGCATGAATTGTGGCACACTAATGAAAGGAATGAATCAGTTTTCTGTGCCGGCAATTCTTCTTTAGAAGATCTTACCCAGGTACGACTTTTTGAAAAATCTCTGACCCACTCTCTGTCTACACACAGTGCAGACCTACAACGTTAGCAACTCTAGGACCCATCCATGTAAAACAGTCTCCTGGTTTTGTACCATTCAGTCAGTTATTAAGGACACTGGTTACCAACTGTTTTGATTCAATGCTCCTAAAAATTTTCCGGTGGAAAGAATGACCCTCTGTGGTGAACTTAAGTTTTGACTGAGACAGTAGGCTTAAAAATCAGCGAATACCTTCTGCCAAATCTTTAAGAGTATTCCGTGGGACACAGATTTATTAACATTGCTTTATACCTACTCCAGACATGATCAGGTAGTGCAATGATACAGAGTATTAATGACAGCGATGCTTCAACTGTAGAGGGAAATTTATAGAGATGACCAGTGCCAACATATACTAGGAATTACAGTTCTGGATTAGAATAAAGTTTTGAAATTTCTATAACTTGACTATTTATGGAGATACTGTATTTAAATGGGAGAACATTTAAATACTATATTTTAACTGGAAATGTGTAAGTACACACTGTGTTGTGACCAAGTCAGCCGCAGGAGGCAATTAAAAAGGTAGCAATAACAGTATGAGCCATTTTAACAAACAGCAGCACTGGAAGTAGCACCCTAGATCACTTTGCTTAAAAAAGCAGTGGGGCCAAGGTCTCCTCCTGCTAGGAGCAGAGGTCCTTCTTGCAGCTGGCAAGCAGCTTTCTGTGAAAAGACCATGAATCCTACGGTACAGTAGGATATACCCAAGTGTGTTTGCTCAGGCACGGATGCCAGGCCTTCATGGCACTTCTGCATTAATGCCTGTAAATAAAGTGAATGTCGCCTGGAGAAACGCAATGTCAGCAGCCCTGCAGCCACACCTCACCCAAGAGATGCAAAATGTCCCTGCTGGCAGCCACATGTGTGCACATTTTAAGCTGGCCTGGGTAGATGGCCTTTCTCTGGCATCCAAGGAAATGTCCAAATCCTATCTCTGTTCCAAAGGGGTTGGTGGGGAAGAGCATTACTTCTGCATCAGAAAGGGAACCGTTGTGCTAGCTTTGCTGCTGCAGAAAGGAGGGGAACTGCGTGATTGCTTTGGCTGTGCTGGGCACAGGCCAGGACCGTGGCTCTTGGCTAGCGTTAGTATCATTCTGAAAGCGAGCACAAGGACAGCTTCTTTTGGCTCCTGCTGTTCAAACAGGTCGTGCAATCGAGGAGGTCTATGTCCCGGCAGAGGAAGGGACGGGCTGGGTGGCAAAGAGGCAGGGGACATACTCCCCACCTCAGGCTAACACACCTCCCTCCTCCAGTGCTGGGGAGAGAACTACAGGGCCATAAGCGCTCATGGCACAAATTCAGCTAAATCACTTAATTCTTTCCCCTTTCCTTCCTCTCCCCCTTCTTCCCCAAATGCTTTAATAGCTATAATTAGGGCAGTGCCAGTGGGAAGTGGAAGGCTTAACATCTTAACATCATCTTAACATAGGCCAAACACTATTGCTTTGATGCCACGAACCCATAAAAGAATAGCAGCCCAGGGTTAAAAAAGAGTCACAAGATTAAGTAAACTCTCTAAAACACTATTCTAAAAAATATATAGAATAGCCTAATACTCAGGGAACTTACACTTCTCTCTTCTCTGGCACAGCCCTGCCATATAAGCTAACTACAACCCTATATCATATTGGAGTATGGGCCAGCTGAGTTAAAGACATTTTTTCAGAAGCACTGATTTACTAGTGTCTCCACTCCTCCAGTGTTCACGTCTTATGCAACAAGATTTGTGTCACATCTGTTTTAATTATCACTTTGATCATTAAGGTTCCTGAATGAAAAGTGCAGACAGACATTCACAAACAGCAGATTCACAATAATGTAGTTTAGAGAAAAAATATAAAGTTCTTGAATGATATTATTTTCTCCTGCAGCTTTTAAAAAATGTAACTACTTAAAGTATCTAATAAAGTATATAGTATAAAATACAAGCAAAGAACATAAAGTATATAATAAACTGTAACGAATATAAAGTATATAATAAAGTATAAGCCTGAAATTTTTTTAACCTTCTTTCCCTCATCTCACACAAAAAGGGTCACAATGAGGCAATATAATCTATTGGGCTTTCTTTTCCAGTCTGTACCAGTAAGGGTCTGGAAGCTGAAGCTTGGTCTAGAAAGCATGTTTTCTATTGTTCCCTCACTGTTTGGCCACTTAGTGGACTGAAACCACTGCTGTTGTGAGGCTCTTCAAAAGCACAGAGTTCATGTGCATCTCCAGAGATGCAGACAGATGAGTTGATACTTGTGTTCTTATTTTACATATAAATTTGTCATGACCACACTGCATCACAGACGGTAAAAAAGCTGATGGGAGAGCCTCTGTTTTAAAACAGGCCCATTTGCTTAGGGCCAGGAGCATAACTGTGACATCCCTAGAAGCCCTGAAGACTGCAGGATGCACATGCTGCAGACTATTTTTGCAATTTATCCAAGGACCTCTGTCAGTTACAGCTGAAAAATCCCATCTCTACTGCTTGCTGTGCCTAGTGCATGATAGCTGGCCAGCACTGCATGCAAGGCAGCATTTCTTTAACACAGCTAAAAATGCAGTTTGGATTACAGCTGGTGGAGCAGTAGTTTTATCCTTAGTGCCTGACCCTTTTCTTTAGCCACAAAAAAATGAACAGAGCTCCCTTAGAAAGAGGGCAGAAAATATATTTGTAAACATAATAATCAGCTTGTGTCCCCCCCTCTCCCCCCACCCCTGCAAACACAGCCTGACTGTGAAGTCTGTCGTGAAATCCGCATGTGCTGCATTCTGGGAAGGGAGTGATGGGAGAACATCCTTTTCATTTCCTAAATTAAAAGCAGCGATTGAATTAGCCCCCCTCAGCATCACCGCTGCCCCGCATAGCATGTGACTGAGCTGGATATATCTAAACAATAGGCCCATACAGATGATGCACAATCATTCTCTGGCTGAGTTGGGATCTGTCTTCTCAGCACCTGCTGCAGCTGAAGCCCCCATCTGTGCTCCCCGGAGAGCTATGGCATGTCAGTACTTAATGTGCTTGGTGTCACTGCGCTTCCTGAGCTCTTGTTTTATACGAATGAAAGAGAATTTGGGGAGGAGAGGGTTGGAAGGGGAAGAGGCTCACAAAAGCACGCGCACACAAAGAGTGTGAGTTTTAATTAGAAAACAGGTCGGGGGGACACTGACACTGTGGGCAAACACTTAGTGCTGTGCAGAAGTAATTAGGTGCACAAATCTCTGTTGTTAACAGACTCTTCAATACCTATTATCCTCAGTGCTGCACAAAAAAAGTGGATCCCATGTGTGAAAGGGGCTGGAAAGCTTCATTTTCACTCCTCTCTATTCAGGCAGATCAGTGACAAGGAGGGAAGGAGAACTGGGAGGATAAAACACTGGGCAGCCAGAGTATGGGTCGTCCCCCTTCACCCTCCGTGCCACACTAGGAGCTGATTTTGTTATGAGTCTGTCACAGGTTTTGTTCTATTTTTCCTCTACTGCCTCACTTTATTATTAAAAGTTTCATCACTCTCATTCATTACTGCAACTGTACCCCCAAGCTTTGCTGACAGGTAGGAGGACTATGTCTTTATTTCATTTCTCTATATATTCAGCTTGCTTGCAAATCTGGCCCAAATGTGAGGTGACCACTCTGCACTGGATATGCAAAACAACTGTAAGAAACCCAGAAGCTTCTCTTTGGCACCGATTATTTCCTGTCACTGTTTTTAAAAACCCACTTTCCTAATACTTCCATCTCAGGGACCCTCAACTGCTTTACAGAAGCAGCTGTGAGGGTCATTCTAGTTACATTAAAACTTGAAATTGAGGGTAGCTATGAATATAAGGTATACGCATTTTAAAACTGCCATAGCACTGAGAAATGTTGTAGTGCAAATGAAGTTATCAATTACCAGATGTCACGTTCTGCCCCCTTATTCACAGTGAGTAAGCCAAACCCCTAAATTAGGACCTTTCCTATACTTTGACAATTCCGCTCTTTATATTCTGCCAGAATAAATCAGAAGCAAGTCCCCTGAAGATATGAGACAATACCAGTTTCCATGAGATCAAACATACAAGCAAGTGGCATTCTGGTTTCACATGATTAAATTGCCCATCTCCCCCAGTACCTCAGGTAATTTTTCTCTCTATTTTACTAAAAAGTATATAAAATCTCAAAGATTTTCTTCTTGGGTCTAGCTAATGGAAGTTAAGTGCCTGCATCTGCAGGTAGGCATGAAAATGAGTGTCCTGCTTTCTGTCTTCAGCTTGCACTTCAGAAATAATGATAAAAAAATCTGACTGCTCACCCAGGATCTGCTGCTCCACCACCTGCTGAAACACATGGGAACTGTTTCTTTCATATCAGTGAGCCCTGACTCAGCTCCTGTTGGACCAAACTTCAGGCATGCAGGTTTGGAAATAACAGGGGGTCCCTAAAGGTCAGAAATTGTCACTGGAAGAGTCAGGAGAAAAGCTGAACAGTCTGGTCTTCCAGTTCCCTGTCTCACCGTCACAGAGCAATAGTAAGTGAAACCTCCTATTTACACTGTTCTGCTCTTTGGTTTTAAGTTAGTTATTTATTTTGTAAGCAAATTCTCTTTCCTAGGCCAAGAGTGGGGATCCCATAAAAGAGGTAAGATACCGTTTATGTAAGAACTGACTGTAAAAAATGTTTCCCAAACTGCAGTGATACTTGCATAGGTGCTGAGGCGAGTTCATATGCAATTGCACAATATGGTACGCTAAGGTATGTGAGTGTTACACACAATGATCTTTGCATTGTGGGGACCCTGAACACTGCTGTGATAGCTCTGTCCCTTGGTCACATATCGCAATCCTAACAACACCTGTGCTCACCATCTTCAAATGCAAGTGTGGAAGCCAATAATTTCTGTAAACTGTTGGGCTGAGAACGGCTCACAAATACTCTTCCCAACACAGCAAATACCACAATTAGGATTGAAAGTTTTAACAGAGACTGTTGCAACGTGCTGCAGTGGTTGTTTAATGCTGCCAGGGGAGCCATACACTGCAGTCCATGGGCACCTTTGCTTCATGTGGGGGGTGTTTTCCCAGCAGGAAATATTCCTTCTTGATTCACTTGCAGACTACATTATTTCAATACTAGAAAAGCCGAGTTCATGCTATCAATTACATTTTCAAAGCCACTTTATGTTATTTGAGAGAAGTGCTAAGCACATGATGTGAAACCACAAAAGTGCTTTTTGGCATTCTTTAACTTAGGAAGAAATGGGTATGCTAATTTAAGGTTGTTGTAACTGTCCTCAGACTGAATTTCATCCCAGGGAAAAGTTATTATTGTTATGTGCCTTTCGGAAAAAAAAAAAAAAAAAAGGCTTTTTTAAGAAGCTAAAATGCTCTTCATCAGAAGTAATAGTCACTGTAACACCATCATTCTACTAATGGCACACACAGAAGGGAGGTGCCTAGGGACGAGAAAATTGAAATAGGAAATCTGGACAATTCAGTCAGTCCTTTGCTCTGCTATTGACTTATTATTTGGCCTCAGGCAAGTCCAGGGAAGTTAGTGAAAAAGTTTCTCTGACTCAATTGTCTTTGAGTGATACTCTTAAGCATCCTCTACGCGTGTTCAGTTGACCTCTCTGTAGAACTGAGATACTGAATACTCCCAGAAACTAATTGATTAATCTCTGAAAAATACTTTCTAATCCTTTGGCAAGACTACTTGATGATTATTACACAGATTAAGTGATATATATGGATACAGAGATATCACTATCTATATATCTAGATAGGCATTATTCTCGCTGTGAAATATTTCCAGATAAATTATTGATGTTGGTTTTTAATGGCATATACACTTTTATTAATAAAAAGGAAAACATTTAAGCATACATTTATGTACAGGACCACTTTTAAGCTACATGGGGACAGCGTAAAAGACAACTATATTGTCTCTCAGTGGGTCAGTTCCATAACCACTTTAAACTGGCTTAATGCAGGCTGCCACCACCAAAAAAAGTAGTTTCATCCTCTCCCCTACCATATTTTCCTGCATGCACCCTTGTGCTGGCAGTAATGCCCGTGGACTTTGAAATCTCTTTTTATTTCACGTCCACCCCCACCCCCCCGATGTTTTTCAGCCAGATCTGTTCCTCTGCACGGTTGTGTGGCTGCATGACAGCAGGAGTGCTTGAAAGTTAAGGCTCCATATCAACCCTAAGCCAACCTCTATCATCTCAGATGGTGGCTTCAGGACTAGGAGAGAGGTTGTGAACCAGAGCACAGGGGATCTGGAGTCACCAAATTAACACATCAAACATTTCCTAACCTTCCTTTTCTCACCAGCTTCTGAGCAGCACCAGGTCTGCCTGCCAGCTCAGTAGCAGCCAAGTCTGCATTTCTCTATGGTGTGTGGGAGCTTTCAGCATTACTATGTGAAATCCATCTCTGAGTACAAATGCCACATGGAGGAACAGCAACATGAGACTAGTGTAAAAGCTGTCTGTGCTGAGAGCCCAAATACACACACAAGCCTTAATAATACAGATTTTAAAAGTAAAATAAAAATATGGCTCATTTTTCCAGACAAATGAAGAAGAACAGTTATCCTGGCAGCATGTGTTTTATTTATAGTAACAGGTAATATCTCTGAGGACTGCCAAATACTCAGCAAAACACAACCGAGTGCAGTGAGACTATTTAATAATAAATTTTAACTCTTAGTTGGTCACTTCACTCAGATTCCTTTACTTCTCCTGTCAAAGCAGCAGAGCAAAGCATGCTGACAGCTTCCATAAATAGCAGAGATTTAAATAATTCATCAGCAGGCAAACGGGATGCACATTTATAGAGAATGTGAGCATCTCCCTTGCTAGCTCTTAGAGCCCAAGTTAGCTGAATGCATTTCCTTGTAGGCATCAGTCAGCTCCAACATAAAAGAGCAATACAAGAGCACAGAATCAAAGGGAGTATTTTGTCTGTGGTTTTACACAAGGGATCAAAACTTTCTTGATTCTTAAAGCTGACTTTGGCAATCACTAAACTTCTTGCTTGTACAGTGCAGATAACTATATTTCTTACTTGAGGAGCTCTCCTGCGTATTGAAAGAATGAATGAAAGGTGTTTAGAAACAGGAAAACTGGCTTTCCAAGGAGCTTTGGATGCTTAGATACACTGCTGAGATGTCACCGACATTCACAAAGCCACCCCTCAAGTAACAACTAACCCTGTACATGTGTAATGGTATGCTATAGTAATGCCATATGCTATTTATAATAGCTATCTGTAAGTAAGGTAAGCTTGGAAATGGAAGATGCGCAGCAAAGCGTGGGGACTCCCAGGCCAATATATGATGCTTCTCCAGAAGGCCAAAAAGAAGCAGAGTAAAATGCCACAGTAACATGTCTAGGCTGCTTCCAAGACCGAGTTAATATATTCAGCAATGGCTCAGATGTCTTCATGTGACACCACTGCTCAAGTGTTTGCACCACTGTCCAAAAGCCCACAGCACTGAGTTCCTAGGTATCTATCTAGTACACATCTAGGCCCCATCATGAGACACAAAATACTGTGAATCTGCTGATTTCACCTGCTAGACTCAAACCATGGGGTGTGCTCTCCATGCACCGATCCCCCTGCGCTGCCAAGGAAGCATGCAAAAGACACCTCTACTTTGTTCTGCTCAGTGACTTAGGACATTCACCTGGAAGGCTCCAGGAATTAGTGCAGTGTCTTGGGCTTTGGGAGATATAGGTCAAGTTTTTTAAACAGAGGAAGGTTTTGAACTGAGGTCTCCTATATAGGTGAATACACTAGCTAACAACCTGTTGGCTACAAGGAGAAGATGCAACGCTGATTCCTCCCTCCTCTGGCCAGCTACTGGGGTGAAGCTTACTCAGAGAGCAGACTCCTGACATGGTCAAGTAGAGCTAGTTGTTTACAGCAAACAATAGAAAACAGATGCTGCAATCCAGATTTGTACAAGGACCGAAATTTCCTCTCTAATACACAGTCGAGCAGAACTTGCTCCACATAAAAAAACAATTCCAAGAATAAAAAAGGTCCCTCTTAAATTAGCAAGCCTAATATGCAAGGATCCAGCATAGCCCTTGAATATATACAAATATCTGTAAGGATCAATGTGACTTTGCTTGCACTTAACATTACGCAAATACTTCTTGGGATCAGGGACTAATTTTTCCTCTTGCAAACAAACAACACCATAGTAATTAACAGAAATCAAAAAGAAATATAGGCTACAAGATTGGTCATTTCAACAAAATAACCCTACTATCTGAAAGTGAATGCCTGAATATTCAAGAAAAATGAGTTGAGCAGAATGTGCAATTGCATCGGGAAAATCTATTACTTATTCAGTAGCAAATGCATTAAGGATATCATCACAAGCAGTAGCACTGCCAAGTACTATTAAGAAGCTGTGCATTGAGTCAGGCTGCTCCTCATAATTTATTAAATGAATGCCTTTCTTCATTCCAGCAAAGACTGGCTTCCGAGATTGTGATGTTAAGAATGATTGGGTAAGTTGTTTTCTGCAGGACAGTGTTCCAAACAGCATAATTTCTATTTGCTTCATGCACTCTGGAAACCAGTGCCTGATATTGATGCAGCCCAAATGGGCCTGGCCACTGCTCAGCAGGGAGGCCCCAAGCTCCAGCTAGGAGCTCGGGGCATTTGTCCTCTGTCGGGTGCTGCGGGAGCTACAACCTCCTCCAGAAAAGCCAGCTGACATGCCGGTGGTTGCCTCACCTGCACTGCTGGAGAGCTGAAGGCTGGGGACTCCCAGGGAGCATCACACCAAAGCCAGGACTGTTCAGGTGCACGGCACAGCCCTAGATCCTGTCACCAAGCCTAGAGAATGTAAGTGTCTATCCCAGTCTCACTGCTTGTTTTTTTCTGAGTTTTTCAGGCTATTCAGAACATATGCCATCCAGCAACCCAGCACAGCACTGGCACAGGAGTTGCTACAGCTGCTGTAACATATACTATGTGAGGATGCCCCTCAGCTGGAGGAGTCCTTAGGCAGCTGCAACCCACCAAATTTACATTTCTTTTAGCATCAGGGAGCCTGTGCAAAACAGCGACTGGGGATCAGAGAACAGGGCCTTCCAAAGATGACTTCCAGTAAGCACGTACATTTTCACAAGTTCTGTCACTCATCTGCACAGGAAAATGCCCCTGAGTCCCTGCTGGAGCAAGAGCAAAATCTCAGAACCACAGAATGGTTTGGGTTGGAAGGGACCTTTAAAGATGATCTAGCCCCCCCCCCCCTGCCATGGGCAGGGACATCTTTCACTAGATCAGGTTGCTGAAAGCACCATCCAACCTGACCTTGAACATCTTCTCTGGGCAACCTGTTCCAGTGTCTCACCACCCTCCTGTAAAAAATGTCTTTTTTATGTCCAATCTAAATCTACCCTCTTTCAGTTTAAAGCAACTGCCCCTTGTCCTGTCACTACAAGCCTTGGTAAAAAGTCTTTCTCTGTCTTTCTTATAAGCTTCCTTTATATATTGAAAGGCCCCCAATAAGGTCTCCCCGGAGCCTTCTCTTCTCCAAGCTGAGCAACCCCACATGCAAAGCCCTATGTCAGCAGCTCCCTCCGTCTCTCCCAGCCGACTACACACTAACCGCTTGGCTTGACTCCTCTGCTGTTCTAGGCCAATCCTTTAAAAAAATGCAAGAGCAAGACAAAAATCAGCAGCACCCTGCAAAAATATGCAAATCCAGAAGCAGGTAACGTGTCAATTCAGACCTTTTTAGGAGAGCCACACTTAATAATGCCCTGCTGCTTACACCTTTTTAGAGCACTGTTTTCAGGCAACAGTGAATGCTTCTGGGTCTCAGGAATCATCTGCGCTTTTATTCAAATAATGCTATTACAGGAATCTGAAATTATAGATGTCCTGGGAACCCATTCTATTTAGCCTCAACACAAGTAAACGCATCATCTTCAAAACTTTAATATATATACATACAGTTAATTAATTTGGAGTGTTTTAAGTTTGAAGTCTTGCTATAAAAATCCCTTTGTAAAAAACCTAAGCTCTGTGGATTTCCCATCTAGACTGCCACACCTAATTTTTGAGCAGTTGTTGAAATTCTGTAGAAACTTAGGTCTGGGATTTCACCATTTTGGCTTAACCGGGCCTCCTTCCCGTGCAGCATTCTTGATAAACAGGTCAGTTCGTGGATAAATCTTAATGCTTTGGCAGTTCTATAAACAAACACACACAAGGCAGTCCTATAAACAAACACACACAAGGCAGTCCTCTTGATGGACACCCACAGCTTCCTGAGTTCAGAACGGGATTTCCCTCCATTGTGGTAGCATGCATGCTGCCATTGATCTGTTCACCTCCCTCGGAAGTTACCATAAATGCATCCAGCCACTTTGGCAACAAGTCAATCACTCGAAGAGGGGATCGATGGGCCGAGGCCAATTGTATGAGGTTCAACAAGGCCAAGTGCCGGGTCCTGCACTTCGGTCACAACAACCCCATGCAGCGCTACAGGCTTGGGGAAGAGTGGCTGGAAGGCTGCCCGGCAGAGAAAGACCTGGGGGTGCTGGTTGACAGCCGGCTGGATATGAGCCAGCAGTGTGCCCAGGTGGCCAAGAAGGCCAATCGCATCCTGGCCTGCATCAGAAATAGTGTGGCCAGCAGGAGCGGGGAGGTAGTTGTTCCCCTGTATTCAGCACTGGTGAGGCCGCACCTCAAGTGCTGTGTTCAGTTTTGGGCCCCTCACTACAGGAAAGATATTGAGGTGCTGGAGCGTGTTCAGAGAAGGGCAACCAAGTTGGTGAGGGGCCTGGAGCACAAGTCTTATGAGGAGCAGCTGAGGGAACTGGGGCTGTTTAGTCTGGAGAAAAGGAGGCCGAGGGGAGACCTTATTGCTCTCTGTAACTACCTGAAAGGAGGTTGTAGTGAGGTGGGTACTGGTCTCTTCTGTCAGGTGGCTGGAGGTAGGATGAGAGGAAATGGCGTCAAGTTGCGGCAGGGGAGGTTTAGGTTGGATATTAGAAAAATTTCTTTACTGAAAGGGTTGTCAGGTATTGGAACAGGCTGCCCAGGGAAGTGGTTGAGTCACCATCCCTGGGGGTATTCAAAAAGCATGTAGACAAGGCACTTCAGAACATGGTTTACTGGGCATGGCTGACAGTTGGACTCGATGATCTTGAAGGTCTTTTCCAACCTAAATGATTCTATGATTCTAAGCTGCAAAGAAGCAGTGGTATCTGTTTATTTCCAAGCAGATTTGCTGTTATAACCCAAATTATGCTAACTAGTGCTTCTGTTGGCTGCCTCAGTGCAGCAGCTACTGCCTGTGCGGCCTTGAAGATGAACTTGCTTCTCACTCCTCAAAGCACTGCCTCAAATCCAAGATGAGAACTGTTACTGAGACTGTGAGGGACAAGCCTGTACCACTGCTGTATACTTTCCTGGGACACATGGGAAACGGCAATATAGAAGACCTCATATAAATCCCATAATTAACAGATTAGCACACATTATTCTGGTTTTCCTCCTAAAAAAATTTTTGCTTTCCCAACACAGAACACAGCACAATGAATTATTAAACCACAGATTCAGACAACCACATTATTTCCATGTCTTTGCACATCTGAAAATCTGACAACAAAATTTTCTAAGAGCAAAAATGTCTTTTTCTTTTTTTGTCCCCCAGCTTTTCCCTCCCAACCCCTTCATCCATATTCCAAAGAAGGTCAATTTTTCATGCAAGCTGTACAAGTAACTGGCTCAGTTGTTTTGATTTTGCATTTCTGAGTTTTCATGATGCTGGCACCTGTGGGAAAAGTTCACTGAACCTGGATAAGAGACAAGAGATCTACCCTGGTGCATTGAAAGAGGGCTGGCTGGAAGCTACATTTTGTTTTTCCTTTTTTCCATTTTTTAAAAATGGAACAAAACCTCAGTGGAGACCTAAGACTTGAAAATACTACTGCAAGGATGGGGGGAGCAGAGATGAAGGGATATGTTCTATATTCTCACTCATCATACATCTTCATTGAGCAGGGTAATAGGAGAGGGAGATGGAGAAGAGGCAAATGTTTTCTTTTGGATTATTTCCTCTAGGAAAATAAAGTTTGGGTTTAAATGAATATTTTTGAAAGCACCCACAAAATGGATGCAGCAGAAAGACCACCCTGGATATTTGAAATTAAATGAAGAGAGTCTCTGTTCTTTCCTCATTCAAGGAGCTTATCTTTGTCCTGAGCAACTGGTTTCTAGTAGATGTGAAAGTCACATTGGCTGTGGGATCTGTTTCTGTTTCTTTCTTTCCCCTGGAGTAGGGAGAGAGTATCCCCAAACTCTCAGACATTAGTTTGTAGCTTCAGGTTAAAAATGCCCGCTTATCTAAACATGCTTTCTTGTTTATTTTCTAACAGGTCACTAGAACGGACCTTTCTCAAGCCTGTGGGGGCCAGTTAAGGGACTCCTCTTGCATCTGAGGTGGTCATCCACGCCACATCTTACTCACTCCATGGTCTGCAGAATGCAAAAGCAGCACTGAGGACACACTGGGAGAGATGGAGACAAAAGCTGGCATCAAGCAGTATAATCTACAAAATCCCATACAGTTATTATTAGCTTTTTCTACCTAAAGGACAATTGGGCTAAGAGACTAAGGACAACCAAAGCTGAAAACCTAGCAAGTGTCTGCATAAATGTCTGCAAGAAGAGAAAGCAGCTGGAGGCCTGCTGGCAGACTTTGCAACAAACAGACTTCTCCATCTTAGAGGCACAGCACAAGAGATCAGAAGAGGCACTATGTGATCTGGAGCTGTGGCTGCGGGATTGTTGCAACCTGGATGAAAGAAAAAAGTTCTGAAGCTTTTCTCATTACAGCTGGCAACAGTTTCATCAAGGGTTCAGCAACTTGCAAGGCTGGTGTGCCAGACCATATCTTTCCCAAATGAGCATGCTGACAAAAGCTCGGTGGGAGATGTGCTGCTCGTATGATGTGCCTCTGTGGAGAACAGCACCTCTCCGTTCTGCCAAGTTTGTCTCTCAGTGGGAGCTGCTGCTTCTTGTAAATGTCTCCCTCAAAATGCTGCAGGTCTCCTGCAAAATATTCCAGTGCACAGTTTGGCAACCATGCTTGAGGTGCCAGCATCCCAGCCTCAATGACAGTAGAAGGGAACCTTCCCAGCCTTCACCATCACATACCAGTAAGGCTGCTGGATGAGAGTTCAGCTCAGTGGGAAGTGACTAGGGTCTCTATTGGTATCTGCCTTCAGCTCTTCTGTGTTCATTCTCCCATGCAAGGCTTACCCTTTCTACATTATTCAACATGAGTTTTCTTCTTCCCAGTGCTTACTTTCCTCCCAAGTCTGGCAGCCTTTGTGCCCTGCAATATATTTGGCAGCTGGCTCAGTACAGACTTACACATGATTTTACTGAAGAAGTTTAGTCTAGTCTAGTTTTGAGGTGAAGGTCAGTAGTACAGTAACTAGCTGAAATGTAACAAAGTACAGTGCCCTGTGTAAATGCAGCTTGCCTCTGTTTTATCTCAAGCTGGAGAGGTAAATACCATAAGTTTATCACAAAAGAAACAGGGAAGGAGTCTTTTGGAAGAGAGAGAGTTGAGGAAATCATACAGTTTATTTGGGAAACCTGTATAATTGCCTGAAGCACTGAGAATATTTGCCTTCAAGACTTTTGTGGGTCAGATTTCCTCTGCAGAGGCAATTTTAGCTCTGCCAGTTGGTCAGAAATGACCTAAGGAATCTCATATGAGTTTAACTTTTCCACTTTATTCTCTGTTTAAAGAAGTTCCCAGAACCCTTGCTAGGATAGACAATATGATGTTTGTCTTTACATACCTTGGGGGCGGGGAAGCTTAGCTTCTCCTTATGTCACCTGTCCCGTTCCTTACCAACTCACACAATCACAAAATAAACCATATTTCACCTGCCTTTTAACTGTCTCTGGTAACACTTGTTTTTTTGTTATCAAACTACTGCTAGCGTATCTCAGGCCTTGGGATAATTCAACACTTTCCCAGGAGGATCTGGACTGGACATAAACAATACATTGGATGCTCAGTTGTCATAAACTGTTCCAAAAAGTTAAGTCAGATGAAATAGGCAACTGGAGAATATAAGTGAAATTTTCAAAGCAGCCTATGCTTATGAAGATACATTCCTGTTTATTTTAATGTACTTAGACTGTTGGTTTTTTTTTAAATTCCGAAGTATTTTGTTTCATTAAGTTCTCTCAACTTCTCCACATCTTTTCACTTCTGCCTTCCTCCCATGACTACAGGTTTCCCCATGGGTTCTGCCCAGAATGGGGGTTTCTTCGGCTATTAAGTAAAACTAGGAGCTAGACTGTGACTTGGACAAGCCACACTATGATACCAGATCAAATGCTACTTGGACTCTGCTTCAATAACACTGGCAGAGAGAAGGCTACTTCTGTACTGCAGCAAGTGGAGACACAATAGATAGTCCTCGTTCTGCTTCTCTGACCCAATGTTTTGTGAAGGGAAGGTTGTACCAACAGTACCTTATTAATATAATCTTTCTTCAGAAAGATGGCAAAACCATCCAAGATGGCAAAAGACCCAACGAAAACCAGATAAGCAGCAAAATATGATGTAGGGGAAAAAAAAATTAATTCCCTGGGAAATGCCATCTCCTGTTAACTATAGTCAAACTCAAATTTAAGGAGGCAAAGCAGGAAAAGATGCATTTTTTAGTTTAAGGTTTTGTCCCATAGGAGCTGGAATAACTTGAAAGGTAGAGACACCCATCACAACTTTGTCACAACATAGCGCTCAGCTGTGGAATGATTAAATCCTAGAATTAAAGCAAGCATTTACTAGACTAAATAAAATCCTGTCAAACCTGATTTCCACAGCTGGATAATGCCTTCTTAGGCTACAGCAAAACAGTCAAGATTAGCCAAAGTCTTTCAAAAAGGAAGCCCACCTAAAATAACCTTTGCTTCATTATCAGGCCTAATGTTACCACGCTGAATTATATCTTTGTCACAACTAAAATCACAACCCTGAAGAACTCTGCTACACATAGGACAAAGTTGTTAGCTCCTTATCTCTACGTTAGAGGAACTCCAGGCATCCAGGAAGCAGTTTCACTGTCTATGTTGATCTTTGCAGTACAGAGGCTGCTAAATTTTTGCATACAATAGCTCAATGTCTACCTGGAGCTGTATGTAGGAGCTGCCTTTAAGCAGGAGCTCACCACTGCTACTAAAGAAGATAAAGAAGATAAGAGCTTTTTTTTTTCCCTGTAGCATCAGAAGTCAGTCACCTTCCAAACAGCTGGGTCGTTTTGCTGAAGACTCACTATCCATATTCATAACTACTGCGCTGGTGCATCAGCTATGTAATGGAGGGAGTGGGAGCAGGTTCTAGGTAGTAACTGAATTTAGCTGTGACATTTCATTTCACAGTGAAACAGATTTGGTTTTTGCCAAGAAAATGCTCACATACTCCCCTCAACTCTTGCCAGTTTAACTACACCTTCAATAATTCAGTCAGTAGTTGCTTAATCTTCCTAGTTAAATTATTAAGTAGAAGAGTGGAAAAACCTGCAACTGAGCATGTGAGACGGAGTGCTCTAGGAATGGAGCTAGGGTTGGGCACACACAACATCTGGGAGAGTCTGTCCTGGAGCTATACTCCATCTGAGCCTAATCTCACATCTCTGAACACACAGGATTTCCCTTCTTCCCTCCCTGCTTCCCTCCCTCTCTGCCTTTGTGTTTTTCCTTCTTATTAACACTTCCCATCACCTTTCCTGAAGAACGCTTTTGGGTGTCCTTGTGGCTTCCTCAGTAAACTGTCTTTTTATATGCTGAATGGAAATGTCAGGTCCCAAACACACTTCAAGAAAAGACCTCAGAAGAACAAAGAAAGGTTTGTTTTCAGGAGCTAGGGAAGACCATAAGGTATCTCAAACTTCAGTGGGGGTAAAGATAAGAGTTTCGTACAATAGCTAAAGATGAAAAAGAGAAATCCTTAGAAGAAAATATGGGAAGAAGGAACATCTAAACAGATGGGTCAGAGACATGGGAATAGTGAAACAAAGCTGATAGCTTCACTGAGACAAAGGAACATGGAAAGCTAGAGGGAGAACGGATTTGGGATTATACATGAAATAGCACTTTTTAACAATATATTTAACTACCCTTACTGAGTTTTCTTTCAGCTCCTAAATTTGCATATATGCTTCCCATATTGATCTACATTTCTGGCTATTAACTTGAGACAAGGTCATCTACTTGGAAAGAATTTCTGAACAAGGCAATGAAGTAATTAATTTATCTGTTAGAGAACTTGTTTAGCCAATAACAGTTCTTAATATTTTAAGACGATTTTCCCTTACTTAGAAGAATATATGGAACATGTGTGAATAAGTAGTAGAAAAAACCTCACCCCTCAAGGAAAGTAGTAGGCTAATTAAAGCACTTCTTATATGCTTGTACAATATTAAAAACCTAATTAATTACAAAATGTGGCTTTCTGCTGGCTTTGAGAAAACCAGTGCATAAATTAATTGAATGGTATTGCAGCCAGATACACTACATGGCAAGAGAATCAAAAGCATGCTGGTCATTATGGGATATAAAATCCGCAACTGGTGGTGGTCCACAACTAACAATCCGTGTTCTCTTGCACAACCCTATGAGATCAACGCACTTATGATGAGATCTTGGCACTTAGGAGGTCTCTGCTTTCCCTATAGCGAACCAGCACTGAGTACTCTCCAGCTGTTCATTCCCCTTCCCCCTCCATACTCATTTCCATACTGCTGCTCTTCTGATAATCCCCCATGGCCTCAGGACTTCCTCTGTAGCTAAAATAAGATATAAAGCCATATTAGTCTCAGCATAATGAGTGATGCACCAGACCTCTACTTCTTTATGCTGCCACTGTCTTTCCAGCTGATCAGAAACAGAAAAAAAATGGATACACATATCTCTGGGTGAGCAAATGGAGGATCATCCTCAGCACGAGCTCTTCATTGTTATTAGTGTTACGTATTGCTGTCGCTGGAGCTTTGCAGACACAAAGCATTCTTTTGTAGGAGCTGAATTTCACAAAAGCACAATGTCCTTTTCTTTAAAGGAAAATACAAACTGGAGAGAAGAAGTCAACAAGGTACAGAGAGTCCTCCATATTTATTGACTGTCTTGGGGACTGAATGCTGAAAGTAATTTGCACCAAGTTGTTCACCAGTTCTTAAGCTTTGACTCAGTATTTTGCTTTACTGGAAAATGACTGAGGAAGAGAGCAGGAATTGTGCCAGTCCAGGATTTCAAACTTAAAATGCAGGAAGCCTGAGAATACTGCTTAACTTCTGCCCTGCATGAATACATTTATTGCAAAATCTGGAGGGACTAACGCAGAGCCCAGCAGTAGGTTGGCTGGAAATATGCAACAATGCTTATACCCATGTACACTGCTTAGATCAATAGTTTACCAAAGACGAAATTAGCCCCAAAGCCATACGCAGAAAATAGGAGGAGGGTACTAAGAAAACTGGGCTGTATAAAATGTAAGATGTTCTTTTAAGAAAGGTGTCCAACAGTGTTTTCTTAAATTTCAAATGGGGAAAAGAAGTGATTAGGTTAGGAATTTACAAGACACGCCAAAGCTATGCATATTTTGGCAGTGGGGTAAGCAGCACAGGGAAGTCCACCATGGCCAAATTATAATGCAAATGTCTAAATATTCAGGCATTGCAGCAAGAATTGCCTCGTGGATGGAGTCCAGGAAATCAGAGCACCAAGAAGTCCATAGAAAATGATAGCTGGCAGCTCCCGCAGCAGGAACAAGACTAAAAGTTGGTGCCTGGCCTGTCAAACATTCCCCATACTTCTGTCTATTTCACTGATGGAAGAACTATGGTACAATTCAAATAGCTTAAATTTAAAAATCTCAGCTCCATATTCTCTCCAGTAAGGGCAGCAAGAGTGGGTAAGGAAGAATTGCTTCCTGCTGCACTCCATCCTGATCTCTGCACAGATCCAAGAATCTTTATGCCATGTGGTATCCAAGCCCACTGTGGATGGTGGTGGCTGATGGGTGGAAAAGAGGCACTGCAGGGTTCAGCTGCCCTCAGCTAGGGACTGCCTCTGCTCCCTCCCGCCTCCTCAGGACTTGAAAAGGTCAGATCATCCATCTGGTATGGCAGAATCTGTCCCTTACTATACCGGGGCCACAGTGTGTGGCACAGTCAGGAAAACACACAGACCACACACAGACACAAGCCTGCTGCAGGTGGCTGCATACAACCAAACCAAGATGTGGTTTGTGCCATCTCTGTACTTGCTTTTTATTCCCCAGCAATCAGTGGATTATCTTCCACGACTACTCCTCTGAGACGGTCAGTGCAGAGCTGCTGTTAGTGCTTGTGTACAGGCCAGTGATGCTGTGCTGTGTAGTCTAGAGAGTGAGAAGAGCTGCTTTTCTGTAATGGGCACACCGCATCTAGTGGCATGAGTGTGAAGAGCCTGTAAAATGCACTACAAGCATGGTTATTTCTATATAGGGTACCCCTCCAGCCTTCCTCTGAAGCTGAAGTGGGCATCAGTGCCCAGTGGCCAACATTTTCAAAACAGGCTTCGTAAGCAATACCCAGTCCACCAGAAAGGTAGACTTCCGTGTGCACCTGGCTTTTCTGTTGAATACACCCATGTCTGCATTCTGGTGATCTTCAGAACGTAGATGGCTTAAGAAAAAAGATTCCTGACAGAGCTCCATGGGAATGTCACGAAATTGGTATTATCCCCATTTTGTAGACAGAAAAGAGAGGCACAGAGAGACAGGGACAATTTTCTCTAATTACTGGCAACATACCAACTAAGAACCATGGCTTACGATAACCACTTAGCGGAAGATGCTCAGTGGCGAAATGTTAATGTCTATTACTTGACCAAAGTAACTATGGATTTTACTTTGAAGTAGGGGCCTTGTAACTCACATTTTTCTTACAGCTTTTTCTGCTGCTTGCTCTATTAATGAGATGGACATGATTAACACTGACTGCAGACATGTAAGAGGAATTCTGTTGGGACAGGTATATAGTATGCACAAAACATAGCCTGTCTGACAATGCTTTCTATGGCTTTGAATTCAGCAAGGAACTTCCATCTTTTTACTTTTTACCTCCACAGGCTTTGAAAACTTGGTGAAACATATTTATCACTGTTCATCACTTTTTCGATTCAGCTTTATCTTTGTAAAGAAAGGAATCTTGCTTGAAGTCTCAGATTATCCTTCATATTTCTCAAACCCAAATCTGGCCATAAGATCTGTCAAAGAAGGACATGGAGTCCTTATTTTTGCTCCTCCAAGTGCTATGTTCCTGATATAGATAGTGTTCTTGAAAATCATATTAACAAAGCCAAACTCTATGCTCTTGGGAAGATACAGTCATTGCAATCAGGGTCATTATAACAGCAATAAACTGGAAAGAATTAAATTACTTTTGTTCAAGACTACCTATTCCCAGTCAGTTGCCTGTTGAATCTGATAGTCATATAACCTAAGCAACAGATTCAGGGATCCCAGCATCTGCCAAATCAGCAGGATGAGGAAGATACACTCTGGTGGCTTGGAAGCAAAGTAGATCTCTTTGATAGGAAAGAAAAGGGGAAAAAATTATGGCAAATTCTCTTCCTTCCTATTTTTCAGCATTAAGTGTCTCAGAGAAAAAATGTTTCTTTGAGAAGTGATGTAAACCAATTCTTTGCACATTGGTACTGCTGGTTTTGCTGGTGAATGATCTCCGGATCTTATGTTCTTGAGTTTTTTTCAAACAATTTAATTGCTTGTATTGTTTAGGTTGTTTATTTTTTTTTCCTATTAGACAGAATGTCTTGTATATAGCAGATAAAGAAGGCACCTTATTCCTTGACCAAAGGAATCTAATCTGTGGAGGAGAAATCTTTTACTTCTAGGACAACACTTATTTTTAGATTCATACATTAAAAATTCCTGGGGACAGGTTCTGCCATGGCTGTCCAGCTGAGTCATACTCTTATAAATAACCCCACAGGACAGAATGGCTTTTCTTTTAGGGTAAGACACTCTTCCGCAGATGAGAAGTGATTGAGTCTGGTCCTTGGAAGCTTCTTGGAAAAATCACACTGTTTTTCCTCCTGTTCTCAAGTGAAAGGAGAAATTAAGAAGGCATTTAGTAATAAACCAGATTTCCAGCTTATCTGAAGAGCTCTCATTAAAGGCCCTCATGGGCCTATGTCCTAAGAAACATTTAGATATATAGTATCTTTACAGCAGTTTACTTGATCAAAAGACAAACCTAGCTAGATTAACAGCCGCCACAAGTGTTAATTGTTATTATTTCCTAACCTGTGACACAGCAGAGAATACAAAAGGCTGATAATCTGCAAATAGCTTCAGTTCCTTCCTCTGCCACTGACTGAGGGAGCAATTTTAAGGAATTCACTCGCTCTTTCTGCACCTCAGTTTGCCACCTGTCAAGTAGGAGTCATGCCATTTAGCTTCCAAAATAAATTTCTAACATGAAAGTGAGGCATGATGGAGTGGTATTTGCTATGCCACCAGTTTCTGCAGTGCCACACACACTGCAGTTATTCACTCAGTTGCACAACGTAGGTATGTTTCTTGCAGTAACTCTTATTGTACTCCTCGTATTACCTACACAGCAACAGGATGTCTCTTACTTCTACATACTTGCCAATGACTGTACCTTCTTGGTCATCAACCCTTCCTCCATTCCTTTTTCATAGTAACTTTGTGATAATCCACTCTGCGCTGGACAAACGTACCTGAGAAGGATTCATCTGGGGCAAGAGAAATTCAAATGTCTCTGCATTCTCCTGAACTCCTAAAAGATTACATTCTTTGTTCATGAATGACCTTATCCAAAGGACTACGGCAGAGCTGGACTCATGGGCGCAAGCGATGTATCATGATGGGCGTTGGCAACTGACAGGTTTAATTTTTATTTCCTTGATTTCAATAAAAAAACACTTTCATGATCTCATTAAGTGACTGTAATACAACTTGATGCTTTACAGCCTGCCTCTCAGTCACTTGGAATTACAATGTCCTTTAAAAGAAATCCTACGGGAATCAATGGCTTCTTGAAGATCAACGTATTATTTATCCTATTTAAGAGTGACAGAATTATATAACTTTAATTGGACCCAATCTTGATGTTATTCTTCAAAACACCTTAGATGCTTTGCTTGATCTGATTATAACTGAGTAGGAACAGTCAAAAGATGAATGAGTAGGAACTTCCAAACCCAATATATTTAGAACAAACCTTTCCTACAGGACTGGTCTGTCAGTTTTGAGCCTTAAGCTATTCAGTATAGCCCCTTTAAAACCACTATTCTTTGTATTTAATATTAATCCCAGATTATAAAATGAAACATACATCTTTCCAACAGCCTGTTCAAAATCCTTAGTTCCACTGGAAGTATTTCACATCATGTGCTCTAGAGCTACACCATAACGGAAAATAGAGCTGTAAGCCATATTGCTAGACAAGCCCATGAGCCTGCGTGATGGGGCTGGGAATAGAAACACCATTAATATACCTTTGGAATGGATGTAAAACCTATGCCAGCTGTGTAAGTAGGGACTGATTGTCTTTCCCACACCATGACACACACTGCATTTAATGTGCCTATTCCTCTTGAGCTGGTCCCAAATTTAGGACACATAAAGGATTAATCAAGCTTATACCCCTGACATGGCAGACAAAATGTTTCTGTACGCTTGAGTAGTGAGAACAACTCTATCAGAACCACCTTGTATAGAGAAGAGTCTGTGCCCTTTCAAGAAACCAAGGGAAACAGTCAGATGCTTTTGTATTTGGATGGTCAGAACACACTAAGTATATATCCCAAATTTTCAAAATCATAGGATTGGTTTAAAAGGTATGACACTTAAGAAAATAATAATACAGGATTGGTTTTCTGCCTAGTGATTTTCCAAATCTTTGCTGCTTCATCTTTGACCTACCATCTTAGAACCAGGAAATCTGCTTTATTTAAAAAAAAATTCACATGATCCAGGAGTGAGGCTTTAGAGAAATCCCTGCCAAATATGTACATTGACAACTCCACAAAAGCTTTTGTTTTGGGTCTTCTGCTCCAGCGCAGTTGCAGTTTTGCTTTTGATATCTTTATCCAGCACATTCAACATGAAATGAATCTTATACCCTTTTTTCTAAATATGTACATTGTCTTCAACGAGGGGAAACTTGAAATATAGGATGTTTGAAAGAAATTAAAGTATCAACTGATTAGACTCAATTTACTATATTCATCAAATGCAGTCTTGGTTTTCAGCTGTAAACCCAATCTGGTTGCTATCCAGCAGTAGTTTCACAGTTACATGTTCTGCATTAAAAATATATATACACGCATACATCCATATGTCCAGGGTTTCAGTACATTGGAAAAAATTCTGCCTTGAATTATGCTCCACTGAATTCAACAGAATTTCCTAGGAATATACATAGAGTAGGCAAAACTAGATCCATCACTGCTGCATAGCCTCCTTCCTTCTTATACCTTTCATTGATTTGCCTCCCATTTGGCCCCATTCTTAAAGTCTTTGGCAGGTTAAGAGTTAGGCAAATTATTTGGAAACAACTTGTATTTACTGATCCTCATTCAATGTATAAATTACACAATGCAGTCATGTGAGTTAAAAGAAGGATTTTTGCTAATATCTTATTTAAATACTAATTAACAAGTAAGTTCTAAAGATACAGGCACTTTTATCACTCGTGTGTTTCCAGAACATTTTAAAACTTTGATGGAGCACACAATCTTCTATTCCCTTCTGAGCAACTAATATCCATTTAAACACCACATTGGTTTTCTTTTCTTTCCGCTTCATGTCTGCTGTTTGCAAATTGATCCTTATGATTATAAAAAGTCAAGGCAGTTATACCTTGAAATTCATTGGAATGCCTCCAGACCTATTATTTGCAGGACTTTCTAGCTGCATAAATAGAATGTCAACTACCTGAATATACTAGGCATACAAAGCAACATAGAAAGCCAACTTTAACTAAGAGGCATAAAAAGAGCTCCACTATCAAGTTAGGGAAAAATGATAGGTACAACTGCAATTTCAAATAATTCACCCAGCAAAGAGCAGAAGTGCATAAATATACATAAAAGCCAGCGCAGTAGTTCTCAGTATAGATCTAATTAAATTTAGTCAGAACAATGAATTACAATAGATTAGTTTATGTCTCATAACAACTATTGTATCTTTCTTTGTACTTAGCAAATATAGTCTTCTTGGAGATCTTTTGCTTACACAGGTGCAAATTTCTTCAATCTGACACTGTTTCCTATCTCACTAGTGATCTTTGGCTTTTGTTTTGCACCTACCAGAAAGCTACGCTCCTCTGCCACCTAGTGCTTTACAGAAGTATATTTTATATCAACTGCCAGCTCCTGCTAGCATAGTGTTCAACAGAATAGATGAGGACTGGCAGAAACCTTTTATTAAAATTTCCTTGCTAAATGGGTGATTAATTTATCAACCTCTATGGATATCATAATTAATCACTGCCAGAGATCACCCCTATCTTAGTATGATACAAAATCTTTTAGCAACTTGCATCCTTGTATTTTAGGACATTACATCATCTTCCTGGTTCTTTCTAAAATGTAAAATAAATTTTTACATAAAATCATTACAGAAGAAAAACATAATCAAATATAACATGTATTTAATCATATGAAATTTTTAGACAAAAAAGAATGTCTTTTTCAACTACTAGCAGGTTCCCAGTGTATCAAAGTGAAATTCCCCTGAGGTATGTATTTTTTCTTTTTAAATGGATTCTGGAGTACAGCATTTGTAACAGCCGGTATGCTTTTTGTTAGTTTTAATTTACATTGTTTCAAAAAGTGTATATTTATATATTAGCAGTGTTGCAATTTATATTTCTTTCAAAATTACATATAAACAGGGTTTATTTCAACTAACAGACTATGCCACATTTTAGAGGAATTCTGGAATTATTTTTTTTTAAAGTAATAGAGCTTCATATTGTCAGTGTTAATAAAACAAAGCTATGAAAGTAAGCTTTCCTTTACTCTTCTTTTGAAGGAAAAGTCATTCAAACTAAACTGTTCTGTCTCTCACTGAAGGTGATTTCTTTTTTGGAAAATTAACTGGTACTGTATCAGTTGCATATACAAATCTTCAATATTTGTCAGTTGTTTCTAATTTATCTTTTAGAGACCATGAATACCAGATATTTTAATGACTTTTTCCCCCCACATTACTCAAAAACCACTATGAAACATTATCAAGCATGTCCTCTTGTCTGGATTGCACAAATGCAGTACTAACATAAGCAGTATGGCTATGAATCATCACCTAACTGTGGCCTGGCAAGTATCTTAAAACATCTAGTGTTGACACAGCCTAACTTCATTCATGTTTCATAAGAACTCTATTTGTAAAGCACCTTCGTTGCTTCACTGATACTATAATTCAATAAACTAAACTAATGCAATATACTGCCAATTATAATTATTACTCCATTAGCAGAAACCACACGTCCTCCCTCATGTTTAGAGAAAAAGTCTTTTTTTTTTTAATAATACCTGTGTGTTTCTGAGAAATTAACCCATGACTCTCAACATCCCATGTTAATTTAGCTTATTTCTCTACAGAACCTTTGTCAAAAATATATAAAAAGCAGCTAAGACAGTACAGTGTAATTGGTCCTATAATATGCACACAAAGAAACAAAAAACCCCTACCTCTCCCTAAAATACATATACACCTTTCCCTCGGGACAATATATCTGTCTTACTGCTTGGCTAATCTCACCTCCAATACGTCAGTCTCATCCCATGCAGCTCTGTCAAAAGAAAGACTTCCACTCTGCATCCTACTTGCCACCTTTTATTGGCTTCAGTTCTGAATAACTGAAAAACAGATATGACTGCAATAAATCCTGTTTGGACAAATCAAAAAGAACTTATGTTGATTGCTTGGATACTGTCAACTAAATGGCATCAATTTACACTTATCAGCTTTCATTATTCCCTCAGACTATGGAAGAAATATAACATCTCCGCTAACATCTGTTCCTACCAGTTATGTTTCAGAACATGGAATCCAGAGCAAGGAAAGCAGAAGTGAGGTGTTAAAGCACACACAAGCCCATTCCTTAAGCAGGCATAATTGGCTCAGCCACGTACATACAAAGGCTATTCTGGGAAGCATGGTCCTGTGTCCTCCACTTTCATACTCCTACTGTCCACGTTGCCACTTTTCTGACCCTGACATGAGCCAAGCTATAGGGGGGTACCCACTGAAAACCAAGCTGTAGAAAGCCAGGGAACAATTCTCTGTCAGCATAGCTTCCCAAACCAGGACAGCACAGGAGCAGATATGCTCAAGTACCAAGGAAACACAAGGGCAACCTAGCCAGGGTTAGGGTCAGGCTTGCATTTTTTGGCAGCAAACAGCTATTAGACTGGCTGAACTGTAATACCCAACAGTACCGTTGGCATATTAAAATCCCAACCAAAAACTGAAAACAGCCTTAATCTTAAATGTAACGGTGCTACGGTGTGTCTAAAACCTTAGTGAAAAGCCACAGCTAGATGGTGTAACTGCACCACTGAAGAGTACCAATGCACAGTAGAGGGCAGAGTTGCCCCCTCTGCAGAAGACCCAGGATGCTGTTGTAAGCTGTTGTATGCTGTTCTGTGTGTTTTTTTCCAAGCAGACACTGACCACCCAGACTACTTACTAGCAATGGCTGCAAAGAATCAGCTTTTGGTCCTTATCAAATTTGCAGACTTCCAGTCATTACATTCAAATTCGTTATTTCACTCAAGAAATCACTGTGCACTTTGAGGGGGGGGGGAAGTCTTTCCATTTCCCCCATTTCCCTTTAAGACAGAAAATTATTTTGTATACTGACAACTGCAAGAAACACTTCACCTTCAGCCCGGTACAGAAAAAGAGCAAATACTTCATGGCAACCACTAGTTAGCTCAAAACCAGGAATATCTCAAACAGCAGCACTGTGGAGAGCTCCAGGCAGATTCTGCTAAGAGCCATGGAAATAACCAGATAACTGTATCTTTCCTTGTAAATATCCTTTGTTTCTAACCAACACTGGTTTTGAAATTGTGGGGCTTTTGTTTGTTTGTTTTGTTTCTTCCAAAAGAGCAGCTGCCAAAAACAGAAATCATATTTCCCTAGGATACTTAACATACTTTATTTTACATCTGTGAATGTTTTCCCTTTGTTGAAAAAAAACGTTATTTACAAAACCAGCATAGAACATTAACATACAAATTATTCAGTGTACTGTACACAGATGTCCAAACCCAAGGTAGATCCTGATTTCTCTTTAATTGTTGACTGTTACGATGTATCACTGAGACGCATTTCCCACTGCATGCTATAGAAACAACACCTGACTGCAACACCATATGGCATGACACACGATTCAAGCAGGATTCCCAAAAGTGCATAGGTTATCCATATCAACATTGCGTGAACAAAACAAGGAAAATATTCTTGAAAAACATGATCTTTCTTGCTGTAGCAACTGTTTTTGTTAGCATTAGTTCTAAAGCATCAGTTTTGAACAAACCAAGATGGACGCTTCCTGGCTCTTTCAATGATCCGCTTGCCTTCATCTTTTTCTGTGGGCTTTTCTCCATCATAAAGGACAACAGTCTCTACAGTAGGAGTATTAAATGGTCCTCCCTCCTTTTTACCTATTTCCATCCGTATCAGTCGAGTTTCTGCTTTGACCTTTGCATAACAATAGCCACAAAGGACATGCTTCTGTTTCAAGTTTCCACACTCAGGACAAACATCTATGTTCCTCTGAAAAACAGTAGAAACCAGTAAATTTTGTAATTTGAACAACAACAACAAAAGAAACAGAGAACAGTCACAAACTACTAAAAAGGTTAAATGAAATACCAGAGAAATTCAATTGCCTTCTCAAAATTCTTCTATGTATTCTGCAATGCACTGCTACATCAAATGCTTACTACTAAAAATAGCCTATGAAGTCAATACCTAAATCATTATGCCTCCTGATGACTGGGAGACCCAATACCTATCAACTCAATTAGATGCACAGAAAGAATAAACCTTTTCCATTTATACCAGCTTTTTAGCTAAAATTCACATTCTGTTGGCTTTCACTTTTTATTTAACCACAGACTACAGTCACACATGATGAACGCACCCGTTGCAAAGTATTTTGAAGATTACAATGTATTCTAAGCTTATTTATAAACAAATTCCAGAAAGGTTGTTCAGTCAGTACTGACCACTATAATGATTCTCTACAATAAGTGAGATGAAAAACGATTGGTGTAAATCTTACTCCAGCATGCTTGTTTCCCATTAACAAAATTATTTGCAGCGGCAAGCCCATGGAAATTTGGTGATTACCTTTACTTTTATAAGCTTATTGGGATTTCTTCGCCTGCAGCGGTTCACTTCAATGGTGCGCCTTTTCTTTGGTGCCGCCATCCACAAGATGCTATCTAAGAAGCTGGGCGCCTCGTTACTTTCTCTAGTGTCGCCTACTGGCTCTGGAAGACAAGCTGGAGCTTGGACAGCTAATGCTGGTCCTGAAGGAAAAAAAAAAGCAAGTCATTACAGCCAAGCCCCATTTTCACGTGCAGCTGAGGAAATATGAGACGAATGCTACCGACACCCCCAAAACGAGGAGGCAGGAGCAGCCAGCAGCGCCCCTCGCCCCGTTCCCTCATTGTCCCCAGGGCTGCGCGCTCTCCTGCTCCAGCCCCCTCCCTCCGCCGTTCAACGTTAGAAACAGGTCCCGCCGGCCTTCAGCCGGGACAGGAGCAGGCCGGTACCTACCCCAGGGCGGGCTCTGGCCCCCGGAGAAACCCAGCAAGAGGCCGCGCTCCAGCCGCCCCCAGCAGCGCTGAAGGAGTCCGCGAAGCCGCGGCAGCGGACAGAAAACCACCACCAAGGCCGCCATACCGCCACACAGCCCCGCCAAGGCCTCAGAGGAGGGGAAGGCGGTCGCTCCCCCGAGGGCGCACAGGGCATGCGCACCTGTCGCTGAGCCTTCTGGGAAACCGAGTGCCCTGAGCACCTGGCGGCACGGCCGGGACGGAGACCAGGACTTCACGTCCCAGCATTCCTCTCGCTACCAGGAGGGCGGGGCGGCAAGCGGGGCACTCGAGGACTTCAACCCCCAGCATGCCCCACGGCGCGCCTCTTCACCAATCGCGTCCCTCGCGGGCCCGGCGCTGCTTCCCTGCATGCTCCGCTCTGCTCCACCTCCTGGCCAATCAGCGCGCTAGCTGTGTCCGCGTGGAGGAAGCGGGAGGAGAGACTGCGCCTGCGCAGAGGGAGCTGGTGAGGGGAGTGGAGGGGTTTGTTCCAAAATGGCGGAGCGCGGCTACAGCTTCTCCCTCACTACGTTCAGGTGCTCGGGGGGGAGAGGGCTGTAGGCCTGGGCTCTCGGCAGGCGGGTCGGCGGGCGAGGGGGAGAACGGCGCACAGCCTACGCGGAGCGGTCTTCCGGCGCCGGGGCAGGAGGGAGTGGGGACTTTGCAGAGTCATCGCGTCCCCGGCGGGTCGGCGGAGCCGGGCCTGCCAGCGCTTGGGGGCGGCGGCGGCTGGACCTGGGCAGAAGGGGCGCGCGTAGGGAAGGCGACTGGGATCTGGCGCTTTCGCCTGAGGGGGGCACGCAGCTGGCTGCTGGGAGTCTTCGTGAGCGGAACGGCTGCAGGGGCAGCCGGGGAGAGAAGCGGGGGCTGAGGTGAGAGTCCCGGCTCCCACCTGATTTGTGTCGCTGATCTCGGGCCCGAGAGCAGTCGCTGCTTCTATCTTCTGTCGTTGCTGTGAGTCAGAGTCACTGTGGGGCCGACCTAAGGTCTGTCTCGTCACTGGTAGTGCCTTATAGCGAGTGCTTGGTGAAACGGTTTAGCAAACTTAGGGTCCCCACGCACTCTCTTTAGGGTGGGTAGTAATTCCGTAACTCTGAGCTAACTGGAAATGCGTGATGGTAGCTGAGCTATGGTATCTTGAGAGCTTGCTTCAGAACAAACTTTGCAGATGTGGGAATGAAAGAAGCTTTCGGATGAGTTTTAAATAGTTTATTTCCCTTCCTGCTGCACTTGCAGGTGGTGCTCTCCTTCCACTTCGTGTTGCGCACAGCTAGGTGCGGGAATGATTGCATGCACGGAATGAATATGCTATTGGAGTGGTACCTATTAAAGTGTTGATCTAATACATACACTTAAGATTAATTCAGAGAAAAGGATATTACTTTTCATTCTTTTTTGATGAAACTGTTAAGCTATCCAGAATTATGTTTTATATATAGAAAGGAAAACTGAATGCAAGAATCTTTGTGCTGCTTTTGGTAAAGTGTCCCCTTAATCTCAGAGGCGAGTAATGCTGTGTAATTGGAAACTGGGTTACTACAAGCTTGTTGCAGTTAAGCAAACGAAGCAGTTCACAATCTAAAACTAGGAAAAGAATCTTCTTGATGGATGCCGCCAAATGTGCCTGCTTTACTCAAGTGGGTTAAATTCTTTATTAGCTCTCGGAAGTGGTTTCCTAAGAGAGTTACAAACTTTTTGGACTGTACAGAAGTACTACATGCTCTGAAGCTTGAAGCCATTTGATTTTATACTCACATGGAAGAGAATACACATACTTACGTTTTCCCTCATTCTCCTGTTCCTTGTGCTGAGAATTATTTATTTTAGGCTGTGCTTACTTTTAAAATATTTTGCTAATGTTCTGTATATTTCAATTGCTGGCATAGGAAACTGTTGTTCTGGTTTGTTAGTATTTTGTAGTGGAGAAGCTAGAATTATTACTGTGTCACTTTTATACACTGTTTACTCAGTGTATAAATAACTACACTAATTGATTACTGCTTGCTTTTTTTTTCTAACTGCTCTAAGCACTGAGTTACATAATTTTCTATTTTACTTCCGCATCTATTAAAACAACAGTGTCTGAAATACAGCCCAGAGAACAGATCTGACTTGCAAAATCACTTGTCCAGTGAGTGACTGGCTCTGTGCTGTCCTTTTCCCTGGGGATCGAGAGTGGACCCCTTGATCCCCCTCGTTCTGGATGAGTTACTTTGTCAGCCTGACACCTGCTGCTCTGTTCTTATGATTCTGCATCCATTACCAGAATGACATGGATCATTAAAACAAAATGCAGGAATACCTGGGGGTGGAATGGGAGCTGTTTTTGTCTTGTGCCATTGACCTGATATGTGTTTGGCAGTCAAAAAAATTAGCAGTGTTTTGCTTGTACCTTTCAGCAGTGAACATCAGGGTCTTGAAAACTTTTGCAAACCACATGTATAGTGCCATTTCAGTAGAAAGTCATGATGCGCTCTGAAGATTTTTTCCACTGAGTGGAAAACTTGTTTAAAATGGTATCAAGTTGGAGGATGGACTTGTCCTCCTTCAATCTGCATCCCAGTCACTGCTCCCTATCCAAGACACATTAGCTTTCATGAGAGTTGTAGGTGGGTTGTTTGAGTATCCCAGTAGCACTGTGCAGCAGTGAGTTCTGTGCTGAACAGGTCCAGTTCTTTTAGAAGCTGTTATGAATCTTCAGACTTGTGGTCTTTTGGGGAGGGGGGGTTAAATTCTGATTAGAATATGCTGATGCTAGGTGTAAAGAGGCTTAAAAAAGCAAGTTAGCATCAGATTGTTGTAGGAAAGATTTGAGCATATCAGAATTATGTTAGGCTTACTTTTGCATTTTCCTTTTTAGTCCTTCTGGAAAGCTTGTTCAGATTGAATATGCTTTGGCTGCAGTGGCTGCAGGAGCTCCATCGGTTGGGATTAAAGGTATGGTGGAGGACTCAGGATTCTGAGTATCATTTGAGAGAACTAAAATTGTTTAGACTGTGTACTAGGTCTTTTTTCATCTTGCCTTCTATTACATATTCTGTCTTTCAGTGGATTTTCACATCTTTTAGTGGGTTTAATATTTCCTTTTTTTTTTTTCCTGTACCTCACTAATTTTTCTATAAAGAAGGAAGGGAGCTTAGAGCCCCATGCTAGGGGAAGAAAATTGCTTGGGTGATTTTGGAGACACTGAGCTGGTAGAAGTAGACATCTTTTTTTTGTTTTAGTGCTCCTGTCTCTTAAGTAAGTAACTCCAGCTGTGTGTCCATATATATAGAAATTACACAGAAAATTACCTCAACTGCTTAATTATTAATATGTGCTTCAGAATCTTCAGAATGGGATTATGGGAGCTGTATGATTATTTAAAAGGAGAAACAATGTGTTGGGTGGATTCATCAAAGTATCTCTGTTTAATGTGATTGTAAACTTGAAGAGTTTTTAAAAAAGGGAGGAGCAAAATTCTTTACAGTCCGATAAACTTGTTCTGTGTTTTGACTGCTTTCCATAATTCTAGTTTGATACTAAAAAAAAAAAAAATCTTATTCCTTTCCAGCTGCAAATGGAGTGGTGTTGGCAACTGAGAAGAAGCAGAAATCCATTCTTTATGATGAAAGGAGTGTCCACAAAGTAGAACCAATTACCAAACATATAGGTTTAGTGTACAGTGGTATGGGTCCAGATTACAGGTATTAAAAAATTTTATTTGGTCGCCATTTAAATGCATTTTCATAGAACAAATGTAAGAAACAGATAGCAATTAGCTGTTTCCTTCTAAGTGTATGGCATAATATTATATTGTATTACACAGTATATAAAATTCATGTTAAGGTTTTCTTAATATATTCAATACCTTGTCAAATAACCTTTTATCTAAAGAATGAGTAGGGAATGAACAGCATTGTAATTCAACCTTTGTTTCAGTTTAAGTATTTCAGAGATTACTCAGCTGATAAAGATAACCCAGCACAGTGTATTTTTTTTTTTTTACATTGGTGTTATGCCAGATGTATAATTCCTTAGCATAGTTATTTATTATAAGTTTTCAGTTCTAGCTGTAACAACTGATTGGAATATCTTTGACATACTAATTTTGTTTTTGTTTTTAGAGTACTTGTGCACAGAGCTCGGAAGCTGGCTCAGCAATATTACTTGGTTTATCATGAGCCCATTCCAACAGCTCAGCTAGTACAGAGAATTGCCTCTGTGATGCAAGAATACACACAATCTGGGTATGTGGTTTTCTGAATTTTGAAGTTGCTTAGAAAGATTATGTTGTTTAAATATAAGGAATAACAACTACCTGGTGATTGAATTTTTTGTGTCAGAAAGGGAGTTTTTCAATGGAGAATGTCCACAGAAAGTGGGCCAGTGGGAGGAACACTAACTGGCAGGGCGTGAGATAGGGTCTTCGTATCTTGAAAATAAACATGTTGGGCAAGGCAGCATGCTTTTGGTTTTGTACTGTTGGTTGGCTAGTCATCCCTGATCACAGCTCTGGGCTGGCGGGAAGCATTTGGGGGAAGGTTAACCCATCCAAAATAATTTAGTCATCTTTGGTTTTCGCTGAATAAATTTCACATATCAACTGTGATTTTTTTGGTTTGTTTTTGGTTGGGTTTTTTTTTTTTCTGTAGTGGTGTTCGTCCATTTGGTGTATCACTGCTAATTTGTGGCTGGAATGAAGGGCGGCCATATTTATTTCAGTCGGATCCCTCTGTAAGTATCCTACGTTTGTAAATTCTACTGCTTTTATAAAACATCTAAAGCTGTATATGTGCTCATGAAGTACTTTCTGTGATGAGAAGAAGAATGCAGAGCTAGAACAAAAGATCCTGTAGCATAACTTCTGAAGTCAGAATGAGCCAATTTCAATAGGTGCTTGGAGGAGGCCTGGATCACTCTGTGCCTGCATGTTCCTGTATTGCTTGAGGGATGGCAGCTGTTTTTGAGGGAGATCACCATCCCTTTTCATGCCTTCCCACCTAGCTGGTAGTGACAAGAGTGGCATTCTGCAGCAGGTACCAGAAAAAAAAAAGTTTGACTGCTTATGCTGCTCAAATAGTTGTTCCCTAAACTGGATGGAAGTTAGGCCAAAATCTGTTGCATTGTGAAATATAATGCATATGCTTTAGAATTTAATGACAGTTGTTAATTTGAGTTTATTTGCTGTGTTTACAGTGCACTTTGTGCAGTGAAAAACTACCCTTTGATGCATGTGTGGGTTGTAACGCTTTACGTCAAACAAAAAAAGGTCACTGTAATGATCCTTGATAAGCTTCAGAAATTTGAATTACTACCTGATGCTCAAATGTAAAAAGCAAAATGCAGGTGTCTTGTGTAAGGCAGCTTGATTGAGGCATAGAACTGCTGACAGTCTTCATGCCAGAGGAGAGAATACAAGTGATGGCTAAATATCCTATTAGAAGCTAAGATAAATCAGGTGGTTGATCTGCAACAAGTTACTTAATCTTAAAAAAGAAGAATATATGGAGTGAACCTCAGGAAAGATCTGACTGTATTAATTGCCAAGGGCAAACATACTGTTTCTCTTTAAGGAATCCCAAATCAAAGAGGCTGACTTATTAAATTCATCTTTCAAAGTAGCAGGGGGATGAAAATAGGCAGGGCCCTATACAAATGTTTTGTACACTTTCACAGCATATGTTTCCATATCAAATTAGTCTGCATGTGATCCAAAATAGGCTCGTATATTCTCAGAACATTCAGTATTTTCATAATTGCTTCTGTACTTTTTACCAAGTAATCGAATACATAATGTTTGACTAAGTTACACAAAACAATTCAATAGATTGTTGCTTTTACAGGGAGCTTACTTTGCATGGAAAGCAACAGCAATGGGAAAAAATTATGTCAATGGAAAAACATTCCTTGAGAAAAGGTAATGTATTTGATATTTGTCTGAAAGGATACTATCTGTTTTGTTCAGGTTCCATGTAAAACAGCCAGATAAAAAATGCACACTTTCAGATTATCAGAACAAAGTTTTAAAATACTTAAGATTGGATGCTTCCAGTTTACTTATTTACACATACACAGGAAATTTGCTTTATTTAAACTCCAGCTTTTGTGTTTATGGAGAATTATTTCAGTGCAGTAAACATTATATTCAACATATTTGCAGAAATAGTTCTACACAGCGTCAGTAGGAAAAGTGGTAAAATACTTTTTTTTTTTTTTACAAATAATAACTTTTACTATAAATATCACAGTACTTACAAATAACATTTGTATGAGAAACAGGAAGATTTTAGTAGTGTTTGGGTTTTTAGAGGCTTTAGGATTATTAGGATTTGGAAAGATCTTTGTCCCACGCTGAAATACATGAACTTCTGTTTACAGATACAATGAAGATTTGGAGCTTGAAGATGCCATTCATACGGCTATCTTAACGCTAAAGGTTAGCAAAATATTTAAGAAATAAGTTTCTTACTGTTATGACATTGATATGATGCACTGAAGTATGTTTTCTTTAATAGGAGAGCTTTGAAGGGCAGATGACAGAAGACAACATTGAAGTTGGAATCTGTAATGAAGCTGGTTTTAGGAGGCTTACTCCAACTGAGGTTAAGGACTACTTGGCTGCGATAGCCTAGTAGAAACTGAGCAAGACTGTGTGATTCACACAAAGGTCTTTTTAATTTTGGCTACTTAAATGTTTTTGTTTGCAGTTTTTGCATACTTATTTCTACATGGTTTGTCTGAGAGATTTTTTAAATATCATGGGTGCAAATGCAACAGTCCTAATATTGTAATACATGGTATCTTATTACAGGTAATTCTTTCCCTTGATACATGGAATTTTTGTACACAAAATACTGTACAAAATGTAAAATTATAATGACAGCTTGAAAAAGGCTGAAGAATAAAATTTGAAGGCCACTGTTTTGGGGGAAGGTGTCTGTGTGTGTGTCTTTTTAATCATAGCTTGTTTATCTGCATAAAGCTGAGGCTTTGGTATCTTTATTGTTGAGGAAACAGAATTTTCCATGCAGCTGTGATGAACTCATCTTAGACCTTCTTTTAATGAATTTAAATTTTGAGTGGACAGGATAATTTTTTCACTTTGGAATATTGTTTAAATGTTAAGTAACTTCCAGAAATGGTTTTAGCTGGTGTAAAAGATCATGTACTTTCACAAAGAGGCAGAACAGTCTTCCATTTCAGGTGTGACCTGTGATCTACTTGAGCATCTCTGCCCTTGACCCTCTTGGTCTTTGTGTCTCAATAACTTGTTTTCTATTACTTGGGTTATTTTTGTGGCCCTAGAAATTGCACTTTTTCAGCCCTGAAATATTGTTAGAAATAATGGTAGTAGCAGCTCTTAGTGCAAATTAAATGCATTTATCATCATCAATAAAAATCAACAGGAGTTACAAAGCAAAATGAGAGTATGTAATGTAATTACTTTATCCCTTAAATTGTGCTGAAGTGTTTTCCAACTTGCAAGATAACTCTAAAGGTGCAGTAATGAAAAGAGCACTTTATGCATCACAACTTTTACAGGTGTAGAACTAGATGCTTGAATATTATTGTGTGTGGGTGTATGTATCAATACATTTGTTACATGTGTAGAGTCGTCCAGGTTATACAGAAACACAAAATTTACCGCAAAAGAAACAAGATAAATATACTTTTTTCATCAGAAATAATCTGGTCTGCAGCCGTTTAAGTTACTGTTTGCAGATTTTATTACAGTTGATTGTAATTTTATTACAGTCTGATAGTTAAAATGTTGATAATGAACTGGGAGCGATAGCTGGATCACTCTGCTTTTATGTAAGGCTAAGCACGTATGGGAGCAGCCTGACAGGTTACATGTTAGCAGCCATAACTAATGAAGAAAATGTAAAGTATGAGTTAGTCTGCAGAAAGCAGTGTATAAGCTGATCGATCTGTTCTTTCCAATGTCTGTCTTCTGATGTTTTATGTTATCACTAGGTAAATAAGAGTTTCTGAAGCATGCCATAAATGAAGTTTTATTTCCAAATGTCAGAAATAAAAGCTGTGTCCAAACAGTTCATTAAGACTTAGTCCAGATCACTTTTTTGAGTATTTTACTCTGAAAACAAATCCATGCTCTGATTCTTATTCTAGAGAAAATGAACAACTAGGAACTGAAACTGGAAACTTGATGTTGCTAGATCTTTAACTTAAGCTTTCAGAATCATTCGGAAAAGCAGAATGCTACTTGAATATTCATACACATTCAGTCAGTTTTTAATGCTATATAAGTATTTAAAGGAATTTTGTATATGAAAAAATGCAGCTAGGTACATCAGAAAATGGTTAGCATGAACTGTAGTAGCTTAGTTGCCTCCTCTACTGGAAACAGTTCATTAGCAAAGAACACCTTATGGAAGGTAGTTGAAACCAAAGCAATTTCAAATAAATCATGCTCTCTCACTCCCCAGATAGTAACAATGAAGCAAACGAAAAAATGTTTTAAGGTTTGGGGTGTGTGGTTTGTTTTTTGGTTTGGTGTTGGTTTTGTTTTGTTTTTTTTAAATAATTGAACAACTTCCATCTCTGTAGAATTTTACTCACTTTTTACAGGTGGTGAAGGGAAGTGAAAAAAGAGTATCTTCCATCTTTTCCTGGGGTTTAATGTTTTAAATGTAGTAATTGTTCTGTATATTCTATGGAAAATATTGTGCTCTAAGTAAGGAGGGTGCTGCCTTCCAGATACCTGATAATTGGGATAAATGTTGAGGGGGGGTTTGTCCACTTCACCACACCCTGTTAGGAGGATGGACAACCATTACCATGCGGGGTATTTTTACTGAAGCATTTACTGAAGCGTATAGTGGTGTTGGTTTTACTTTGTATTGTTATCAACAACATTGTAAAGGGGTGGCAACATGAAGTTAGTACATTTGTCGGATGTTCTAAATGTCCTCTTGTCATGACCCAGACTGGACAGACCAGGGAGTTGTGTTTAATTCGAAATTCCCTCGGGCTAAATTAAGGTGAAAGGACACCAAACGATCAGTTAAAGATTTTATTCATGACAGAAGCAAACTGAACTGGGGGGGCGTGGTAGTAGGTGGCAGGGTTTCTCACAACAGGAATTGGCATAAGACTACTTCTGTAAACTGTGTAACCGTATACATCAGTTCAGGGAATAAGGAGATCCCTCCTGTTGAGTCACGAGGTTCAAAGCAGACCCCCTTGCTTTCCAGACTCCTCCTCAGAGAACGGTCTAGGCGTGGCTGGATCTACTCTTAGTCTCAGACTTGGTCAACGGTTTGTATCTTGAAACATATGAGGTGTAGGGATTGTGGAAAAGGAAAGAGAGAAGAAGACAGAGAAAAAGGAAGAGAGAAAGATTTCACCGGTCCTGGGTCCAGCGTTGGTTCAGTCAGCCGAGGTGTCCAGTCAGCTGAGGGGTCCAGTCCCGGCGGGCTTGCACGCCTGGAGCTTCAGTTGGTGTCCTTTTATCATCCTTGCTCCTCCTTCAGGCGGGCACCCGAACTCGTCAGGTTGATGAGCAGTTTGTGAGCCTTTGGGCTTGGGGGTCGTTTGTGGAGTAACTTCTTCCCTGCAGACACGGCCATTGTTTGATCTTTGTATCAGAACAGCTTATCGGAACAGGGAGCTGCGCACCCTCCAGCACGCCCTCCCCCTCCTGTTGCTGAGGTCTGAGCTGATGGGTTTTTCACCTTGGTTCCTTGCTGTGCAGGGTTTGTCTTTAAGCAGAACTTGCCCCACCACAATGTTTGAGACATTAACTCTTTCAGTCTCTCACACCTCTTGTACCAGCTTGCCCCAGTCAGTGCTTTTAGGAATGTAAACTGTTTGAATTGGTAAAATAATGTGTGATTTGATTATTGTTAAAGGTGGTACCTTTTTCTTTTAAGAACAAATAGAAAGAAAGATGAGAGAGATGAGAATGCTGTCACTAGGGTATCACAGCACCATATATTAGTACATAGTCTTTTACGACAAAAAGCTTAAAAATGATCGGTTTTAAGTTTCCTTTGAGAGTGCTTTCTTCAGGCTGGCTCTGAGGGATGATCTTATAGCCCTCATTGTAATTCCTGTGGTAATATTTAATTGCTCCATGCTTTGTGTGAAACGAGGAGGGTAGGTCTATACCATAGTCTAATGGTTCATTGCCAGTTATTCATTTTGATGAGCCACCAAGCTGGTAGTTGAGAAAGATGGCTTTTACACTGTTAAGAACTGAGTCCTAATGCTGCCTGATATACTTGAGCCCTACAGAGAATCATAGTTCATGGGACTTGGTGTAATTTGGAAAGAATATGCATAATGTTTTGAACTCAGGGTTTATTTAAGAGTATTAGATAATTTTCGTAGTGGTAGGCAGATAGACCTTGATATTATGCTGTTCTAATGGGGAAGGTGATGTGGTGTGGGTTGTTTTTTTTTAAACTGCTTAATCCTACACTGAAGAAAATCATTGCCATGCTCAGGTGACTGCATGTCTAGAACAGTAACTAAATTTTATCTAGTATTTAAAGGGAACCTTTAAACTGCAGGGAACTAATTTACATCTTTTTCCATTCAAAATCCTCAGAATCTAAGGAGATAGTAATTTTGAGATGTATTTCTCAAAATCACTTTAGGTGTGAAAGATACTAGTGCAGTGGAATAGCAAATTATATGGTGGTTGTGGTCATTTTCAGAAAGTGCAATTAATTTTTGTATTTTGTAAAAACTCGCTACATAAAGGGGGGTAAAGGGGGAATAAAGTGGACAAACACTGTTCATTTGTAAGAAATGACAAATTACAAGTTTGATTACTTAAGCAGACCATGAAGTCTGACTTTGCTTCATTTTTCTTGTGTCTCATGCAGTCATCTGAAAGAAGAAAAAGAGACACTGGTCACTTGAAGTAGGTAATGTCTTGATTTGCATGTCCTAGAAGCTGATGTGCTCTGAGGAACTGAGGATAGCGTGACACCTATGATAACATAGAATTTCTTTGGGCTTTTGTTCTTTTAGCTAGTAGGATCAGGATCTGAGAACAGCATCACAATTTCACGAGGTTATTACTTTAGGTTCCAGTGTGACGGAAGGTACAGGTGCAGTAAGCCCCTTACAACTTGCTTTGGCTTACTATTGCTTGGCAGAATCTTGTGAAATCATTTAGACAAGTAAAGATAATGACTGGAGGGGCCAGCCACCAGGAGTAGGTGGCGAGAAGGCAAGTTAGGGAGTATCGCTGCAGCCTGGAGAGAGGCTAGAGGCCACGGAGATGTCTACTCGTTGGAAGCAGCAGCTCGGGGCGAGCCAGGAGGACGCTTGTTCGCACTTAGCACCAAAGGGTTTAGTAACGCCCGTTTTTGCTTTCTGAACTTCTTCAACCCAGCGTGCATTGAGCCATGGGTGCTTCTTCCCCGCTGACGTTCAAGCCCAAGGCTGACTTGCCTCTGGCCTTTCTGACCTAATGTACTGTCTTTGCTCTTTAATAAAGGCTTTTCGGGATAAAACGCGTATTTATTTGAGGACCGCCGTGACTGCGGCTGCAGGCAGGCCGCGGAGGAGAGCCGGGCTGGGGCCGGCGGCGC